>NC_079288.1:13609571-13909571 GCF_023638135.1 Falco biarmicus
CAGAAATTCTTGGCTGTAACTGGGAATTATCTAAAGTCTGAATCTTGCACACTGAATAACAAGAGCTTACCTTTACAGAATATCTGTGGAATGAAGGGGTGGCTTCTCTGGGAGCATGGTGGTATCTGCACGTGGGGGCTATGATATGACTTCCTGCAGGTGAACAGAAAAGGTTCCTTTTTCTCTCCCCCCCCCCCCCCCCCCCCCCCCCGGTGCTGAACAGCAGAGGAAATGGCAACTTCGGCCACTCAGCTGTTCCTCCCACTTCTTCCCCCTTTCCTCAACTGACTTTTGGGCAGTGCGACGAAACCAGCCTTAAGGTACTGTCTTCAAGTGCAACAGGGAACGGAGCTTGAGGAGGTTGTGTCAGGGGAATGGAGACAACCTGATTTGATCACTTTTGGTCTGATGTCCCAGCTAGGCAAAGTGACCATCTTGTCTGCACTAGCCAGATTGCGTTCACAGCTTCATCCTTGGAGGAGCTGATCAGAACAGAGAGCACACAACAAATTGTTCCAATTGCAGTGCATAGATAAATCCCGGGGCCAGACACATGCACTTGTTGAACAATAGCAGTAGGAATCTAGCTTCTTCATGGATGAATATGCTTAATTAGAATGTGTATTCTCAGAGCATATCCAGAGATGGAAGATGTGTACAGCTACACAAATGTACTCAAAGACAGTAGGAAAAAATTAACCCTGTAAAGCTAGTAAAAACCAGGAGTAAGGTTTCAATCACAGAAGGTCTTTAAGGCCAAGCTAGATAAGCAGCTACAAGGAATGGAGAGTTGGCCTTGCTTTGGGCAAAGAGATGGATCCTCTCTATTTTCTGTGTCAGCCTGTGAGATTAAAGGCATGGTAAGCAGAAAGGGAGTGAGCTGGTATAAAAATATCTAGGCGATATTAATGAGGAACTACTCAGGCCGTCTTATCACAGACTATTTCAGTTTGCTTGAATTACTCGGCCAACCAGCCGTTGATTCAGTTAACCCAGTCTGCAATGTTTCATCTATCAAGCTTAGATACAAGAAATATGCTAGGCACGTGCAGAGCAAACAAGCATATTTTTGCAAGTAATTAGCATGAGCCGCATGGAGGTCAAGCGGTTGTATCAGAGCACAATACAAATCACCAACATTTCTTCCTACTGAAGACTGAAAATGGAGAATTGCAAATCCCATATCTCCAGCTTACCTTTTGCTTCCCATTCTTTGTACCAGAGGACGAAGATAATGTGAGGTACTTTTGAGAATAGCATCTCTGCTACTGTCATTGCTTAGTGGGAATGAACATGTTTAAATAATGAAAGGTCACATTATTTCAGGACATGTTAGGTCATTTTTCTTGCTCTTATGCAGGGAAAGCAGGCCACGCGCCTAATTTGACCAGGTCCAAAGAGGTAAACTGAGGCCTCACTAGATTACAGAGGGCAGTTGGTTAAAGGGCTGCAGTTATTCCTCCTGCTGTCTGTAAGAAGATCTGTTGCTGGCAGCTTCTGGGTAACATCTCCTTGAAGAAGCACTGCTGCAGGGCATCACACCAAGGACCATCCAGACTAATGTAATTTTTCCATGTCCAAAGTGGATGCCTAGTAAAGTGCAAGAGCCGTGTGATTACATATGGTATGTCTCCCCGTACCTTCCAGCCACCAGCCATTTGAGGGGTGCAGACTTCAAGAGCTAGATGTCAGTTCTGTGGCTCCACTAATGAGTTTTCTCTGGAATGGCCATTTCAGATTTCTTTTCCATGAACTTGCCCAGTCCCCCTGTGAACCTGTAACAGCTGTTCCCTCCTGTGGGGAGGACTTAGGCAGGTCAGCCCATGCTGTGAGAGGGACCAGCTTCCTTTTGTTTGTTCTGTGTCTGGCTCCTGTTAGTTTTCTTTGATGGCCCCAAGTTCTTGTCCAGGAAGAGACCATGAATGGTCCTTTCTACCCACCCTGCCTGCGCAGGCAGAACTTATGGATCTACTTAACCTTCCCTTCTCTTCAGGTTCCCAAGTCTGATCTCTTCAGAATAGATCAAAGAGTGAGGGTAGCATTGTTTTAAACCACTAGTTTCCTACAGAATGTCATCTATCCACTTGCAGATGGATTTTATGGTCTCTAAAGCCTCCCATGGATTAGCCCACGGCTGACTGTATAAACATTCTCTCTATCCCACATCCTGCTTTCACAGCATGCCTCGTACTCCTCTGTCATTTCACTCAGTCCAAACATCCTGCACAAAAGCCTCCAGCTCTCCTTGACAGCCTTCCTCGCTCCCTTTCCCCCCAGCCTCTGCCAGGTTGCAAATAAAACTCAATCAGCCCAACACAGCCCCCAAATTCTTGGAGACCTGCCCATGAGGGAGAGACTCATGTTCCTTTTTTTCTCATTTAACTACCAACACATGTACTGCTGCTTTGCTGTTGACCTAATGCTTCTGCTGTTGCATAAAGGTCGGTCTGTCTTCAGCCATCTCTCCCCCTGCATATTTCAAGTGCTCTCCTTTCTTCCCTCAGCTGTCATCTTGAGCAGCCTTGCTGCTGAAGGAGGTGGGCGGGAGAACACGCACCGCAGGAGATGGCTAATCTGCCGTAGCACTTGTGCTCGAGGATGGGAGAACTCAGCCGTGGCAGCATCCTCCTCCACCTCTCTTCACTACATCAGGGAGAGAAAGGCCCACCATGGCTGCCCGGCACCTATGTGTGCACCAGCACCGGTGTGCAAGCTCTGCAGCTTGGGGAGTGCTGCTGAGGGAGTTAGACGGGGGGCTGTGAGGTGGCAGCTGCATGTATACCCCTTTATCTAGCAAACTAGGGGCTGTGCTTGCCACCACTCCTCCCGCACAGACACATGGCAGAGCCTGCAGAGGAGAGGGAGCTGCTGCAGTTCACTGGTCTCAGGGTGACCCCCTTCCCTGACAGCTGGTGGAGGCATGACTGAGGCTTATGGGGGTCGTGGGGGTTCCTTCTGCCAGACCAGCTGTGGGGCAGGCAAACTGATGCAGGGGTAACCAGGACAGTGTGGTTGGTACTCTTTCAAACCACAGCACTTGATTTACCAGAAGTTGTGTGTGAAGTGCTGCCGACTTGGAGCAGCTGGCAAAAATGTAAAAGCAACATCCCCATGCCCCCAGTCATTATTTGAACAATATAAAGCTCTCTGTAAATGTTTAAGACAACAACGTGGTTGGGAGGGGAAGGAGGAAAGACAAACAAGTTTGCTGTTTCAGCTTTGCAGAAACAGATCTTAATTTTTGGCAGGGTTTTATTTATCCAGAGGATCCAGCTGCTACATGCTTTGGGAGGCTGCAAATTCATAATCACTTCCCTAACATCTTCCTGCAAGAGGCTGCAGTTTTGGCACAGGCACCACCTTTGATGTCTGTGTTTGGCCAGCATCTCACGCCATAGGATCCCAGTTGAGGGCCAGGGCATCTATGCTAGGAGTCAGTGGCTGTGAGTGCTCCCAACAATGTTTTTCTTTCCCAGATCAAAGGTTCACAGTGATCAAAACTCAGCAGGAGCCAGGGAGCTCAAAGGAGCAAGGTGCTGCAAGCTGGCTGACTGCTGGGGTACCGTGCCTGCAGGTGAGCAAGGTGGGAATCAGGAGCCCCTTTTTCCCCTGAGCACCCCTCTCAGGAGATGGGGGCTCCCACTTCCCAGCCCACTGCCCCTCCTTCCTCATCTGCCTTGGTTGCACCACCTGCACCTGGTGCATTTACCGCTGCAGAAACTCTGTGTAATTCCTGTTTGAATACACAGCTGACAACATGACTTTAATTCAGCTTTTTGCTGTTAAAGAGCTGGAGCTGTATCCTGGGTTGGCTCCAGGCTGAGAGGGACTTGATCTGAAAAGCCCTGGGTATTGCAGGCTGCTGGTAATCGGTGGCTGCTCTGCGGCCTCCATGAAGATCTGATGCTCTGGGTCCCAGATTCCAAGCCCTGGAGCAGGACCATCATCTGTGTGGGATCTCAGGGAAAGGGGGGCTTTCTTCTCAGCATGGGGGAGACTTTGGCATGGGAAATTGAGGATGCGCCCATGAGGAGAACATATGAGAGCAAGGTCCTTAGGGAGCAGAGAAGGGCTGTGCTCCCCACCAACCTGCCTGAGGTCTCAGCTGGTCACTGGCCCCCAGCTGGGACTAGTTTCTGCCCAGTCCCACCTGCTCGGCTTCTGCCCAACCAGGGAAAGGGCTTGTGCTCCTACCCAGTATTGTGTTTGCCCCGGACTCCTTCTGGCCCTGTCCTGCTTGGCCCCACGCTGAGTTGTGGGGTATATATCACCTCAGCTCCCATAGCGGGGTAGCTGCTTTCTGCTGTGAGTTGCCTTGACTGGTGTGTGCAACATGTATTGCTACAGAAATGCGCTCTGATCTGCTGTATTTGTTCTGCAGTCTCTAGAATTACAGTCTTGCCTCAGCTGTTCGGTTGGACAATGGCACTGAGCTGCGATCTGAAGATGCTGTTTCCAGAGAAGCTCAAATACCTGTTGGGTGCCTTAAGAAGCTGACCTTGCTGCTGCAGACGTGTGTGGCTGTACCTCTGTGCAGACATGGGAGGGAAGACGCATGCATGTATGCAGAGGTTCCTCATACAGCTAGCCCAGCCTGGCTACTGCTGCTGCTGTTGCTGGAGTGACCTGATCCAAAGCAGAGAGACTGAGCTCAGCTGGACCGGTTCTTGAGCAGAGCTGCTTGTGTTGCCTGGGGCTTCATGCAGTTTGGTGGGGGAAACCCCTGATGCTACTTTCAACCAGAGTTTGAAGAGTGATGTGAGGGACTGGCCTGCTTATGTGCTGTCTTGTCTCTCCGAAGTCCTGTTCCAGTCAAATCAGTAACTGCCCACAGACAGCACCAGGAAAAGCTGTTGCTGGGGTCTCCTTTGCTTTTCTAACTTCATCCAGCTCCTATGCAGAACCTACACTGAGATAAAAGAGACTGACACAGTGTGAAACCTTCCTCCTCTTCAGCAGATGGTGTTTGTGACAGTGGACTTTGCTTGTGTTGTTATAACAGAACAGCCTGGTCTAGGCAAGAAACTGAAGGAGAAGCTGCAGTCTAGTCTTGCTGAGACTGGCTTGCTGTGTAAACCTGGCCTGAAAACCTGGATCACAAATGAACTCTTGCTTTTTCAAAGATCAGGCTTTTCTGCCATCTTAACTTACAAGCTCAAGTGCTGCCATGACTTGCCTGCAGTCAGTAGCTGTAGTCACTCTGCAGCATTCATGGCAATCTCCTGGGACTCTCGGTGACTGAGGACGTGATGCATGTTGCGACATGAACTTCATGTTACCTTCATAGAAAACCTGAAAGTATCTTAACTAGGGTGAACCTGGTGTCACTGCCTTAGGCTTTAGCAGATCATGCTACATCTGTCCTAGCTGTGAACTCTACATGCTTCAGGCCTAAAAATCCTCACAATTGGAGAAACAGTTATCAACTGGTACTGCTACTGACTGAGCCTGTTCCAGCATATCCTGCTAAAATGAAGCACTGGGAAGGTGAAGTTGAACCTCTATCAGGGCCTTTGCTATTAGACTGAGACTACTGAGCACTAGCTGCAATGGGTACTTTCAAGATGAACCTCAGCCTCAAGCAGGGTGAACAAGACAAAGCACATTGACTAGATATTATCTGAAGGCTGCCTTCTGCATTGTGACTGAGGGTGGAACCTGTTACCAACAAAAAACAGGTGTCAGCTGGTGTAAGCCCCCCAGGAAACTGAGTTACTAATATTTCTGACCTTATTCTATCTATTGTATTCAAGATGTGAACAAACACAGAGCAAGTGTTTTTCCTTCAGCTGGAAGGACCAAGAAATTATGTGTTCTGAGGCTGCTTGTGTGTCTCAGCTGGTCCCAGGCCTCCAGGAAGTCTTTCCTCAATTCCCTTTGGTAATCTCTGACCATCTCCCTGTTCCCAAGAAATGCTGCTTCCCCTGAAGCGTTGCTGGAGCTGACTGCATCAGCTACCTGAGCTGCTCTGCTCCTTACTCCTCCCAGTAACTAGAGATTCTGTACATCAGTCTTTAGCCTCCATCAAAAACCCGCTGAGCCACAGCAATCTGAGACTGTTGCAGGATCTGTCCCACACCAGGTTAATACATGGGGAATGTACTAACCTTCATGGGGAAAGGTGTTACATACATCTGTCAGCTCTGCTGTTCAAGCACACAGCAATCCCACGGACATAGACACCTCACCTGAAATCTGAGGGCCAGCTCAGCCCACATCCACCCCCCCCACCCCGTGCATCCCTCCTCATTAAGGCTGAGCGTCAGCACCAGGCTTTCTCACAGCTCTTGGGGACAAACCTCACTTAGCCCTGACAAGCCTCAAAAGCTCTTTCACAGCAAGCCACATGTGAACTCGGTGTGTCCCATATCGACACCAGCTACCTGCCTGGGTCCTGCTCAGTTACAATAGGCACAAGCCTGGACAGGTAGGAGGATGTTGGGCACAGCTGGACCTGAATGCTGGGGCTGAGGGTGTTCAGCCAGAGTGTACTCTCTCTCACAGTCCTCTGCCTTTAGCTCCTCTTTCACTTAAAGCTTTCAAAGTGGTACCGTATGGATGCTATCATGATGCTTATTAGTCTCTGTCTGAGCCCCCTCACGTTGCAAAAATCCCTGAGGGGATGTGCTGGAGTGGGATGGTTTTTGCTGCAGCTGAGCTGTGGTGGTTTTTCCCCTGGGCTTTCAAGAAGTTTTGTGCAACCCATGAGAAGTGCCTGGCATCAGGGGAAGATTTGTTTCTTGGCAGCTGTTCCCGTTTTGCTCTAGAAAACCGATGCTGTGCTAGGAATGCACCGTGACGAAAATTCCTCTGGGCTGCTCAGGTCAAATAGCAAATAGCAGTAATAGGGGAAACGGGACAGGAGAGCAGTTTTGCTGAGCAGAGAGCAAACAGGAGGGCTGAGTCTTTTCCCTTTCATCCTCCCCTGAGCCCAAAAGCAGGAGCTGAGCAGTTTGAGGGACAGGAGGAAGCTGGGGGTTAGCAGGCTGCCTGCCTCCACCACTGGCAGCCACACAGCACAGGCATGCATGCTTGGCTCTGCCTGCACCTGCTCTGGGGAGCTCTGACATTGTCTGATCCCCTTGGAGAACAGACCACACTCTCTCCATTTGTTTTGCAGAGGGCTCAGGGAGGCTTTAAGGATCAGAGGTTTAAACTAGGGGTGTGATGAGCAGTGACAGCTTGGGAAAAACACAAGCAGCAAAAGGTTTTGATACTGTCAGAGAACATGACAGGCAAGTTCACAGCCCCTGCAGGCCTTTGGCTTCTTGTTTTCTTTTGCCAAACAGGGAAAGCAATCCTGTGCAGTGACAGAGTTGCAGGCGGTGACCCTCTCACAGGCAGGGCAGAGCTGGAGATGCTGAGAGCAAAGCTGAAAGCTTAGGCAGGGGCTGGGAGGGGGGGAGATGGCCTGCAGGGGCTAGGGAGGCTGGACACCTCTTTTTTTGGGAGGATGCTGTGAGGCATCTGGAAACTTGGCTCCTCCAATGTGCTCAGCTCCATACACTACCCCCTGGATGATGAAGTTGCTCTCAGGGCATCTCTTCCTGCTGCTCAGGGGCTGCCAGGGCTGAGAGGACCTCTGGGGCTGAAGAGTGGGGTAAGAGGTGCAGGCAGCTCAAAGCCTGCCTCCTTGCTCTTCATCAGCTGAAGATTCCAGGACTGAGTATCAGGCCATGCCTGCCCAGCAAGCCCTGGGAGCATGGTGAGCACAGTGTGGACACAGCCCTAATACTCCAGCCCCTTGACACCACTGCAAAATGCATTGTCCCATGAAAACAGACCTTGCCTTGTTCCCAGACTAAAAGAGGGGGTTGTATGATAAAAAAACTGCAGCTGGTCTCTCTAATCTCCCACCAGTGTCTGCATTAACTGTCAAGACAGTGACTTCCTTGATGCTGGGCAATTTTTTCCTGTGCACGCATCCAGCTAATCAATTAAGTTTCTCAGCAGCTTCCTCCAGCATTCAGGCTTGGAGGGTGGAAAGAATTTGTTATTCTAGGCACTGTTGGAGAGGCATGAGCTGTTCTAAAAGCAAATTGGTTGCACTTTCCAAGCACTGACACTCTTCACTCACAGCTTGGCTTTCTGATCCTCCTCCCTCAACCTCCTCCCTACTCTCCTGAGCACCTCTGGGTGCAGCTCAGACAGACCTGGCCTGAGGCACATCTGCTCAGCACTAAACTGCACCCTGCTGTGGTGGGGCTGGGTGCTGGGGATGCTCTGTGTCTCAGGCAGAGGCATGGATGTTTTCCTTGGGATAGAGTCTTCATACAGCAGGTCAGTTTGGCTGTACAGGGGATTTGCTGCTGGATTGCCTCTCACCTGCTTTCCCAGGTGTAGCTGGTACAAGCTGGCACGGCTGGGTGGTTGCTGCTGTCATAGGGATGTGTTGGGGCAGGTTGGTTTGTCCTTTAGCTTAGCTTATCCATCTGCTAAAAGAATATTCTCTCTTGATGCTTTTTTTGCTTTTCCCATCTTGTTTTCCTCCTCCTTCATTGTTGCTCCTTGCCCTGCCCAGGCGTGGTCCTCCGCATATATGGGAGGGAGATGCTGTGTTATGTATTCACATCCATCCCAGTAACCTTGGGCTTTTTGGAGCTGAGAAATGGCAGAGGAAGGATCCAGCAGGCTGGGTGGAGGCACCAAGAAATAAGAGGTATTTGGGGTGATCTCAGGAAAATTTATGGACGGTTGAGAGGAATCGCATCTCCTGCCAGCTCAGCTACACCCTGAATCTCTGCTAGTGGGAATAGGCATATTTTTTATATGTGTTTAGCAATGCAATGGCTTAAACGTGAGAGTGGCAGGATTGCTGGAGTCAGGAGGGCTGCAGAGGTTTGTTAGGAGCTCAGCTAGTTGTGTAAAACTCCTTATTCCCCATGCTTTGGCCTGTCAGGATATACACACACATCCTCTAAGGTCAAGGAAAACTTGGCCCAGAGCAGAGCCGAGTTGCTGTTGTGCTGTTGACTGGGTGGCTGGTGGGTAGGGATGGCCACAGCTTGAATCCAGCCTGGCCTGGAGGTGAGCAAGGTCTTTTCCATTAGGTGCTGCCTGCCCAAAGGCTTCCTTGTGGGCTTGTTGCCCCAGTGTGTCATCCTGCTTAGAAATCTCACCAGAGAGTCTAAGGAGGAACTTGGTGGAGAAAATGACCTATGCTTTCAGGGGGTTATCTTCACCAGCAAGAGGATTTCAGCTGCCTCTAGTCCTGTTCTCTGTAGCAACATAATGTGGTGCTAATGGCGTTTCTTCCGTAGGATAAATCTCTTAGATGTTTTTGCTTGGGAAGTAATTTGGTGAACTAGGAAAGAGAATCCAGGATGCCTGCTACCAGTCATCTTTCCAAGTCGTTACACAATACTACTCTGGGGTTAACAAACTAAAAACATCTGGGAATAATCAAAGCTATTTAGGCTCTGGGAAAGCATGGCTGGAGAAAGTTTGAAGAAAGCGACTTGAAAGCTCAGCATTGTTAAAAACAGTCTGGAAGCCCTGGAAATTAAAACTAGGGTAACATCTACAAAGAGTGAGGAAGTATCGAGAGCAGGATCTAATATCCTCTGAGGAATAGAGAGGAGCCAGAATGAATTGTAACGCTCAAACCTCTAAGCTACAGGGCATTAAAAATTGCTTTGGAACAAACAGATCTGCCTTTCCTGTGGTTTCTACTGGCAAGAGAGCAGAGCAAAAGACCAGGGGTCTGTCTTAAAAACAGCCTAGGGAGTGGAAGGTTGATTTAATGATAGAAATCACAGTCCTCCAAAAGCCTGGAAATGCCGATGCAGAGCCTGCAGTGAGCGGTACCTGCCAGGGCTGGCTCAGGGAGGATGCCGGGCACACAGTAGAGGTTCGGGGCCGAACCGCATCCCTGCCAGCCAGAATACAGCTATGGCAGGGAGGAATGTGACCCACAGGCTTTGCTTTCCAAGCGACAGGGTGCGTGTTCAGGCTGGCTGATGGGATCACCACGGGAAGGGGAATGGGATGGATCATGATTCCTGGGACACGTTCCCCATGGTGGGTGACAGTGCCTTGTTGCCTCCGGCTGTGTGGAGCATGCTCAGGCTTCCTCTGAGGTGGCAGCTCAAATGACTGGGGGATTATCCTCTGAGCCTAGGGGATAACCCAGGGCTGGCAGCTGGAAACACTGTCCGTGGGGGTGTCTGGCTGGCAGCAGGGACCACGGTGCTCCACGTGCTTGCTGAGCTACCTGCAGCACTGACCCTGCTCCTTTTGCAGGAGCCTGGGGGGCTGTTTCCCTTGAATGACTCAGAGAAAGGCCACAGAGCCAGCTCTCATCAATGGAAATCCCTTTTAGCATCACTGGGGAGGCAAGTCTGTTGCTGGGAAATCTCACTTCTGCTGATTTATAGGAGCTTTAATGTTGAAAGGCCTCTCTCAGTGTTTTCCATTCCCTTTTCTACCACTTTATGTCCTCCTACTTCTGCCCCTGGCTGGGCCTGGGGTACAAGCCCCCAACATCTCTAAGAAATGGAAAAGCAGCCTGGGCATAGGGAGGGTGGACACACTGGAGGAAGGACAACAGGACAACCAGCCATCACAGGAGCCATGGAAATAGTTAAAGACGTGGGGAGTCCAGATCTGCCACATCTTCCGTGACAATCTGGCCTCCCCAGCATCCTTGTAAATGAGAAACCGCATAAGCCTCACACTCTATTACTGCTATGGAGCATTAGAGTCTCTCATTTACGATAAACATTCTCATCTCCAGCAGAGCATGAATAACATTAAATGAGATAGTTAAAATGTTTCAGGCCAATTATAGCTCTGGTGTAACTTCAGCAGAGTTACACCAGGGATTAATTTGATCCGGAGAGCTCTGCCTCCTGTTCTGAATTGGGATTCCAGCACGGGTAATTACATCCTGCCTCTCTGCACTTCCTCTGGAGTTTTAATTGGGTTGAATGGACTCAACTTCTGCTTTTTTCTTCAGAAAGTCACTGAATTTCCAAACTGCTACTAAGGGCCAAGAGAGTTCTGCCCTGCCTCTGCTGTGTTAGTGTAGGTCTGCTCTGGCATGCAGGCAGCCCAGCAGCCTGCACCCCACTGCACCTTCTGTGGGTGCACCTTCCCCACTGCACCACCCCGATCTCATGCTGGGGGGACCAGCCCTCACATCCCAGCCTGGATCCAAGACCAGGCTCCTGGTGCACTGAGACAGGCAGCTGGATTGTCTCCCTCTTCCACTTCCCAGCCCTCTCAGTAAATCAGTGTTAACGAGGGACTTTTGACCCTCTCTTTCCCTGAGCAGCCTTAAGAAGCATTTTTGTTCCATGAGATAGTTAAGAAACTTGAAGCAATTTCCTCCCCTCTCTTCTGCTGTATTTTTTGATGATTTTTTTTGTTTGGGTTTTTTTTGTTTTTTGAGAAAAGAAAAAGTTATAGGGCACAAGCAGCCTTTAGGATGCCTCAGAAGTGGGAGCAGAGGACAGGCAGCAGTGTCTGATATGGAGGGGAAGGAGCAGATAGGCCAGTCAAGATGGGGTGACCACAGCCCTGGTCCACTTGCTCTGTTGGAGTGACCATGTATGCAACTGAGACAGGAGGGTTAGAGCTGGGACAGTGCATTTGCTGTCTATAATTAGGAATTTTATTGTGAGGTGTTATCTCACCAAGTTGGAGGCTATACAAAGCCATACATCTTCCATAGCCAATTGTATACAGGGGTGACGGTGGAGGGGAGGATGCTGGGAACAGTCTCCCTTGCAGATTTCCAGGACTTTCTGTTGCTGTGTGGTCCCTTTCCCTTCTCACATAGAAATGATGAAAACAGTCAGATAAACCCTGGGGAGCTGGGCCCAGCAAGGCCCCACAGCTTCACCCCCTCCTCCAGGCTGCATGGGACTGCTGGTCCCACACCAGCTGCACCACCCCCCAGTTGGGTGTAGCCCACTCACCATTTCATTTCCCCCATTTCATTTCCCTCTAAGTTTTTCCCAAAGTGTATTTTAGTGGGGACACAGATGGAAAGAAGACGAGTAGAGGTGTCACAATCTTTCCTTTCTCCTCAAACAAACAGCATCTCCTCAGCAGGACTGTGACAGTGAGATCCGTGGTGGTGGGACCATGTCCTTCAGCCTCCTGGCCCTGAGGCGACCATCCCATCCCTTGGAGAACTGCTGGTGACACTGTACCTGGCCCATGAGGGCTGTCGCTACCGATTCTGTGTTTCTCATAAAGCAGAGGGTGGTTTTGGCCAGCAGAGTGGACTCAGTTAACGAGGTTAAATGAATTCCCACTCCCACCCACCGAGGGCCTTCCGGGACCATCACAAATCTTGGTGCAGACAGCAAACACCTCATTGCGGCCAGCAACCCTTGCGCAGCCGCTCATTACAGGCAGTCTCACTCGCTCTTAGCTCAGCTGCTGGCTGCGGCTGATTGTGTAAATAAAGAACATTTCTCATGAAATCCACCCTCTCAGAAGTCCCCAGGCGGAGAGCTGGCCTTTCTGTGGCTCAGGAAACCTTTACCCCCAAATCTGCAATGCCCCCGTGCAGTCAGTTTAGCAAGCGATGTTTGCACACCCAGGTTTGCCATGCAGTGACCCTGTTCCTGGCAGAACCGTGACATTTGCAGGTGCCATTTCCAGACAGCTCCACGTTGCCCTTTCTGGGATTTTTTTGTGTGCTAGTCCAGATAGGGAGAAAGGTCAGAGTTACTGACAATAAGGTCCAGGCTGAAATCTGGATTTTCCCTAAGCCCAGGATTACTGTGCTTGGGCTGCTCCTGCAAATTTGGGCTCCAGTCAGCTGCCCTCAGCAGGTTACACTGGGTTTTGCTCCTACTCTTTGGGGCTATCATAGCTCCAGCATATTCTTGCAGATTCACCTGGTTGCTCATCACTACCCACCCAGAGCTGAACAGCCTCAGCCCTGATGCTGCCTCTGCAGCTAAGCCCCTGACCTTTATTTTCCCTTAAATCAATACCAAAAAGCCATGCTACAGCAATACCAGCATGTCAGGGGAGTCCAGGTGATTTATATCATCTGAGGAGCTGATTCTGCTTTTGAGGCTTCAGTCCTGATAAGCCTTTGTCTTTCCAGCCTCCAATCTCTTCTGTGCTGCCTTCAGCTCATGTACCTTGCATTCATCCCCTGACCACCTCTTCCTGGCGTTATTGACTCTCCACCTTGCTTTTAATCTGCTATAAAATGAAGGCACCTCTAGGTAAAACAGCAGTTTTATTCTTCCTGGTCATAATATTTCCTTTACAAAAAAAAGAAAAAAAAATGTATAAAGTGAGTTGAGGTTGTAAAGGCTTAATTAAAAAGCTTCAGGGGGATAAAAATCTATTAGGAAAATTCTATAGACATTTGTGAAATTCTCACTGTGGAGAACCAAGCCACTGGGAGCTCTTGTCCATATGTCTGGCTTTACCGTGGTGGAGGGGAGGTGACCCTACAGTCCCAGCATGGGGAGAAGGTGTTGCCATCACCTGGGAGCATCCCAGGCTTCTTCCCCACCATTGCTGATCATCCGCTGTCCTTTCCCCATTGCTGGGTCCGGCTCGTGGCTGCCAGCGGTGGCTGGCTCTCAGGAAGGACCACACTGCCTGCTCTGGGTGCAAAGGGTGGGTGTTTGGCACTGGAAATTCATGCCAGCTGTGGTGAGGTCAGTGCAACTGTGCCTGCAGAAAGGATTCTGTTGTGTGACTACTTTACTCACCAAAAAAGCAAAGACCTGTCTCCTTCTGCCTTGTATGTATTGGCAAAAGCGTTGGGAACTGCTTTTTCAGTTGTGTTGAAGCTGATGTTTGCAGGTCCACTGGTCACAATGACTGATCAATACACACGGATAGACTTTTCCCATCAGAACATTTATTTTTCCAACAGGACACAGAGTTCTCAAACAAATGAAGGCTTGCACAAGAAATCATCTGCCTCAGTTTGGCAGCAAACAGAAAACAGGAATATTTTTCTTTATTCTACACCCGAATGTTTGTGGCTAAATAGAGCCAAAAATATATTCACACACCCCCCCGCCCCCCCCCCCCCCCCCGCTTCTCCCAGACACGAGACATCTCTGAATGCTGAAAGCAACTCTTCCCCGCCACAAACAGACCAAATAAACCCAGCACGAGACTGGTGCTTAGTAGAAACAGATGCGCCTCTAATGCTGTCATCTACAGCAAGCTGCGTCTGCAAACTGATCTTTTATTAACGTATTTATATAGGCAGGAAAGCTGCAGCGCCTGTGCAAACCCCACTGCCCAGAGCAGGACGCCTGATAGCCCCGTGCCTGCAGGCTGCATTGTGGCTTGCAGAGGGCATTGCTGTGGGGCTGCTGGCCACCCCCCAGGGCTCAGCCTTCAAGACAGGCAAATTTCTTTTCTGCAGCAGCATTTAACCCCGTGCCTAGTCCTCTCTGACCTGTGGGAGGGGATCAGGGGTGATGTGGGTTCGTCGGCATGCAGGCTGGTCTTGTGGGTTGTTTTACTGGGGCTTTCGGCATGTGCTGAGGCCGGGATGTGCTGGGTGTGCTGGGTGTTGGCTGCAGAGTACGGTGAAGCTGCAGGAGGAGAAGGAGACATGGTTAATAGTTTGATGAGAGCCAGAACAATGTTATGAGCCTTGGGACATCTGCCGAAGGGAGGCAGGGCAAGGTGAGTCCTTGAGATGCCCAAGGGCATTCAGCAGTGCCTTGTAGCCTGGGGGGGATTAGGAAAGACAGCCCTGCTCTCAGTTGCCCCCCAGACCCCACGCACATGCCCCAGCCCAGGCCAGTGTCCCCTCACCCTCGACACCAAAGGTTTCTTTCCAGGGCCAAGACAGTGGTGTGAGTGCCCTGCCTTTGCTGGGAGCTGCAGAAGCACAGACTGGAGCCAGTCCTCACTCCCTGGGGCCACTGTGCCACACACAAAGCAAGAGCAGTCCCCAATCCCCACATCACATGCACTTCATCCCCACTATGGCTGGACCACCACTGGCTTTGCTGCCTTTTCTGTCGCTGTGAGATGCTCCTGGCATCTAGGCAGTGGGCAGGAGGCCACAGAGGAAGGGCTGGATGTGCCCTCACCTGGGAACTGAGCTGCTATTGAAAGTGATGGGAAAAGGGGCTTTTCCTTTCCAATCTGGCCGTTTCAGGCTCTGATTTCCGTCCCTCAGTGAGACACTTTTCCAGAACCTTTACAGCCTTACCAGTAAGCAGACACACCTATAACCTCTAGGTGAAACAGAAACAAATCATCATTAAAATGCCTGAGGGATCTGTGAGCAGGACAGAAAGGCAAAGACCAGGCTTTTTACCCCAAGCTAGCGCTTTCCACAATTACCCCAAAGCTGCATCTATCCCAGATAACTGCTACATCCCACCTGACTTTTATTCCAAAGTGGTGCTACGTGGCATGAGGGTCTGAGCCAGCCTCTCTCCTGGTCTCTTCCTCTCCCTCGGGATGCCTGGGGACAGAGGAGATGGGGTGAGCTGTGAGCAGCAGTGCCGATTGCAGCCCTATCTAAACGAAAGCGATAATTTACTCCAAGAAAAGGCGGCTTTGCATTGCATGAACAGAAACCTTCTTTTCCTCATGTCCCGCCTGCTCTGCAAAGCAGCGTGCAGCAGGCAGGGGTGAATGTCCCTTATAGGGGAGGCAAGCACCTCAGCTCAAGTCCCATGAGGAGTTGATGCAGCACAGTTTAGCCTGGAATAGGCTTATTTTATCCAGCAATTCTTTTTTAATTTTTTTTGCAGGAAATAAATAAATCATGCAAGTCCTCCATCACCCACTCTCTCCAGCCAGCTGTCCCTTTATCATGGCCCATCTTTCCTCTGGGCTTTGGAACTGGGTCAGTGAGCAACATTCAGCAGCAGTGGCTTCCCACTGACATTCATAGGAAGCAGATATGGCCCCTTGGTGCTTTTGAGTAGCCCAGCTTTGCCTTTTCGGCATGAATCTCAGCCAGCCCAGAGCAGGGTGGCTGGAAGATCAGGTGATGCCCAAGTGCAGCCCACAAAGGGACCAGGGGCTCTGCCAGCAATACTTCTCTGCATCCCTCTGCCACGTCAGTGCTCATGGCTTTGCATCTTCGCTACCTGGGACTGGATGTCTTTGAACCTCTATCCCCTGCCAAACTTGGCTGAAATAAGTCAGCAGGCTCGAAAGCCATCTGGGGGAGCAGCCACGTGTGTGTGTGCATGTACACACAGAGCTGTCGCACACAGCGCTTACTGCCTGTGGAAACCAAGCAAAAGAGGGAGCAGCTTCATCCTGTGATTCTTGCCCTTGCTCTGCTTTCAGCATTATTCTCTGCCTGGTTACACTTGCTGGTAAAAGGGAATTTATGCTCTACAGGTTGGGGACCAGGTCTCAGGACAGAGCTTGTCACATCCTAGGGAACGTGGCTGAAACAAGTCCAGGAACCTCCTTAAGCTGCCGAAGGAGCCCTGCAGAGACCAGAGAGGTTGGTAAAACACATCCCCACCTCCAGATACCCAGCTGGCTTTTCTACTTCTGAAACACAGCTCCTTTTCAGTGCTAGAATTCGGGGTCACTTTCAATAACTCGCTGAAAAATCAGAAGAAAAATCCAGAGACATTCTCTGAGTCACTGGCATGTTGTTACCAAGGACACTAAGGTTCCTGATTTTGAAGAAGAGATTAATTACATTCTACAAATAGACATTTTATCTGCATTGAAGAGCAGCAAGAGCTAGTTCTTTTAACGTAGCTCATTATGTATCAGTAGGTAGTATTGTGACAGATGTAGGAATCCAGTCATATTGTCACTTGGGTTTAATTGTCAGAAAGCTGTCTTCCCTGGGTCAGCTTCTAGTGAGGATTTGTAATATTTACATAGCACTTGGGGCTGGTTTCTTTATTGCCGGAGTCTGTATTCACTCGTCAGTCTCTCATTATGCATGTGCCAGTATTAATTGCATTTAGAAATGAGATTCTAAAGGAGAAGTGAGAGCTATTTAGACCTCCATTCAGCTTGAAAGACAGCAGCCTTCTGTGTGACAGCTCTCGAGATGTTCTTGTGCTCAGCTCTCTCTCCAGCTGAAAAGCAGGTGTTGGAGAGAGTTGGTGTCGGAGCCACTGTATCAGCACTGCCTTTTGTGCATGCCCAGACATTTATATAACCGACAGTATAATGACTCCGCAGAAGTGGCACAGAATTGACCCTTCTGGTACTGGAATGCAGGAAGTTAGAGAGTGAGTCTGCTCAGCTGATATACAGATATAAGGGGCAAAGTGATACTGAGCCTTATCTCCTGTGGAAAGAGGGGTGTCCTTTTCTTGCTGGTGGGTTTGGGGGTTATTTATTGGCTCAGCTGTGCCTGCAGTGCTCCGGAGCTGTGTTTGTGGTCTTGCTAATATATTTAAAGTCATACAGAAATTCAGCTGACACTTGTCTGTGCATGCCTGCTGTGCGCTGATTGCTCCAGCCTGGGGATGCAGAGCCGTGTGCCACTGCTGCCGGCTGCCAGCCGTGCCTGGGTGGTGGAAATGAAGAGGTCATGTCCTGCTTCCCAGAGGAGACTAAGCTGGAAGGTTAAATCCAGATGACGCCAAGCTACTGGCTCTGTTTTCTCCAGCCTGAGGCATAGGGGGTCTGTTCTCACCTTGCAGCACGGTGTGTGGGGTGTAATGAAGGTGGCCTCGTGAGGGGAGAGATCGGCACAGGCACCAAATGCTTCCTCTCTCCATGGCCCTGGCTCCCAGTCCCAGGAAAAAAACCCTCTGGGGGCCAGGGAATTCGTGTCCAGCCTGTTGTGAGGGGGCTGAGTAAAGCAGCCATAAAGGCAAAACTTTGCTTTGCCACAGTCCAGCCTTGCCCCTCTCCAAGAGCTCTCCACCCGGCAGACTCCTTTGGGTACTTCTGTACTCCCTTGGGTGCTCCCTGCCCTGTGTCCCCCCGTGCTGGACCAACACTGAGACCAGACCCTGGGCTCCGGGTCAGCAGCACCTCTACCTCCCCAAAGCCCCATGCTGCTCAGGGGCAGGCGGTGAGCAGCTCCCTCTGGGAAGCCACCAGAGGGGAAGAACATGAGAAAGGCAAACAGAGCAGACATCTGTAACCAGCTCTGGCCCCCAGCCAGGACCTTCTCATTAAGTATTGCATAAAACAAAGAATAAATCACTGCTTGTGGAGGAAACACAAGCACCAAAGCCCAAGGAGCCCCCTTGACCTTCCTGTCCCTTGATGGGGAGGCTAGTCCAGAGCAGCATTTTAGTTTGCTTTTCACCTCCAGCGAGGAAGAGGATAGCAGACCCCACAGTCGGGCTGTTAGGAGGAAACCCTGCAAACCTGTCCTTTTGAGATGGTGGCAGCCAGCTTCAGGGGTGAACCCTAACCCCACGGACCCACGGCTGAGCCCCCCAGCCCTGCAAACGGGGGCCAAGGACAACCCACACTGTCCCTGGCAGCCCCAAGGCATATAAATAGAAGATGGGACGTGAAGGAGGTCAAGTGAGCAGGGGATTTCACATAATCTGATCTTGCCTGTGCTGTTCATTTGTGTCCTTTGCCCAGGACACATGCCCTGCTTCGCACATGGGGACGTCAGAGCAGAGGGATGTTCCTGCACTGAGGCAGCTTTATCCCATGGAACGTGTGGGCCTCTGTCTTTTTCTTGTGTGCTGTTTTTCAGGCATGTCTTTAATCCAGGGGTCATCCAGATCCGTGCACTTATGGAAAATCCTCATCTTTGTAGCTGTATGGGATCCTGGTGCCTGCCCAGCCTGAGCCTGGTCCTCTAACTCACCAAAATCCAGTTGGATCAAAACGCCCATCTGAGACCTTGGTCCAGTCTGCCTCGGTCACCTCTACCACTTCTCCCAGTCCCTGGCCAGCAGTACTTCTTTCTCTTGCTTCTGCTGCTTCTTTTTCCAAAATAGGAAAGGATGGAGACAAATGCTCTCATGGTATAAAGCTGTCAGTGAAACTGCTCTGATTTATGCCAGTGCAAAGCAAGGTAAGTAGATTAATGTCCAAAATAGAACAAGTAGAAAACCTGTTAATAGCCACTGGTCTTTAATGGTGAGAGCAATTAATCACCAAAAGAACTAATCAAGCAACGTACAGCTTCTCTGTTGGCTGATGTTTTCCCATCCAGATCAGGTGCCTGTCTGAAAGCTGCAGTGGGTCTTGGATGAGGCTTCTGCTGGCCATCCAGCTGTGGGTCCCCCTTGTGCTGCTGGGGACCCCTCGTGCTGAGCCCAGCCTTGAGCTGCTGGTGCCAGCTCAAGGCACGCTCCCTCCCTGTACTACACTGCTGTCTCACCGGCCACACATGGATGATGGTGGTGGTGCTGATGGCAGTCAGGTGTGAGGTCTGACCGGGCTGCAGGGCCCCAGTTTAGACCTGGTGGAAGGGGTGCTGATCCTGCCATGAATGGAGATAGCCAGGGCAGCCCCCGTGTCCTTTCCAGCCCCAGCTTTTTCAGCTCCAGGCTCCATCATACCTCTTCCTGCAAGGTTTTATGCTTTCCCACTGCTTTTTCCTAACGGCAAGGACACAGTGGCTGAGCTACAAACCCGTCCTGCAGCCCTGACACTTTCTCCTGCACCCACATGCTTTGCTTGCTCCTAACAGGATGCCGAGCCAGATGCAAATCTGTCCCCTCTCCCCTGCCCTGGCCACCCTGAAGGCAGCTTGTGCCTGCTCCCATGGACAGGGCTTGTGCTGCGGCTGGATCTGCCTCCCCAGGCTGCCTGCACGCTGCCAGCACCGGTGCCATCACTCCAGGGGACCTGTCCTTCCAGCCATGTGCCTGCCCTGTGTGCAGGCAGTGCTGCCCACTCGTCCTGCAGCTTCCCAAGAGCCGGACCCGCAGGCTGCCAGCTCTGCTGGCTTTGCCAGCCACCCCCATACCCCTGCCCAGAGCCAGCCCCCACCTCTGCCACGAGCGTGTGTTTGCTCAGGTAACTCAATGACTCTAATTCAGACAGTGCTGCCGGTAGCATGGGGAGGGGAGGGCCGGAGGCACACAGGCCAGGAGATGCCTTCCCTGCTTCCAGTCTTGTTTCTCCCTCCCCTGACTTAATTGGCTCATTAAGCACCAGTTTGACCTCCTCACTTTCAGATGCCTCCAGTCTCCACTGGTAAATAGATTTATGCATCTCCAACAGAAACCTCCTCGAGCTGAGCCTGGCGTTGGAGCAGGCGTCTGCACAGCAAGTGAGGGCGATGCTCAGCCCCACTGTGAGCATGGCATTGCTGCTCCCGAGCTGAAGCCAAGCAAGTGCTGAACGGGAACAAAACTCCCTCCCGAGAGACATGGGGAGCTGCAGGTAGTGGAAGCTGCAGCTGCCGGCACCGTGCCCATGGCGCGGCAGGGATGCACCAAGCAGGAGGTGACCCTGTGCTCTGGTTGCAGCTTTGTCATTGCCTTGACGCGGGACTGCAGCAAGTCCCTTCCCATCTGCTCCCTGCTGTTGTCTCAGAGCCAGGGCATGTGTGAGTGTGTGCGAGCGTGTGCATGGGCATGGAGCACAGCACACAGGGCCACAGCTGCAGGGTGGTGGCTGCTGGCTCTTTTGAGAGCCAACATTTAGCTGGTGCTTTCAAGCATCCTCCACACCCAGGTGCTCATCCAACCTCCCAGTACCGCAGGGATGGGGTGGGACCTCCCTGGGGTTGTGTTACACTAGATGAAGGTTTGCCAGCTGGGTGCTGCCGGGTGTCATTGGCAGCCTGGTGATGTCCCCATGGCCGAAAGCACTGCTCAGTCTCCTCCCCAGTCAAGGCATGAAGACAAACAGGCAGGCAGGCTGCTTGCCTGGATGGATAGCAGGGTGCTCGACTGATCCATTCGGAAAACACCTTGATTGGTGCGTGCAAAAGCATCCCAGGAGTTCATCCCTGTCCCTTCACACCAGAAAGACTGGAGACCTTGCTAGCACTGGTACAACGGATAGGAGGTGACAACAAAGAAGGCTCCCCTCAGCCCAGCACAAGGGAATGTCTCCTGGTGTCACCCAGAGGACTGAAACCAGAAGGAAAACAAATTTCTCTAAGGATGGGTCTCAGATTGAATTGCAAGATCCTCCACCCCAGGGCCACCCCTCACCTCCCTCTCCCCAGCCCCAGGGCCCCAAGGGGACAGGAAGGGGACAGGAGAGGACATACAAAGGGGACAGGAGAGGACATACGGTTCAACTTTGTTGAAGAAGTGGCGCCGCAGAATCATGACCAGCGTGCCGAGGAGCAGGACGGTGGTGCACATGGTGCTTCCTCCATCACCACGCAGTGCCGCCAGCCCCTCACATCCTTCCTGGAGGTACCACTTGGGCCAGGGCTGTCACCTCTGCCTGGCTGGCCTGCCACCCCAGCTGACGGGCACCTCTCCCCAGCAGCCACCTGAAGGCTCTCAGGGCTGGTTTTAGGAGGAATTAGGGCAGGATCAGATGTAATTAAGAGGCAACAAATGAGGGCGCTTTCCTTTGACCTTTGGATGGGGGGAGCCCAGCAACTTGTCCGTGACCCCTTGAGCACTTAATAGGTTTTGGTGCGTGGTGCTCCTGCCCTGGCTGCCCTGGCCCTGCACCTCAGTGAGGTGATGCTGGGTGTGATGCGTGATAGACCAAGCCTCTTCCCACCCCGTGGTTTTCCCAGCCGTCTTCCTGCTCCCACCGGCCCCATCACCACCAGGGCTGGGTGCTCCCCATTTTTCTGTGTGCCTCCCTCCCACCTTTACCCGTCTTCCCCTGGCTCCTCCCTTTCCCTCCAGCTCCTGTATCCCGCCTCCTGCCAGACCTGCCTCAACCTGCCTCCCCCCTTCCAGGCTCTAGTAATCTGACAGGCTCAGACCTGCCTGTAATTCCCCATGGACGCATTTCAGCCAGCTGATCCAGAGACCTTGTCTGCATCCTCCCCTCATCCCAGCTGGGTTTGCCTCCTCCCCCCACCTGCTCCCCACCACCGCACGGCTCTGCCCCCACGGTCTCCCCCCAGACCTCTGTGCCCGTTTCCATTATCTTGCCAGGGAAACCTTTCCCTCCCCTACAAGCTCCCTAGATGTCCCTGCCCATGGGCAGAGAAGTGCCTTCACACACCTTGTCCTGGCTCAGCCCTTTGCAATGCAAAACGCCTTCTGGAGTCAAGTGACTTTGTGGGTTTAGATTAAAGAAAACAACTGTGAAAGAAACCTCTGTAAGAGAGAGCGAGAGGGGAAGACAGCCGTGTGTGTGCACATGCACACTTGTGAATGCACACATGTAGGCTGTAATGGTGCATGAAGGTCCTGACCTGGAGGAGAGCCCAAGAGCAGGCAGGGAGCCATGGGCACTGGCTTCCTGAGCAGCCATGGGTCGGTGCCCTGGTGGCTTTTTGTCCCCACATGGGTTTTTGCCCCTAGGTGGGGTTTTGCCGGGAGGATCTTTGGGTGAATGCTCTCTGCTGCCTACACCCCAGCGCTGCCTGCCCCACACCAGCACTGGCAGTGGGTTCCAGGCTGTGGACACCCTCAGGGCTCTGACACTGGTGCTCAGCAAAGTTGGGACACGTCTCCCTTTGGGGCTGTGCCCAGGGGCCTGCACACAACTCTGCTGTTCTGCCTTTTATGCCATGCCCTGGCTCCATTTTGGCCCTGGGGCATGAGACAGGGGCTGAAGTGGGATGGATGCTGGCTGCAGCAGGACAGTTGAGAAAAGCCCCAAGCTGGGCATCCCTGTAACTCAGCTGGAAGACAGCTTCCCCCAGCTAAAGGATTTTGAAAACAGAACTGAATCCAAGCAACCTAGATTGCTCCAGGTTCAATGACTGGTTGGGTCTGAAAGAGAAAGCAAAGCTGAGCTTTCCAGGAAACCTGGCTTTCCATTCCCATCCAGCTGGTGCTGGAGATGCCCCCCAAGCCCAGCTATGGCAGGAGCCTGGGCTGGCTGTGGTTAATCCCCTCTTGGTGGACATGTCCTCTCAAAGTGCTCCAAACCCTAAAAACAACACTCATGAGCAGCACTTGAAATGTTAGTAAAACCAAATCCCTCTAAGCCTGTCCAGTAAATAGTCCCTGTCCCTGAACTTGGGGGTCGGCCAGGGGCAGAGAGGATGGAACCTGCCTTGCTGCTGGCACTGGCAGGATGGGAAGCCTTTGGGAGGGCAGTGGAAGAAACATCCCAAGTGTCTCCTGCAGCCAGATGAAAATGAGAGTGAATAATTTCTTCCCGAGTGGAAGTCAGGCCAGAGGGTGCAAAGCTGCCTTATGCAAGGCACCAGGGAGCGCGTGGGGTGGCTGAGCCTGATGTCTCGGCCAGCTGCGCTGGAGCATGCTGGGCCCCCAGGAGCACATTTTGGTATGCTGGGAAGTCATTGAAGCCAAATAAACAGCGGCTGCTGGCTGAGCTGGAGCCCAAGAAGCTGGAAGGGCCTTCTTCCCTGGCAACAGGCAGCATGGCTTTCGTAATCCCTGGGAGGACGTCATTGCTTGCAAACCCTTCTCCCCTCACCGAGACCTAGTTGCCACCAGCAAGGTCCCTGCTCTCATGCCCCAGGTGCCATCTGAGGCCCTGAAAAAATACAGCTGCAGGAGCTTGCTCCTTCATGGGCTGGTTTATAACCGTCTGGTCCTCCGTAACCAGCCAGAGGACTCTAAGGGGCTGCTCCACCACGTCTCCATAGGCACAAGCTCTGGGTGCTGCCCAGGTGCGAAAAGGAGCCCAGTGCAGGGGGCTGGTCCCTCCACTTGCTTGACATTGGGTGACCTCAGCAGCCAAAACTCACCCTGTGTGGGAGCCTATCGCTTCCAAACACTCCTGATTGACGCCGAGAGATGCTCGGTTCAAAGGCAAGGTAATGTGAGCAGATTAGTTAATGCTTCTTGCCCTAGCCCTTGAGAGCAGGGCTGGAATGGCAAGGCAGACTTAATGGGTTTTGAAGGCTTTTCTTTTTAAGATATGAATCAATGAAGCTGTACGGGGAGCATGGATAATGTGATCGGAATAAGAAACAGGGCTTGTCTTTGAACCGGAGCAAGGTTCCTGACGGTGTTTACTTCATGTCCTGGCACCAAATGTGAGTTGACATGAATATATTAGCTTACTGGCTTTCCTGAGCAACCCCTGCCACGCTCAGACCAGCTTCAGGAAGGAAAAGAGCAGCAAAGAGAATCTGTTTGGAAGTGTCGACTTGTTTCCCAATAACCCTGTCATCCTCGCTTATCACTGATGTGGTATACCACATCTTACCACATCTTACCACATCTTACTGGTTGTGACAGGGGCTGTGCTCCCGGGGGGGGGGGGGCGGGGGGGGGCGGGGGGGGGACCAGTTCCCGCCAGTAGGGAGAGCTCGGCACAGTGGGGAAAGAAGGGAAAGATGGTGACAGCAGAGGCTGTTCAGGATCTGAGGAAGTTTAGCAGCCAGCTGACGCCTTGCCCATGCAACCCCATGGTACTGGATCAGTCACCTGCTTCCTGAGCAAGCGCCTATTGCTTCATCCCTCACGGTTGCATCACAAGGTTTCAGTTTCCTCAAATCCCAGGGTAGGACTGTGGGGTTTTTGCAATAGTTCCCAGGCTGGGACCAGGTTGGTCTGGATGGGAAGTGCTCTCCAGGGCTGCTGAGGCAGCTTCTCATCCTGCCCTGCCCTGCCTGTGAGCCCTGGGCAGCACCCAGCCCTGCTCTCAGGGCCCCTCTCTGCTTCCTTTCCCCCCCCCTGGATTTCCTAATCCTTGGGGTTTTTTAGATTGTGTGGGCTGGTAGGGACTTTTTTTGAGAGGGAGGTGGAAAGCTGACACAAGGTTTAAGACCACAGGGAGGCTATGCTTTCCCCATCTCACCCGCCAGCCTTCCCTCTGCCCACTGCTGCCAAGGGTCCTGCCTGGGTGTCTTCATCTCGTGCTCCCTTCCCGGACGTTACCGTAGCGCTGCTGCTGTCCCAGTCCCCAGGCCAGCGTTCCTGGCATCCCACACCATCCTGCTCCCACATGTCGGGTGGTGAGCTGGAGGTCGGGGTGGCGCCAAGGGTTGGGGTCTCCTCTAGGAGCAGGGGCTCAGGGCAGGGTCCCTTGGGGGGCTTTGCTTCTGTAGCACCACAGACCTCAGTCTCTGCACAAAGCTGCATCTGTTGGACTTTGACCCCAGAGCAGGTGAACCCTGTTTCCATGCAAGGAGATTCTGGGATGATTTGGTTTGAACGCGTTCCCACTGGGAGCAGCACTGACTGAGGTCTGCTTTCAATCAGAGGAGGAATGGCTGCCCCCAGCTTCGTCCTGCACAAGCACCCTGGGGTCCTACCCCAGGGCTGCCCAGGGCTGGGAGGGGGTAACAGCTCCCCACGCTCTTGCTTCCCTGGCCCAGCTCTTCCCAGCTGTCTGGTGGAGCTGGAGCTGGGGGAATCCCAGTCTCTCAGTACTACTGGTCTTTACAAGTAAATGACTGAACGTGCCAGTGACATGGACAATTGCTGTGTGATTAAACTGGGATCCGACAGCATCCCGCGTGGGCTCACCACCTCCATGTGATGGAGATACAGGCAGTGGTGGAACCCCAGCTGGATCTGGGGGGGGTCCTGTTGGCTGTAGCCCCTTATAACCCCCCAGCATATTGTCCTCCAGCCCGTTCCCACAGTGACAGCTCGCAGGCCACAGGCGCTGCCAGCGCAGAGCTGGAGCACTGGGATTGTGCACGGGTCTCCTGGGATCAGAGAAGCCGGGGGAAGGAAACCTGCAATAAGTACAGAGCATTTATACAGGCTTTAGGCTAAATCCTTCCCTCCCCAGGTAGCAGGGACTGCAAAGCCATTTCCTAAAGTCTTGTTACTCTTTTTCAGGCCAGGACTTTGCAGCTGGCAGCAGGGCTGTATTAGGAAGCGGGGGAGAGAGGCATTGCACGCTGGGGGCAATGGTGTGTGAGCCGGGCTGGCAACCATGGGCTTCGTTTCACCAGTGTTCAGGGTGACAAGTCCAACGTCTCTGGGTGGTATAGTGCAGCAGCCTGGAGCAGCTCCGAGAGGAGGGTGAAGGAGGAACTCCTAACCTGGCAACTCACACGTGTGCTGCAATAGCCCTCAGCCACTATCAGCATCTTCTACCCCCAACCCTGTCCGGCTCAGAGGGAAAAGGGGCAGGGGCAGGGCTGCTTCTCTGGATGCCTTCGGCTTTACCACGCTAGTGACTCCAGCCTTATTTCACTTAGAGTCCCAGGACTTCTCCTGTTCTGGCCAGGTGGGTGTCTCGAGGGTATGGAGAACGGGTCCTCACTGGACTCACACACACCAGCATCAAGGACTTGGGGCAGCTGCTGTGGCTCCTTCCCAAAGCGCTCCCTGACAGAGCTCATGGGGTCTCTTCCCAGGGTCACCCCAACTAGTGGTGTTTGTCAGAAGGTCCCAGGGAGCTGACTTTGCAGGGGACACAAGAAGTCCCCCGCTTTTCTCCAGGAACCAAATAATGAGGATATCCCTACTTAAGGAAGGTGGGCTCAGCCCTGAGGGTCTGGATTTGGGGTTTCTGCCTTAGCCCCAGAGACAGCGGAGGAGTCAAGGGTGGGGATCTGCCATCATCCACATCCCACACGCTGTGGAGCTGAAGTCTCAGGCTTTTTTGCCTTCACCTCCCACTCGAGGATTGGGAGCCAAGTACATTTCTCATTGCACCCAGCGCACAGGGAGGAGGAGAGGCAATGTAGGAGGGCATGGGGGGAGTGGGAAAAGCCATCGGCAGGTGGATACAGACCCCGCAGGAACACAGCGAGCTGTGAGCAGAGGCTCTGAGAGCCTGGAAACCCCTCCTCACCCCCTGTGGCTGTGCAGATGGAGGATGGCTTGAACAGGCATTTGATGTCTCCCTGCTGTGCAGAAGCTGTGGAAGGAGCAGGGACCTTGTCATGGGGACAGGTCCATGGGAAGGAGGTGGAAAGCAGGAGGGCTGCGATGCTCGACTAGAGGGGGGAGAGGGATCAGGGTGTTAAAATGATTTGGGCTATGAGAGAGATGGAGTGATTCCTTCCATATGGATTACCCAGCCTGATGTTATCTCAGCGTTCCCACTGCCCATGGGGACCGAGTCCTCTGCCCCCATCCCTGAGCTCCATGGCCCTGGGCCACCCTGCCATGGCAGTGGGCACTGTGCTGAGCTCCCCTCTGGGACAGCAGGCAGCAACCACAGGCATCTTGGGCTGGGCAGAGTGAGCAAATGCCATCCCAGCCCTCAGGGCTGCCACCTCCCTTCGCACAGCATCTGGCACCAAAGGGACCAGGGGGTCACCCAAGTCACTATGAGGCCGTACAGGCTGGCCGGGCTGCCCACCTGCCAGTGCAGTCCCCAGCTGGGATTTTGTAGCAATGGTGTCAACACAGCATCTTTCTCCTTCTGGAACAAGTTGTGTCCTAACCCTGGCCCTCGAGAGCAATAGTCATGGGGAACCATGGAAATGGGCGGCTGGCACCTGAGAGCATGTGCCTGTGCTCCTGTCCCGATTTACGTCCCATGTCTGGGATGAGATGCAGAAGTTCAGGGCCATTGGGGTTTGTTTGGGATTTTGAGGCAGCAGAGCATCGCTGTTGCTTTAGTCACTGTATCCTGGTTGTGGAGCAGGATGGTATGTGGGAATGGGGCTGGGTTCCTGCCAGGGCCAGATGTGATGCCCCCAAAGAGGGAGGCAGAAACCTTGAAAAGGCTGGGGTATTTCTCACTTACTTCTCTAATATTTTCTAATATTCTAGTATTTCCAAATGGAGACTCTTGAGCCAAGACCCTTTGCTTCCTGGTGCCAGGGAGCGAGGCGAAGCGCCCGCTGCAGCCAGGCTCACCATGTACCAGGCACCAGGCTGCAAGCCCAGTACCGACCCAGCCACAAGGTCCAACAACTTTGGAGTCCTTTTCCTTAAACACACAGCAAGTAATAACTTAACTAATGCTCCACTTAGATTTTTGCCCGAGTGTTCATATTTATCAGAAATTGAGTTTTTTCCCTTTTGAAAGCGCTAGTGCTGCATTGCGGTTTTGCTTTGGTTTAGGCTGGGTCTAAGCAGAGCACGTCTGCCCCTGCATTTTTAAGGGAGGGTGATAAGCTTGGCCATGCCATCCTGGGTCCAGAGGGGTTTCTCTGCTGCATGGTGGCCACCTAGGCACATTGTAGTTAACGTTTGAGCTCAGGCTCATGGATGCTAATCCCAGTGGCTAAAGGATGGAAAGCAAATATAAACATTAAGCTGGCTGGTGAAAATCCAATGGTTTGGAAGCCAGGGGTCATGTTATCGTGGACCTGAATGAGCCCAACCTCTGGCCAGGTAGGGTTGGCCACACTGCTGTTTCTGCACTGGTGGGTTTGGCAGCTTCCAGGTGAGTTGAGCTTTGTGCCCCTGAGCCGTGGGGTTCACAGATGTGTGGGGGTCCTGGTCTGTCCCCACAGAAATTCAGCGGGGGACCCACAGTGGGGGACCTGTGGGCAGCAGCATCTTCTCCACCAGCGCTCCTTAGATTCACAAAAGCAAATCTGTAGACATTGCTGGTCTGGCTGCTGTAAACGGGAGGTGGCCGAGGCTGGTTTGGAGGAGAAATACAGCAAAAAGCCTCGACAGATCTGCAATAACAAAGCCTCAGCCCGCAAATGGGCTCAGCCACCTCCCCAGCCCCAGCCTGCCCGGGTGTCGGAGCGGCATCCTCAGCCTGTCTGTCCGTCTGCCTGCCTGCCCTGCCAGGGTGCGCAGCGGGTGGGGGAGGTGGCTGTGCACACCAGGCTGCTTCTCTTGTCTCTGATCCCCCTCTGGGGGATTGTCGGTTATTACATGCCTCTGTAGTATTTTCCTCCTCTCTGTGCAAATGGACTGTGCTGCGGGTTTAATATGCCAGATTGTCAGGGAGCTGGAAATGGCATTTGGGTAAAAAAACAGCCCAAAAGCACACACACAAAGGCAGTGAGAAGGCTGGTGTGGAGGTGTTCCCGCGCTCCTTGTCCCTGCCAAGATGCTACCAGGAGCTATGCAATCACAGAACAACAATAATTTATTCATTTCATGAGTGCCTTAACTCTGGATCCCTGTACGATTGGGTCCTGCCACGAGAGCAAATTAAAAAGTCCCCGTGGGAAAGACCATGATCTCTCCTGCATGGCAGAGAGATGCTCGCGGGTGGGGGTCCCTCGTGCTCCCCTATCACCCCGACTCTCCATGCAGCCCAAAATTCAGAGGCAAGCGACGGTCTGGGTCTGTCCTTCAAAACACAACCACCTACAAAACAAGGGAGCACAAGGGGGAGAGCCAAGGCAGAGCTCAGCGCAGCCAGTGGTTGGGATAACTTCAGCTCGGCACTTTGGATTCTGAATTTCCTCTGAGCTGTTTGCAAGGGCTGAAAAAAACCCCAAAACTTCGAGCCCTACCTTCCCCCCGCCCAACTCTGTCCTGATGTTGCCCAGAACATCTCCCTCATCCCTCCCATTCAGGGGGAAAAAAAAAGAGAAGGAGGGAGGAGTGGGAGAGAGGAGGAGAGAGGGAGAAAGTGAGCTCACGTTCACACGTTGGTAAAGAGGCTGGTCTTGCAATGCCTTTGAATATTTTACTTTTAGGCAGTTCCCTATCAGTCAGCCACACAGATCCGAGCTGAGCTGAAGCTAACTACAGCCATGGACAGTACTAGGAGATCTGAAATCTAATCGCATGCATCATACCTCCGGGATATTTTTTAAATTACATATATAAACACACTGACAGGCAGCCGCGCTCACACACACACAAATATACATCCACACGTCGGCAGAGCCGCCAGCACCCGCACGGCCACTGAGCAAACACCTTGTCTCTTCTCGCAGGATATACCCGCTCACACACATCTCTCTTTATCTCCTCCTGGCTTCCTGGAGGATCGTGCCGGCTGTTTTCCATGGAGAAAGTCCAGGGAGAAATGGAGATTGAAAGATGGGAAAGAAGTGAAGAGATTTCAGACGCAGAGAAAAAGGTTATTCAAGAGACATGGAGCAGAGTATATGCAAACTGCGAGGACATTGGGGTCTCCATACTCATCAGGTATTTAAAAAACAAACGAAAAAAGGAAGCAGCAAATCCAACTAAATCTCTTTATAGCTGAGAAAGAGGCAGAATATATATAACTGAACTGAAATGAATGACAGTGAGTGGGGAGCTGGCTGGGTGTATTTGCTGGCTGGGAGCAGTGAGGGTTTCACAGCACTCCTCTGATTTCCACACCTTTGAGCCGGGTGTGTGTGTGGGGGGGGGGGGGGGGAGCGGGGGGAGCCTTGCTGGGGACTTTGAGGGAAGCTGCTTCCATTGCAAAGGTCACCTTAGCCCGTGGACAGAGCTGGGGGGGGCAGCTTTGGGGGAGAGTGGTGCTGGGCTTGGGTGGTTTGGGGGTATTTTTTTTTACACACACACCCCCAGTTAGCTGTGTGTGGATGGCATCAGTACGTAGCAGGCTGGCGGGTGAAATAATGCAAGTTGGGAGCCAAGATAAAACCCAAGCAGGTGTGTCTCCGAGGGCACCATCTGTCCCTTCGGCGGCAGCGTCGGCAGGAAGGAGAGCACTGAAGTTGGCGGTGGAAGGGCGATGTGGGGGGCACAAGTGGGAGAGGGTGGCAGCGGGGGCAGGGACCCAGCCGCCCCAGGAGCAGGGTGCAGAGTATCACCCGACGGTGTGGGGCTGTGCAGCAGGGACGGGCAGCTCACAAGCCCCGTGTCTGCACCTGAAACCAAAACAGGGGAGATGCTGTTGAGGTGAGGAGCAGGCAGGTGGGGTTTTGGGGTTTCTTGCATTGTCTGGGGGTGCAACCCTTGTCCGAGTACCCTGGTAAAGCACCGAGTGGGAATCCCACGGGATCCCACAGACGCCAGGAGTTTGGGGTATCACTGGGGTGCAGCACCAAGAAGCTGTTTCCCTTATTTAAGAGGGAAGAGGCTGACGGGCAGTGGGAGGAGAGGGGCAGGCGACATGCCTGCGCTGACCTGTTGGCAAACAGCAAAGATGCTTTCCAGAGAGACAGAGCTCCCACCACCCATCCCAGGGAACAGCAACGCAGGAACCCCCCTTGGCCAGGCTCCTGCCTGGACCCAACCACAGCCAGCCCAGCCAGCAGACAGGAGGCTGGATTGTGTCCTTCCCATTTTGCTCCTGCAGCAGGGTACTGCGGGTGCTTGGAGAATCCCTCGGATGAATGCAGGGCTTATTCATAACAACCAAAAGTTTTCCAAGAGGCTGAGAGCTAATGCCTCCAGCCCACGGGATCTGCAGAGAGCAGAGGCTCCCCGGAGGTGAGCAGAGCTGGCTCCCCTCCAGGCTCCCTGCCAGCACTGCAATGGGATTTTCCTAACAAGACCCCTCCGCGGAGAATCCAAAATGACTTTGAGTCCCCTCTCCACCTCCTCTCAGAGCCAGCTGGTGACTAAGCCCGTTCCCCCACGGCCCCCTGTTCCATCCAGCTGACTAGGGTGGTCAGGGGGTGCAACAGCCCCACGGCTGGGGATACCAAACCCACCTGGGCTGGGTTCAAAGCCCACACATGGCAGAGGTCTGGGCGATGTAAAATTCCCCTTTTTCCCATAAGCTTCAGCATGGGGCTTGGCTAGCAGCTGTGCACGGCCAGCTCCTTGCCCAGCACTCAGGTCATGCCGTGGCCCCATCCGTCCGCACAGCTGGGTGCTCCCCTGCCCGCAAGCACAGGGTGGGTGGCTGGGTGCTCGCGGCTGGTGCCAAGGGACTCATGGCAATGCCAGGGGGGGTTCACCCAGGGTAGCTCATTGCTTTTGGTGTCTCCCTGTGTGCAGTCATGGGGCCCAGAGCACGGCTAGGGATGGGGGCAGCAAGGTGTGGCAGCGGGGACCATGTGGCTGAGCTCTGATCCTGACTCAAACTTTCCCAGTAGAAGTTTCTGGTGCAGTTTTTTAATTTTTCCAGGGTGAGTTGTGGTGCCGTGGTGAGGGGTTTCCCCCTGCTGTGCCAACAGGGCAGGACTGAGCTGCTCCCAGGATGAACACTTGCTCCTTTGGAACCTTTCCATGCTTGGCCATTGCATGTGCCATGGCACATCCCAGATAAACCCCACCGCCTGCTCCCTCAGCCAGAGCTTCCCTGGGATGCCTAAAGTGAGGTCTGGACTTTCAGTGCATGTCCCTGATGATGTGGTGTCGTTTGGGAGAGCTACCGTCCCCTCCAGCAGCACTGGCTGGAGCAGCGCACCTGCCTGCCTCCCCGTGCCATGGCTCCGGTGGCTGAGCTGCTCCTTCGGCAGCAAACCCCATCCCCAAAGAGGGCTTCGTGCTGCTGCCCTGAGCCCCGCTCCCCCCACCAGCTCCGATGAGCAAAACCTGAGCTCGCCTGGGGAAGCGTGTGCCTGGTGAAAGCAGGGCAGCCCTGGCTGGGCTTGGGAGCACCGGTAGCCACTGCTTTCCCAGCTGTGTTTCCCAGCTGCCATCAGCCGCTGGGAGAAGTGGGTCATGCGTGGAGGCCGCCGGGAGCCCGGGTGGCGCGGGCAGGCGGCAGCCGCTTCCCAAGACATGATTCAGCAGCTCCAGAGGTTGGGGCTGGGGAGGGGACAGTGGGCAGCCACTGGTGCGGTGTGAGCTGACCTGCCTGGCATGCTCTGGGTGCATCACATGCCATGTGCTGGGGGCTGAGAGCTGCCCCAGCCAGCCTCCGTGCTTCACCTGTACATGGCTCATCACCTTCTGATGGAAACTGAGGCAGAAAGGGATGGGCACAAGGGTGGCCAGGGAGGGGGAAGGGGGATGCACGGCTGCAGGCCCCCCTTTGGTGCAACTCCCATGTGCAGGGCAGTAAAAGCAGGCAAATCTATTAGTACCCACATTTCTGTTGTCAGGGTTGTGACCAGGTTGTTGCCTGTGTCCAGTGGCAGAGGGTATCTCCACGCTTTCCTGCTCTGTCCCCTCTCCATCCCTTCAGAGCCATTGAAGGCAGGGAATGTTTTTTTTTCCTGCGTGGGAAGGTCTGGGGGTTTGCAGCACCTCTGAACATAGGAGGTCGACATGAATCTGAGGCCTGATCCTGTGCCCCAAGGGCAAAGGCAGGGAGGCAGTGATGCGCACCCAAAAGGCAGCGATAAGGAGGGCTGCAGTGCCAGCGTCCCCCAGGAGCCCAGCCTGGCTCACTCTGCTCCTCCTTCAGCCCCTGCTCAACAACCTCCTCCTCCACCCCCAGCCTTTCCATGCTTTGCTGATGGGGAAACTGAGGCACAGAGCTAGCCATCAGGTTTCCAGCCTTCATGGGGAAGCGTTTGAAGCCATAGCAAAGCCCTGCAGTCCTGCCAGCAGCACAGTGGGGTCCTGATCTCACAGGGTCTCTGGCATCCCAGGGGACATAAACATGAATAATGGGGACTGCTGGCTGAGCAGCCACCAGATCATGGGAATCTGCGCTGTGTGGTTAAAGCTATGTCACTAATTGACAGTTTCCTCGGTGGGGGAGCCTCGAACCGGAGGAAGCACAATCTCCTCTCCACACTCATCTTCCTCCTCTGGAGCTCAGGGGCCTCTGCAGGCGCCATCTCGCAGCCTTAACCCTTGCTGGAGCTGCAGCTGGAGCCTCGACCTGTCTGGGGCCATGCATATTGACTGAGTTTCTCCCAAGTAGGCACACCGGCCATCACGGCTAGGAGCCCTGGGCTGCAGCTCAACCCTACCCTCTCCATGCCCCCCGGCTCATTGCTGTGCCTCAGTTTCCCCATCTGTAATTTAGGAATCGGTCCTTTTTGAAAAACATCCCTCACTAGAGAGTTCAGAGCAGGGAGCCCAGGTGTGCGAGGGGAGTAGGGCAGCCTCCAGCATCTGCATTAGCCCTCGTGTGCGGCACAGGAGCCCTTTGAGTGCGTGGCTGTTGCTCCCCAAGCACCTCCCTTTCTCTAATGCCCTTGCAATGGCTTATTGCCCATACCCCACGTTCTGAGACTGTGCTGGGGGGTGCCAGCACCCGGCTGGCTCAGCCCTCCTGTTGCCCACCCTTCGTGGCATGCAGGGGCTGAGGGCACTCAGGCAAACAGGGCTGAGCGTCAGTGGGGGCTCGGGACCCTCACTCCTTTGCAGACCCTGACCAAGTCCAGGACGGCAGGGCTAAACCCACAGTCTGTCCTGATCTTCAAACGTATTCGCTCCCACACCCACACACACGTACTGTGGTCACAGATGTGGGACCACAAAAATTTGCGGATCTCATCAGACGATAAAACCCAGGGACAGTTTCTATTAGCTCCAGGGCAAATCTGCACCAAATGTTAATTCTGTGCCAAGCTCAGGCAACGCAACCTGCCACATCCACCACAGGCTGTGCCACATCCACAGCATTTCTTCACCATTGTTCCCTCCAGCTCCACTCCAGCTCCAGTAGTTTTCCAAATTTCCAAATTTGTTACCTTTGCCATCACTCCTGATGTGCTCTTTCCCTCTCAGGAGGTGTAGGAGGGGAAGCAAAGGGATTGCCAAAGTAGAATCAGGCCCGCAGATTTCAACAGCTCCTTAGTCTGAGCTAATACACCTGGATTCAGACAGTTTGCAAAGAACTTTGAAATATAAAAGCACTCCCTGGATGCCAGATATTGTAAGTTTTAGGTTAAAATAGCAAAAAGCCTGAGCAGGAGTCTGGCAACGCAGAAACCCCCTTTTTTCCCCAGCTGAATCCAAAATAATGGGTTGAATCCACCCAAAAATGGCATTTAAATAAATGATTTTGCAGCTACTCCCAAAGCCAGCATTTGCTTTGTGGAGGGGTCCATAGGGAAGGGGTCCATTCTTGGCTGCCGGAGGGCAAATTTCCGAGCAAAGCAGCTCAGAGAGATCCTCCTGCTGCAATATCTCACTTTGAAAGGGCCCAGTGAAAAGACTGGCCTTCTGTGTGGCAATGTCCCTGTCCCCCTGTCCCACAGCTTGCCACACACTTGCAAATCGCTGTGGTCCAGCTGGAGAGATGCTTGCTGGGCAACAAGGAGAGCCCGAGAGCAGCAGGACACTGCTCTGCTGGCAAGGACACGCACAAGGAGCATTTTCCAAAACCACGGCTCCCTCCCGGGTGGTGAAGGGGGCAAGTGTGGGTTTTGTCTAGAAACAGCCCCTGTTTGTAGGGCTGTGTTGTCTCTCTGATCGCAGCACCTGGAACCGGCCCTTTCAACGCTTCACGGCCAAGGTGGCTGCACGGGGATCCCTGCGGCACATCCCGCACCAGCTGCGGCTTCGGGGCTGCCAGCAGCTCTCAGGGTGAGCCGAGAAGAGCCTCTCCCACATCCCCTGTCCCAGGGCTGCTTTTGCATCACCTGTGAGCTGCACGAGGCTAGGGGTGTTGAGTAGGATCTTTCAAGAGCCGTGAGGGGTCAAGAGGTGGCCAGGAGGCCAAGAGAAGCAAAGGCAGAGGGGGTCAAACAGTTTCCATGGCTAATTTCCCTGGCTATGGCCGAGGACATGCTGGATGTGTTGGTACCAGCCCTGAAAATCCCTCCCCCAGAGCAGGAGGCAAGGGCCAAGTTTCTGCTCTGCTAACTGGCGCTATTAATGATGCTGCTGCAGTGGAGCGGGGCTGTACCTCTGCACGCAGCCTGGCGAGCGCCCGTCTGCGGAGTTTCAGCACTTATTAAAGTCAGAGAAATGTCAGGACAGCCCTCGCCAGGCTGGCACTGGGCATGGCTGTGGAATGGAGAGTGCCGGCTGGCTGGCAGTCCTGCCGGAGCACAGTGCCAGGGGAAGCGGCCGGCAGAGCAGCTGGTAACGCCAAACTGGGGCTGCTGGGAATCGGCATGGGAGCATTGGATGGGACAGTGGTGGTGGGCACCAGCAAAAATTGGATTCCCAGTTTTGCTGGGTGGATGGTGGGTCCCGGCACAGGAAGCACATCCTTGTGAATCTGGATTACCCCTTCCCCACCCAGCTGGGGTTTGTCTTCTACATCCAAACCCCTCTGCTGTCCCTGCAAACTCCATCCTCACCCTGCATCTGCCTTGGCAACAAGAGTCACATTTTAGCGTTGTTTCCAAACACCTACAGTTCCTGCTAGCCATGCTGGCCCTGCTTGGCAGAGCTGTAGGAAGGGTGCTTGGTGCGGGGGGAATGCTGGTGGCAGGGTGGAGGGGGCTGACCAGCCACCCCTGCGTGCTGCTTGCACCCAGCAGGCAAGGACGCAGGCAGGGACAGCAGCTTGGCAGCGGAGAGGCGCAGGGACACAAATGAGGAGGGCCTGATGGTGATGTGGATGAAGGCACTAAGAAAAGGGGACTGCAAGAACCATAGGAAATGGAAGCCATGTGGGAAAGCCCCTTTAGCACTGTTAATTCATTTATCTGATGAAAGCTGTCCTTACCTCAGCCTGAAGTTTCATCTCTGCAGCCAAGAGGCTCTGGGCTGAATCCACACACGTGGTAGGGGAAGACAACAGCAAGGAGGACCTGGAGGCGTGAGCCATGCACATGCAAGCGAGCAGGACATGCCCACATGTATTTGTCTGCATCTTTGCTGCTGGGTCCTCTCCCAGCCTCACTGGGGTGTCCCAGTCCCTCTGCCCTGGGGCTCTGCAGTGCCCGGGACATGACGGCCTCCAAGGATGGCTCAGCATTGTGCTGGAGGCTGCTCTGGAGGCTTCGCAGCAGGACATGGGCTTCACCTGGAGGAAGGCCAGCTATACCTCTTCTCCCTCAGCTGCAGAAGTCGAATTTAGTATCAGTTAAATGTGGGTGGACTGGGAGCTTGACCCTTTTCCATCCAGCTCTCCCTTGCCAGAGCTGGAGATACTTCCCACCACCATCTCCACCGGTCCATGAGCCCTCAGAGACAGGACATGGGCAGAGCTATGCTGCAGGAGTGAGCAGGCACCATCCTCTTCCTACTCCAATTAGATCTGCCTTTTTCTGTCTTGCTGAGTAGTGGCATTGACATGGCTGGGCCTGTTCTCACCTTGGGCTGGGAGCTGTAACCACAGGCAGCACCCTTGCCCCAGCCTGAAAATAGGATGGTAGACTACAGGTGGCTGGGAGGAGCAGGGGGAAGGTGCAGGCAGCGGTGAGACAGCACTCAGCAAAATAAACAGCAGCATCACACACCACCTACCTACCCATTATCAGCTGCTTTGTAGACACCAGAGCAGAAAGGAAGCAGAAGTTTGAAAAGGGATGCAGAGAGGCTCCAGGCTGTGTTAGAGAGAGTTTCTCCCACGTAGGGAGGATGAGGTGAGGTGAAAGCATTGGTAGGAAAATCTAGCAAAAAGTCTACGAGTGCTGGCTGGGGGCTCAGCTGAAGCCTCCCGACAGCTTTGAAAGCTCCCTAGCATTCGTCCTGCAGTTTGCAAACGGGGTAAGTGAAGCATCAAGGGTTTCAGTGCTCAGGGGGACCAAGCCAGCAGCACCCAGGTGTTCTCTTTCCAGCTGGGGAAGGAAGATGGCTGGGCTTGGCGATTTCCTCCATGCAGGGTTTGCTCTGCAGGGTCTGGGAAGAGGGAGAGAGACTGGAGGAGAAGTGGCATCTCTCCTGAACAGAAAACAGGCTCTGCTGCTGGGAATGGTTGTGTCCTTAAAGTTGTTAAAAGGACAAAAGAGAGGAAAAGCAATCCTGACATCCTGTCCGTTGGGTCCAGATGTAGCTCACAGAGTACAAATTAGCGGGTGCAGAATGGAAACACTTAAAAAGAAATTTAATGAGATTGGTATGCAGGCATCTGGTTTCTATCAATCATCATTTTGTGTGATATGCAATGGTAAATATAGTCTTTTTAATAACTCCGATGAAGAAAAAGAGCCCAAAACACACACAACAACCGAACAAAATTCCAGAGCCTGAGATGTTTGAACTCTGGAAATATGTTCTGTAGATGGAAAAACCCCAGCTGACACCTCTTCTAATTCACTATTGTTTGAGTTATTTTATTTCTTCCTTCCCCCCCCCTCCCCTTCCTCTGGTTATATTTAAACTTTGTGTTAAATTAATCTTCTCTGTTTATTAACAACTACCACTAAGCGAGCCTCCTTCCCTCTTCTTCTTGGTTCGACAACTCAAATATTTGCTCTAGGCCAGAAGTTCTTGCTGCAGGCGCCTGCCTCTCCCCACCCCTGTAGAGGTGCTGGCCGAGGAGAGGTGCCTGCGGGTCTCTGGCCGGCCATGAATTTGCTTTTCAACTTGAAGCTGGTTTGGGCTCCCCTGTTTCACTTCTCCATCGCTGAAAGTGAGCAGATAGCATGTGAGCTGGGGGGTTGTTGGTTTTACATACCACCAGCATCACCGCCATCCTTCCTGCAGGTCCCTTGGGAAAACTGCTGGGCTCAGCTCCCCCAGGGGTGTCACCTTGAGGGTCTGCAAAGGTGGGGAAGGTTAGGAACTAAATATTTGGATCCTTCTGTCACCTGACCTTGTGCAGGTTGGGGAATTTTTGGGGTTTAAAAATTTAAAAGAGCCTGGTGGCTCTTTTTGGTGGGTCTCTTGGCAGGCGGATGCTGTGGTTCCTGGCAATGCAGGGGTCAGCCCCCTACCTTGCTGTACTCTTCTGCTGAAAAAGGCTAGCCCAGACCAGGATTTTTTCTCAGCTTGTTCCCTGGGTCTTCACATCATCATGCCCTTGAGCTGAGATCAAATAGGGCTTTCTAGGGAATGCCTGATGGTTTGGGATTCAGAGGCTTGGGCATGCATTGACCGGCTGGCAGCCTCCATCCTCTAAACTGGGGTAGTCTGTGGGCAGCAAGTCCCACTTCCAGCTGCAACCCCTGCTCCCAGTGCCTGAGGGGAATGTCTGCCAGAGCTGGAGGGTGAGGGGGAAAAGATCCACTAGCAGGGATGGCAAAACTCTTAGGTCCGACCTCGACCTCGGCAGTGTGTTCACTGTCTATAGCTGGAGGGCTGGCTGGAGCTGCAGGCTCAGGGGCCGCAGCAGCTTGCGCAGAGGTGGGGAGGGGCAGGATGGCAGGAGAAGTATGCTGGGGCCAGATGTAAAAAACGGTCCCATTGAAACGAAGAAGAATTTTTTCCTTCTGCGGAGAAATGCTCAGGGCAGGAGTCTTGAAACCTGGGAACAGTGTTGTATGTATGGCCCCAGCCAGGGGGACCAGTAGCCGTCTCTGACAGCTCAAGCTGAAGGTACGGACTGAGCATCTCTGTGCTGACAGGAGCTGGAGACAGTCAAGCCTGGGAATGATTTCTCCCGACAGGGACCAGACGTGTCAGGAGGAGCTTTGCCCGGGGGGAGGCTGCACAACAACAAGAGTTCTGTCGTGGGTCCCCTCCAGGTTTTAAAAGTAACACCTTGCCTCCCCCTTCCACCTTCCTTCCTCCCCCACCCTTTCCTACACTTACTCTTCACACCTCCGAAACCTATTTTGGGCCATCTGATGAATCCCAGATGCCTCAGGGAAGCAACAGAAGCGGTGGTGCACTCCAGGCACTGCTTCACACCACTTCCTTGGCAATACCCCCTAGCTCTTGCAAGCCAAGGGAGCAGGGAAAGGAAGAGAGGGGGAAAAAAGAGGATAATGAAGTGGTAAACGAGCCTAGTCCTCAATATTGTGATTATTCGTGGAGTGGTGAGTGGGGGAGAGGATCCCACCTGGTCCTGGAGTGAGGTAGCGATTCTTGGGAGAAGAAGTGGGATGCTTCACATGGCTTGGGATGATGCTTGGGGTGGGGGTTATGGCAGGCTAGAAGAGGGGAGGAGGCAATATGCCTGGAGCCCAGGGTGATGGGGGCAGCCCTGGGAGCTGCCTGCCACCTCAGGAGCATCCTTCACTGGTTCAGGTGAAGGGGCACCCAGGAGGAGGCAGGGAGAGCCCTGTCAGAGAGGGGGAGCTGGGTGAAAGGGGGAGCAAATGCCTCTATGGTTCTCTCCAGTGTAAATCAGGTGGAAGGGGTTGGTTAACACCACTCGAGCATCAGCCCCAGCTGCTGAGAGTGATCTGCTGCAATGCTGGCACCAGTAGTCCCAGCCCCTACACCCTGTCCTCTTGTGCCCTTCAAACACCCACACCATCCAGCTCCCCGGGGAGCTCAGTGCATCAGCTGCAACCACAGCTTCATTTGCTTCAGCTGCATTTCATTGGGGTTGATTTAATCCTGCAGGCAAGAGAGTCCTCAGTCTCTCAGAGGGGTTGGCTGGGTGTTTGGGGTATCCTTGTGCTGGGGACAACAGCTCCTGGCATAGGTGAAGGGTGATGTGAGCTCAGGGCTGAGATCTTGCTAGGGATTCTGGTGGTGCTGATCTGTGAGATGTGGTGGTGTTGTTGGGGAAGGGGGTTGCTCTGGGTGGCAATATAGGAATAAAGCCCATGGGGCCAGGAAGCTGCTGTGGGGCTTGGGGAAGAGGGGCAGGGAGAGGCTGGCTGGGATAAAGAGAGGTTTTTGTGCTCATCTCCAGCTCTCTGAGACAGGACCGGATGGTTTGATGTATGTCGGCATGACTACAGCATCTGGTAGGCCTGGGTGGAGTCTCTGGATATCAAGAAACTCTGTCTTGCCTCTGCTTTGTAGGTTAATATCCAGCTGTGATGCCCTTGTAGCAGATAGGGAAGGCTGTGGAGAAAGGCATTAACCTGCTGATTTTTAGGCAGCTGAATGTCACAGCTCCTGGGGAATGCAATGAGAAAACCAGCTCTGACTGTGTTAGATGCAGGGGAGCTTTTTCCAGCATCTCCACCATTCCATACTTTGCTTTAACCTCTCAGCCTGCTCTCACCCTCCTGATGGCATTTTGTATCTGTTCTTTTTTTGAAGGTTTTTTGTCAACTTCCCGTCGGCCAAGCAGTACTTCAGCCAGTTCAAGCACATGGAGGACCCGCTGGAGATGGAGAGGAGCTTGCAACTGCGTAAGCACGCTCGGCGGGTCATGGGTGCCATTAATACTGTGGTGGAGAACCTCAATGACTCCGAAAAGGTCTCCTCCGTTCTGGCCCTGGTGGGCAAGGCCCATGCCCTCAAGCACAAAGTGGAGCCCATCTACTTCAAGGTAAAGGACGGGAGCAAAAAAAATTGCTGGGGTGCTTTAGAAATTAGGAAGAGGGCAGGAGAGAGAGAGCCACAGCGAGCTGGTGCTGCCTGTCCTCGCCCGGGGGAGGCTGGCTGGCTGGTTATGGGGTTGCTCCCGATGCAGCTGCAGTGTCCCACTGCCATGCTGTCCCACGCAGCCCACCATTCCCAAATGGAGCCACTGCTGCAGCATCACGTGCCTCCCCCAGGCCAGGGAAGTTCACCTGCCTGTGCCCTGCCTGCAGCCCCTCCAGTGTGGCTGTGGTCACATGTCCCTTCTTTTAGAAATTAAGCATGATAGGAGGGAATAAATTTGAGGTACCCACATTAGGGAAATGCTTGACCCTGCAAGCAACACCCCCAGCCTCCTCCCTGCTGGGGCAGGCTCGTTACCTGCCCTGCCCATTCCCTGGGGTCTTGACAGACCTCCCAAACCTCTGTCTGTCCTGAAGGGGGTGGCTGTTTCCAGAACTCAGCCGCAGGGTTAAATTGTTTTTGGAGGAAAAAGCTAAATTTGCTGTGAGCCTCTCCCTGGAGAGTTATTAACCCTTTGCTGTCTGCCTCCCTCCAGAAACTCACCGGTGTCATGCTGGAGGTCATTGCTGAAGAATACGCTAATGACTTCACCCCAGAGGCACACGGCGCCTGGACGAAGATGAAGACCCTCATCTACACCCACGTGACGGCGGCGTACAAGGAGGTGGGCTGGGCGCAGTACCCCACCGCCACCCTGTGAGCGGCCAGGGGGCCAGGCGAGGGGCAGGGAGGGCTTCGCTCACCCCAGGACTTCACTCTGGTCTCTTCTCAAGATCTTTGCTCAGTCTGGGGAGCCTGGTAGGGCCGGCTCTGTTAGCTGCCAAGTCACAATTTGATCTCCATGGGGTTTAAAAAAACCAAACTAAATAAGCCAAAAGAATAGAAGCACAAAGGGTGTGGGTGGGTCAGAGTGAAGCAGTTGCAGGGGATGTAGAGTGCTGGTTGGTTGTTGGCTCCATCTTACTGTCCTGGCCTGTCCATCACCACCTCCCAAATCCTGCACCTCGCTTGCACCATCTCACAGACCCTTGGACAAGCACTGCTGTGCAGCAGTGATGTGCAGCCCTGTTCACTGATGTGACCCTTGCTCTCCATGCAAAGCCCCCGGGTAAACCTGGCTCCTTGCTTTTGGGGGCACGATTCTTATGGGAACCACCAGCTGCCTGGCTGGCACCAAAAACGCTTTGCTTCGCACTTTCTGCACTCACCTGGCAGGGTGGCAGGGCTGATGGCTGTGGCCAGAGCTGCTCTCAGCTGTCCATCGCCCTGCACTAGGGACCAGCAGCAGCCCTTGCTCTCCCGTCATCCACACTCCCTCTCCTTGGCTGGCTGTTGCAAACCCTCCTGGGGTTGGAAGGAGCAAAGTGGAGGGGAAAATGTGCTCCTCCAGTGTGAGGGAGTGGGAAAGGAGGGATTTGGGCTGCCTCCCCTCGTGGCTCAGAGCACAGTGCATAGGTGAGATCCCTGTTCAGATGGCAGGAGCTGGTGAGCCCACCCGTGGCACGTGCTGTGCCATTGCCTTGGGAGCTGGCATGTGTAGGTCTGTTTGCCCAGCAGCCAGCAGCAGGGCAATGCAGGGACAGAGGGCTGGGGTGGCTCTGCCCAGCTTGGTGAGAAGTGGGGTTCAGGCTGTAATCAGGAGGGGGAAAGATGAAGTGGACATAACAGGAGGGATTCCTGGGTGTGAAGAAAGGTCCCTGCTCTGTTAAAATTAATAAATAACTTATTACATACAGCATATTCCTGCCCTCTTGTGAAACCATGTTCCTTCAAATAAAGTGCCTGGTCAAAATCAGCTCATGCAGGAGCTGTGTCCCTACTCGGAGGCCAGCAGTGCTCCTGCGGGTGCCTGGCAAAGGCCCCCTCCCCCCAAAGTGAGATGTGGCTGCAGGGCTGGCAGCCCTCATCCTGCCTCTGATACTGACTTCTGCAGCTCTGTGGGTGAGTCTGCTTGGTTTCTGACTGTTTCGCCTTTGGTTATGAAAAAGGGAGGAGGAGCAGCCCTGTTGCCTCCTACACATATGTGCTTGGATTTATAGGACACTCTGGGGACTGGTTGGCAAAGGATTGGGGACGAAACATCGGATGTGCTAGGAAGCTTTGGCATCCCTATCACCCAGTTATTTCCCAAAATGTCTCTCTTATTTTTAGAGCCCTAGCATTAAGGGCAATGTTACCTGTTGAAGTGGGAGCGGGGGGTGGGGGTGGGGTGTCCCTTCTGAGACTTTCTCTGGTTCTCATTCCACTACTGCCCTGAAGAGCTGGCAGCTTTCTGGGAGAGACCAGCTCCTCTCCTGGATGTTGGCTTGACAGGCAGTGAGCCCACAGTCCCCGGCTGGCGTCTCCACAGCCACCTTGGGGACATCCCCATGCCACAGGGACACTGCTGGAGGTGGCAGCAGCAACTTTTCCTGGGGCTGACCTCCCTCCCCTGGAGCAGCCAGCCAGAAACTCCTGCTTTGCTCACCCACAACCAATTAATCTGTGCTTTTAATCACCCCTGGGGAATAGGGTTTTTCCTGTTTCTGGTGTTTTGCTTCCATGCCAAGGGCCTCCTCTGCCCCCCAGCCCTGGCACTGCTGGGAGGGTGGCCAGCATCAGGTGCCTGCTCCCAGAAAAGCTCTCAGTGGAGTTTTCCCCTTTCCTCTCTTGGCTGTAACAGCAGGTTTCTGCTCAGGGTCTGTGCGAGCCTGTATAGACGGGCAAACCCCTGGACCCTAGCCCTGCCCTTTCCCTCACTCATACCAAGATGCTGGCATGATCCATGGCTGGGCAGCAACCTTGGGCACCGCTGCTCAAAGAGCAGGGGAGGTACACCTGGGGGGAAATGTCTTCTCCTGTTCCTCTGGACTCAGTTAGATGCAGCCAGGAGTTTGTGCTGGTGCCCTGGCTCTGGGCAAAGAGGGATTTGGGGAGGGATGCAACCTCCTGGCTGCATTCCCCAGTGCTCCCTTGCTTTCCTGCACAGCCCTGGGACAGGGTTAGTCCCCAAAATAGTGCCAGGACTCCACTAATGACATTACAGCTGCTCTCTAGCCTTGCAGTTCTTTCCTCCCTATGTCTTACAATATAACAGGTGGAGAAGAGTGATGGGGCCAGGAGCAATGGCACATCCTGGGCATCCATGGAGGGATGGGTGGAAATACCTGCTGAGGGCACAGCTGTCCTTGGCACAGCAGCATGCAAGGTCAAGGGGTTTATAAAAGGAAGGGATGGGCACAGGGTGACAAGTGATACTGCTTTGCTCATGTGGTGGGCTGTCATTTAGAGTCAGCACACCCAAAATTCAGCTCACCAGCCTGCACCAGTGAAGGTGCCAGCAGCTGATGCCTCCAGCTCATGTCTGAATGTCAAAGCAGCCGCTCGTCCCTTGCAGGGTTGGTGGAGACATCCTTCAAGAGGCAGCTGCTGGCTGGGGTCAGCATCAGGCCTGTGCAGGTGGGAAAAGACCTGTTCAGTCGTTGACTTTGTGCCAGCACAAGACTGGAGAGCAATTGCTCGGAGCAAGACTGTTAGATTTTATTTTTTTGGGTGCATCACAGGACTCTCATTAGCACAGCTTCACTGATTTCTGCCAAAACCTTGGGGCCAGCAGCGCATATTTTCAATGAGTTCATGTACTCCCCATGCTCTGCGGATGCTGGGCCAAGGATGTTTTCGTACCAGGGATGTTTTATCTTTAAACAAAGTTCACACATTAACCTTTGAGCTTCATATTCTCCAGGTGGGAATTTTAGTTTCACAATACAAACTCTTCCTCTCCCTTCCCACAACCAAAATTTGGATCAGTCATGGTCAGCAGGGAAGCGATTTTTCGGGTGACTCTAAAGTCCCTGCGTTCATGCCCAACCTACCCGAGTGCCTTGGCTTTGGGGGAGCATCAGTGAAGTGTGTCCCCTCACCTTTGAATGGGGCTTGGTTTCTTTATTCTTATTTTTTTTTGCATCTCTAGAAAAATCTGACCCATGACCTTGTGCACCCACGCATGTGTGCTGCGCTTGGGTTTTTTTCCAGGCACATTTTTCTAAAGCAAATCCAGATGCATGCAGCTGCTGTCCCTTGAGGACTGCCCCCCCCCCCATGAGCCAACTTGCAGGCCAGTTGAATATATGCAAACAAAAACATATTTATTTTTACCAGCACTGCAGGAAGTAAAATGAAGCAGGGAGGGCTCCTGGGGCAAAACTTGCGAGGGGAAGAGATGGAGATAAAGCAAACGCCCCCTCTTTGCCACCTGCAGCAGAGGAGGCATTGCTTAAATCAGGGAAAACTCTCATCTGGAGATAGATGAAAATTAACAGAAAAAGGAAAAAAAAAAAATCATTCTGGAGTGACAGGGCTGATAAACACCATGTTAAAGAGCAGAAAGGGAGGCCAGGTTCCTGCTCCAAGCATGGCTTTCCGGCACAGACACCTGCACAGCTGCTCCCTGTTACCTGTTGCCCCCCCTGGAACCCACCACAGCTGGCTGGGGACCCCCTTATCCCCTCTTCCCTCCAGGCCCTGCTCGCTGGGGCTCGAAGTTTCCCCTCCCAGCGTGCCTGGGCTGAGGTAAGGGCGCTGCCCATGTGTGCTTTGGCTCTGCTTTGCTCTCCTTGGTGGTGACAGGTAGGGACCGACTTGTAAATGCGGTCTCCCAAAATTCACAGGTGGGAGCTGGGGGCTCAGGGCATGGCAGCTAGGGACTCCTGGTTTGTTCTCTGCCCTGGAGGGGACCTTGATGTCCCCCAGCTCCGTCCACCTTCCCCAGGGATGCTGCCGGCTGCTCCTGCTTGCTCTTCTCCTCTCTGATGCCCGTGCCATTGCGGCTGCCTCTGTGCAAGCTGAGCTCAGGTCTCAGCTTCCACCCCTGCAACCAGGGCAGGATCTGGCCCCTGGCTCAGCCAGCCTCTCTGTGTTAGTGTCAGCACTGGGCTTGGGGACGTGTGACCTGGGTGGGAAAGTCTTTGTCCCCCCTGCCATCAGCAGATGAGTGCCGAGTGAGGGGGGGCATTCAGTGTCCCTCAGGCAGGGTCATCCCCCGCCCCCAAGCACCTCATCCTGGATGTCTTGGGGGACACCCGCTCATGGCAATCAGCTTGTGTCCCCCCCACCCCACATTCAGCGCTGCGTTTGGTCAGAGGCAGGTCAGCGCTGGAGGGAATGGGACATTCTGGGTTGGGATGGGACACAGATCCCATCCACCTGGTGTCCCCCTCCAGCCAATGCTCATGGCAGGTATAGCTCCATAGGCACACAGCCAGCCAGAAGGACACCCCACTGCCACCAGAGCTGGTTGGACGAGGAGTCCTTAAGGACCTTATGCCACCACCCTCATCTTCTCTTATGGTGAGACAAATCCCCAAGGCAGCCAAGCTGCAGGTTCTCCAGGGGGACTCCTCTTGCATCTCTGCCAGTTTGCTCCAGTTTGCCCCAGTAAAGGGGATCCCAGCATCTCCCTGCTCTCTGGAGACATGCCCAGTGACTTCAGTGGGGACCAGATTTTGGCTGGCTGGACTCTGGCACCAGAGCTCAGCCTTCCCTGCCCCTTGCCAGAGGGAAGCTGCCCCAGTGTGCTGATGTTGGTGCACAGGCTGCTCAGGGCCAGCACCAGCGACGCCAGACAGACGGGTGGAAGGGAAACCCATGAGCTAATCTTGGACCAACTTACAGAAAGGGATGGATAAAACTACCCACCTGGGTCCAACCTCTTTGACAGACTGCGACGCTAATTATTTTCCATAGCTGAAGTTGTCTCTAATTGTTAGTATGTCTTAATGAGTCCCACCATGACCCACCGACATGAGCCGGCGTGGTCTGATGTAACTCCGTGTCTTTCCTGTTACAGCTGCGGATACTGTTCATGTGTGTGTTTCTCGGTGCTTCTGTGCTGGTTTTATACATGCTGTTCCGTGTACGATGGGTGTAACTTGTTTTTCTTTTTGTAGGTTTTTAGTATGTTTGTAACCGGACAGAATGGTGTTATTAAACTGAAACTTGTATCTTCAGTGGATAAATCAATCAAACCACTCCAGCTCTTCTTGGTTTCTTTCTGGTGGGGTGGCTGCGAGGTGGGGGGATGTGGGAGGCTGCCCTATGGCTAGATGGGTCTGTGGGTTCCTGCTTGCTCTGAGGAAACCAGTGAGGGAGCTTCGTGGCTGGAAAGCAGCATCCAAAGGAAGAGATGTGCCCTTCACTGCCCTTCACTGCCCTTCTGCACCAAGGGTGGTAGAGGTGGCTGGAGGAATTCTACTTACAGGCTCAGGTGCGAAGGGGAGGGTCTGCTCTTCCTCCAGGCTCTTTACTTGGCTTCCAGGTACGTTGTGCAAACCTCTGAGGGCTCTCCCTGAATCAGCAGCTCTTTCTGCCTTCTCCAGCCTGGCCAGCCCAAAATGCATGCCAGGAGGATTTGCTGCATGGGACCAGCCGGGGACTTTGCCTCCGTGGCACATGAATCCTGGCAGGATCCGAGATGAAGGCTCCTCTCTGCTGCAGGAGGCAGAGTCAGATTTGGCTGATGCTGGCCAGCTTTTCCAAAATTGTTGGCAGGGGACGGGTGGACAGCAGACAGACAGATGTGTGTAATGGTCCCATAAGCCTCATTTCTGTGGTGTGTAAGCTTGGGAAAGAAATCTGAGCAATCCTTTTTATTGTGCTCCCCTGCTGATGCAGAGTACATCAGCACAAGTCAGAACGGGCTTTCAGGGAAGGGAAAGCCTATCCCACCAGGATGGTAGAAACCACCAGCGCCTGGCCACAAGCAATTTTAAGGGGAGCAATCTTAGGTTTAGGACCCTGGTCTGAGGCTGGGGGGGGGGCGCTCAGTGGGGTCTGAGAGGGAGGAGGGCAGAGTTTAGGGCCTCAGAGGCTGCCAGGGGTCTTGGGGAGCCTGGCACTGGCATGTCTCCTGTTGGGCTGAGGGCAGCAATGATGTTCTCCAGCCCTGCACGTGGTGGAGTAGCTCTTCTGTGGGCAGGCATGTGAGCTACTCGGGGTCCCCAGGCTACAGGGACTGGGGTAGCCATGCAAGGGGAGCCTATTTCTTCCCCTGAAGCTTAGCCAAATCAAGTTAATCTGGCCATGGCCATGCCAAAGGGAACCAAAGGCCAACTCACGTGGGGAAGGGAATAAGTGCCTAGTTCAATCTATCTTCTCCCGCTTCATCTTTTTTTGTGGCGAAAACCACTTGGTGCTGTTAATGAGATTAATAAGCCATCCTCAGAGTCTCTGCTGCATCCTGTATACACTTCCAGGCAGAAGCGCATGGTCAGCAAAGCCTGCACGCTGCTATGGTCCAGATGGGAAACATTAGCTTTGAAACCACAAGCAAAAGAACTGGCCAGCTCAGGAGTAGGGAGGTTGCAGTGGGGACCTGAAGCTCTTAGACTTTTGCACACTGGGCTGAGACTAGCCAGAACCAGCGGTGGCCACAGGGTGCCAACACGGGGCTTGTTTTTCCAATGGCTTCTTGAAAAGGAGCTGGGATTTTCAGCATTACCTTGCAGGGAGAAAATATGTACACAGCCCTTCACTTTGTACTAATATTTACCCACAGATCCTGTCACTTCAGGGTGGCTGTGACGATCGCACTGTGACCTGGACCTGGTGGCCACACCGGTGCTCTGCAAGCACTGGTGGAAAAGGGAACAGGGTGGGAGACTGAGGCTCACGGCACACTGGAAAATTGACCTAGGCACCTGGGTGATGGGCTGACACCCTCTGACCACCCTGTGCCCAGGGAGGGCTAAAACCACCTTGTTTCCAAGTGTCACAGCCTGGCAATGCTGCTTTCCAGGAGGCACCCCTCGCCCAAGGGAGCTGGTGGAGATCCAGCTCTTGGAAACCACCTTGGTGGCTCTGGTGATGTTTTACAGGCTGGGAAATGAAGGGAGAGGGGATATTTGATAGCTAAGGCATGGCATGGGGTGTGCTTCCAGCCTGTCTCCCATGGTCCGGCCCTGGGATAACCCCTCTACCCCACACCACTGGCCATGGGGTCCTGTGCCTGCCATGTGCTGGAGGAATTACAGCTCCATGAGCCCAGTGCAGATGTGGGCTCAGAGGTGGCACATCACTGTGTGTCCATGTCCAGTCAGTGCCCAGAGGCAGCCAAGGGGAAAGCCAGGAGATTACTGTGAGGGACAGCCAGAAATACATCTGCAAGGGGGAGATTAAAAAAGAGAATCTGCAATAACTGTACTGCACAAATACCTATGAAAAACCAGCCCATGTGAGCTGGCGGTGAGGACAAGTCCTCCTTTGTGCGCTGGGTGGCACAGGGCAAGAAACCTCAGGGGAGAGAGCTTGCAGGCTCCCACTGGCTTGAAGGACACATACCTTCTTTTTCTTCATTATCTGCACCGAGATAAGAGCTGGGAGCTCCAGGCTTTGCTGTACAAACCGCCTTATGGCCACCCTCACCAGTGCGGGGTTTTTGGCAGCTCCTTGCTCAGAGCAAAGCCCCTGACAGGGGGGAAAAAAAGCAGGAAAAAATCATCCCGCCCGGTGGGGCTGACACTGAGCAGAAGCCAGCCCCTCCTTCCGCACCCGGCTCCTCTTCTGCTGTGCCGTCTGATATGGTTTATCTGAGCAGCACTGAATGTAAACACTGTCAGCGCCGGCCAGGATTAATTCCCGGGAGTTTGGCAGCCAAGTGATGAAATAACAGTGCTCAGAGTGGGAAGTGCACGTCTCAGACTGAAAAATCCTCCTTGCTAATTTGCAGCCAGGTTTCTCTTCTCCCAGGCACTCTTGAGAGAGAACGAAGCCAAGGGCAGAGGGAGGATGGGGGAGAGGACCAGGAGGAGGAGGATGGTTCCTGGGGAGGCAGGCTGGGACCTAAGGAAGTGGGGAAACTACACGTGCCCCATGCACAGGTGCTGGCCCTACTGCCAGGGATGCAGGGGTGGGGGGGGACAGGGCCTGCAGCCCCCAGCCCAGCCCAATCACCCTCTGGTTTTGCAGGACCCCCCAGGTGCCAGCGGAGGAAGCAGTGCTGAAGGCACCGAGGTGCTCCCGGACACCTGAACCCGCGCAGCTGGCACTGTGCCCGAGAGGAGCCCCCCTTTGCTTTCCACTTGCTGCTGGGTGGGTGTGCATTAGCTGGGGGGGCACTTGATGTCCCCATGCTAACGAGCACCTGCGCCCCCCAGTCTGGGGAACAAACCAGCAAAAAAGCACGTTCCCATTGCTCACCACATTAAACACCATGAGATCACCCGAACAAAACAGCTTTGCTGCTGGGAGGGCTCCCATCCCCACACAGATGGGACATCTATTGCTGTTAATTACAAATCCTTTTTATTCATTGACAAGTATATCTGCTTTAAGGGAAAGCTTTAGAAAACTGCCCTGCAGATGCTGCTGTTTGTATGTTTGATCAGTTTTGAGGCTGATGTTCCAAACAGCTCCTGAAATAAAATAATCGTTGGGCTCTGGTGCATTGTTGTGGTTTTATATTTATGTAGCAGAGGGGCTTGTTTTGGGGATACTTTTCTGAGAAATAATGTGATTTTCATTTGCTTTCTTTAGATATTTCAGTAAATAATTACAAATACTTCCACTTATTTTTATTGTTTTCTTGGTAGAGGAAAAATGGGCTGGACAAAAAGCCCAGCAGCACATGGGCAATTAAATCGGTTTATTTTAAACTTGGGAAAGCCCACGTCTTCCAAGAGCTGTGCATCACTCAGGGTTCTGTCACCAGCAAATTATGGTTATGCTCAGGTTTTAACGATATATTTCATATCTACCTACATATAATGTAGTCCTGTAGCTGTATTTTGAGGTCCTGGTGCTGCTGGGAGATGGGTGGCTCTGTATGCCTGGTGGTGCTGCTGCTGTTTCCCAGCGGAAGGCCTGGCTGCCCTGCCTGTGCCCTGCCTTCTGCCTGCTTCCAGGATGCGGCTGGGCACCTTCTACTGAGCTGCTTTCTGTCCCTTGCAACAGAGTATCCCTGGCCCATGTCTGCCAGGGCACCAGGTGACATCTGCACCAGCTCTGCAGGTGACGAAGGGTGCAAAAGGCGGGGAACAGGTCCTGGGAATGGTACTGTCAGCTTTGGGAACCTGATTTAAAAAATAATCCTAGTGATGATGGAGGGGTGTGTGGGGGTGTACCAGTGAGACAGCAGCCATCCCCCTCTCTGTGAAACCCCATGTGACATGGTGCCCTTTGGGATCGTACAGGCTAGCAGAGGGGTCAGGGTGACAGCAGAATGGGGTGCCTGCAGGGTTGGGGTGTCTGCAGAGGTGTTGTGCCTACAGACACTGGGGTGCCAATGGAGATACAGGGTGCCGGCAGAGATGCGGGTGCGGGCAAGGATGTGCCAGGACTGTTTTGGCAGTCCAGCCTTGCACCCATCTCCCCTGAGGTCCTGTATTGAGGATGCTGGAGCCCCCCTGGCCACAGCCCTGCCCTGGCTAAGAGGGGCTGGGGCTGATGGAGGGCTGTGGTGCCCAGTCAGCCAGAGCGTTGCTCCCCGCACCAGCCCAGCTGCTGGATGCAGCTTGGCTGAGCACTGTCAGCAGGTAACCTCTCCGAAGGTGAATGCAGATGGCTGTGCAGGTAAACACCGTGCTGCAGCCTGTGCTTAGCCAGGCGTGGATTCTCTGAGCCCGGGCACGGCTCATCCTGCAGTCCAAGCAGCGGCAGCAGGGAGGTAGGCCAGGCAAGGGGGCTGCTTGGGGACAACTGGACAGCTTCTCCTCCCCACTCGCTTGCCCAAGGACACCTGGCAGGCAGGAAGGTTCAGCCTTTTGCAGAGCTGCTGTTCCAGCAGAAAACGTTGTATTCGGCTCCACAAACCAGAACCACTCCTGAGTAGGAGACAGCCATGGCTCAGCACCAGGGAGCCCAGCATCTCCCAGCCTGGCCTCTGCATACAGGGTTGGGCTTGGCTGAAGGGGCTGCGGGGAGAGCTGGATAAATAGCAGCGGACGAGGAAGATTGCTTCTCAAAGGTCACTGCTTCCTCCGCACTGCTATGAATTAGCCCGCTTCATTCCCTCCTCCTCTCCATGGCAGCATTCTCTGCCTTAGCTCCTGTCCCAGCAGCTCCCACTAACCCCAGCCCCAGTGCTAGGGGGCGAAGCAGCTCCCCCATCAAGCCAAGCTATTCCCAGTCTTATCATCTACTGGACAGTCATTTCTACTGGAAGGAAAATCCCCAAGGCTGGACCTTTATCCTATGAGATTTGCAAAAGGGAGCAGACAGCTTCCAGCCTCCTGCCCTTTCCTGCTCCACTAAATCACCCCAGAGCCCTCCCAAATGTTTATTCTTTGGGAAAGCAATAAAAGAGAAAGAAACCTCAAAAGAGAAATTCCCACCAGCGTGCCTTTGATTGCATTTGATATTGTTTTATTTCTTAGTGCTTTCCCACTGCCGGCTGGCTGAGGAGGGAGGCGGGGCAGGAGGAAACAGTGCTTGAAGGGTGTAAAAATACAAATTTCTCACTAGCATCTGTATCTGGAGGGGTCTGTGTGCTGCTCTGGGGGTGACAGTGCCTCTGAGGACGGGAGCTGGGGTTGCCCAGCTCCCCAGGCTGTGAAGGTGAGCAGGAGCATCCCTATGTTTGCAAAGGTGATTGAGCACGGGGCAGCTGCAGAGCACAGCACAGGTGGGCGACGGGGGCTGCTTTCCATCTCCTAGCCCCTCCATGGCCAAGACAAGGGAACAGCAGGGACTGCCAGGCAGTGACATCGTGACAAGCTCTGTCTGCCACACAGCCGGCTGGCACTGCTGCCACCAGCACTGTGATGCCAGTGGGGAAGGCTCACAGAACCAGAACTGGGTTCCCAGCTTGCCTGATAGGAAAAACTTCCCGGTGAAGCACCAAGAGCTAGATGGTCCCAGGGTGCCCCGTGTCCCCCAGGGGCTGGGCAGGGATGACAGCCGTGACACTGGCATGGTACCCACCGGGATGGCAAGTGGGGCAGCAGGCGCTGGTGAGATGGAGGTGAGAGGGAAGGGAGCGCTAAGTGATTCCAGAGGCTGAGCATCCTCTGCCGCTGCTGGGAAGAGCTTCCAGCCTGCTCCCCGCGGTGCTGAGCGCGGCCATGGCCTGGCCTCTGCCGTTCGCACCGGGAACGGCAGCGCTGCGGGCACCGGCACCGGCTGCGGGCTGCCCTCGGCAGGCATGGCAGGCAGCCGCCTGCCAGGGGGCTGTGCTGGCCTGGGCAGGCCAGGGCAGGATGGCAGCAGGGACAGGCAGCTTTTAACTCTGACTGAGATGAGACAGAGTGAGAGCAGGACATGGTGGGGGTCCAACCCACTGGTGAGAGCTGGGGCAAGATGTATCCCCTCCGTGTGGGATTTGCCCCCCCAGGTTGTGTCCCGATAAAGCAGGGGACGAGGGGATGGGGGGACCGGCTCCCAGAGAGGCTGTGGGGACACAATCCCATCTGCCTGTGTGTGGGAGCAACTCAGGACAACCCGGAGCACTCACACCCAGATGGGGGCTTGTGAAGAGCCAACAAGGGGAAAAAACTCCTGGAGAACCTGGATCGAGATGTTTTAGGGAGCAGTTGATGTGTTGGAAAGACAAGGAAACCTTGGACTACAGCCCCAGGATCGGAACATGTGGTTATTACAACGCGAAAACTATAAGGTTGTGAAAACCAGTATCTTTCACACTGAACATCTTTGTGACCTGCCTCTGAAGAGTCGCTGGAGCTGGTGCCAGGCTCCCAGAGCCCCTCTGCAGGCAGGCACTCACCCGAAAGGCCATTCCCCAGCTCCATCCAGCCCCAGCAGATCCCAGTCCACCTGTGTCCCCCAGCCAGGGCTGGAGGGTGCCTGGCGATTGGGGAAGGTCAAATACCGCAGGAGGCAGGGCTCCCTCTCCCTTTGGAGCAGGCAGCCTCCTGGCTCCGCCAGCTCTCCTGCAGTGCACGGCTGGGCTCATGCCACATATCACAGTCCCATTGGCATACAGGTTTGTGCACTGTCATCCTTGGGAGGAAAACCCACAGCTGCCCTGAATGCAAATGTCTTCTTCCAAACATATTTGAATTATCTGAGAAAAAGTCCTGCTACAGGAATACCAAGGCCAAGGGAAGCTGGGCTGAGCTTGCCACTGAAAATCCTCTTTGAAATGCCCTGAAACCTTGGCTTTGGTTTCTAATGAATCGCAATGCTGCTTGGATCTTCTCCCCACCGGTGCTTCAATGTGTCTCCACATCCAGAGCCAGGACCTGCTCTGGAGCAGCAGGCAGTAAGCAGCAGGACCTTGCCTGGCCTCAGCCTGCTGGGGATGGATCCCACCCCAGAAGACTTCATGGCATAACAGGGAGGGATGGCTTCTGCCGAGATGCCCCAGCCCTGGGCCTGGCACTGCACTGGGGCTCCCAGCAAGTCACCCATCGGCCCTGCTGGAGGCTGCCCCCTGTACAGGACGGGTCTCCCAATGCTGGGGCGCGGCAGCAGTGTCCCCTCCCTGATCTCCCCTGGGGACAGGCCAGCCAGGACATTTCTGGCCAGGCCAGCTTTGCACTGCAAAGGGAAGTGCTCTGCAGAGCATCTCCCCTGCACGGCACGCTGATGCAACACCCTGACGTTGCTGCCTTGGGGGTTTTTTGGTCATTTCTTTCGCTTCCTTATTGCCCAACGCTCCGCCGGGTTTGCACAGGTGGCAGTCACCATCCTCTCTTTCCATCTGTGGGCCTTGCCAGCCCACACAGGGCTCTGCCCAGCTCCTCCACAGGACACATCCTGCAGGTCCAAGCCTTGGAGTGGGATGTGGGCAGGACCACGTCAGCCATGGCTTTGGTTGGCCATTGTTTGTCCCAGCCAAAGACAAGGCTGATATGTCCCCTCCCAGACGCACTGAGAAGTCGGTGCCTGGCATCTTGGCACAGGTCCCTGCTTGCCACCTGCCACAGCCTGCAGCTGGGGACACCCCCACCTCCCTCCTGAGTCACAGGCAGGAAGCATTCCCCTGCCCCCCCGCACAGCCTATGTCGGGGTGCCATAGCCACCCACCCAGCACCCATCCGGAGCCCTCCCCTTCTGCACCTGCTTCAAAGCACAACTTCAAAGGAGCCAGGAGAAAATGAAAGCTTTCTCCACCCTTTTTTCTACCAGGAACCGGGAGCAGATTTGCTGAGCAAGAGCCCATGGATGTGGAAGGTGTGGGGCCACCGCCAGCACCAGCTCAACACCCTACTAGACAGCAGTGAAGCCAAGCTGGACCTGAGCTGCAGCACCCAGGGACAGTTTTAGCACAGCACGCTCGCTTGAAGTCTCCCTGTGAGGGTAAGGTAAACATAAAAGAAAAACGCAGTTTTGAATAGCGAGGCAAAGTTAATCCCTGCTCCCGCCTGGTCCTGGCTGTAAATGCAGTCGCTGCTTGCCTGAGACCTGGCAGCAAGTCGTGAATCAAGGATTTATTTTGTGGCCAAACCCCAGGGCGTATTTTCCTGTGTAAAAGCCTCAGCCACGCCAAACCCAGCCTAGAAAGGCCTCCCCTCAGCCCCCCAGATCCTGCCGGCACCCTCCATGGAGAGGGGAGGCTGCTGTGGGGTGCCGGTGGGCGGCAGGGCAGCACCCCGAGGGGCTCGGCTCTGCCAGGTGCTGGGTGAGTCACGACAGCCAGAGCCAACGTGACCGGCTCTGCCCCAGCCTTGCTGTCGTTACCCAGCCGGCTGTGCCGGAGCCCGCGGGGCCCTCTGGGGTGTGTCAGCCCACACCATGCCCGCCACGCTGCCTCACACACCAGCACCCCTGCGGCTTGGCAGTGGGGTCAGGGACAGTGCCCTGGGGTCCTAGCTGCGGCCAGTCCTAATGGTGGCTGGCCCTAACAGTGGCCAGCCCTAATGGTGACCAGTTCGAATAGCAATGGGTCCTAATAGTGGCCAGCCCTAATAGTGACTGGTTCCAGTAGCAGCTGGTCCTAATGGTGACTGGTTCTAATGGTGGCTGGCCCTAACAGTGGCCAACCCTAATGGTGACCAGTTCAGATAGTGAGAGGTCCTAATAGTGGCCAGCCCTAATAGTGACTGGTCCTAGTAGTAACCAGTCCTAATAGTGGCCAGTCCTAACATTGACCAGTCCTAGTAGCAGCTGGTCCTCACAGTGACTAGTCCTGATACTGGCCTGTCCTAATACTGCCTGGTCTTAACACTGGCCAGTCCTAGTAGCAGCTGGTTTTAATAGTGCCCAGTCCTGACAGTGGCCGGTCCTAACAGTGGCTGGTCCTCACAGCGCGCGGTGCCGGCGGTGTCCCGCCTCCCAGTACCCGATACGCCGGGGCAGAGGCTCGGGGCAGGTGGCAGGGGCTCAGCACCGCCCGCGCGCCGGCAGCCCCTGCGGGCCGCGGGGCCCAGGGAGCTGCCGCTGGGGCGGGGCCCCGCGGGAACACCCACGCATGACGCCATGGGCGGGCGCTCGGCGGGGCGGGACCCTGGGCGTCCCCGCCCCATGGGACCCCGCCCCCACAGAGACCCCGCCCCAGGGAGGCCCCGCCCCGGTACCGCCCCCATGCCCAGCCCGGCCCAGGTGGAAGCGGCGGGGAGCGGCGGCTGGTGCCGGCGGGACGGGACCGGGAGCAGGGTCAGGACCGGGGCCGCGCCGAGGTGAGCGGGGCCGAGGGTGGGAGCGGGGCGGGGGTCCCGGTGCTTCCGTGCTTGCTCGGTTTCTTGCCGCTTTGTGACCGGGCGCGTCCCGCCAGCTTCCTCCTTCGCCCCGCCGCTCCCGCCCGGTTCGGCCCGGTCCGGGTGGGCGCCTGCTCCTGCACCCACCCCCCCCACCCCCACCCCGGACCCTTTGCCAGGGCGGCGCGGGTCCCCCCGCCAGGGCTGCGGCCGTGCCCCCCGGGGCGGGCAGATGGGGGGACCCTCCTCTTCCTCCTCTTCATCACGGGGGCAGGTGGGTGCGTGGCCCGGCGGGGTGGCCGGGCCGTGCTGCCGGGGCGGGCCCTGCTCGCTGCCCTGCCCGCTGCCCTGCCCGGGGCAGGAAGGCCCTAACCTACTTCTGGAGCTGATGGCCCGATAAACAAGCGGGCCGGCGGTTTTGCGGGTGGGTTTTCCCCCTCCCAGGTGAGCGAGGCTGGCAGCGCCCTGCGGAGCAGCAGCAGCCTCGATGTACAGGCGAGGGCGGGCAGGGTGCCGGGGGGGGGGCAGGGTGCCCCTGTAGGGACCATCGTCCTCCTGTCCCGCCGCTGGGGCTTTGTTGTCGCTGCTGGTGTGAGCTTTGGTTGGAGGCTTTGGCGCTCGCACGTGCTGCCGCCAGCCCCCTGCCAACAAAACCCTGCGACATCAGAAAGGTCCGGCCATCCTACATCCCTACGGGTATCCCGCAGGGAGCAGAGGGATGCTGGGTGGGCATGGTTTAGCCACTGGCTCTTTTGCTGTTGGCTCTCAGTGGTTTTGGGACAGAGGTGTGAGGCTGAGCGTTACCTTGGTCCTGCCCTGCCTTGCTGCCCACCAGCAGCACAGGGCAGAGCTGGCCCCACCAGGCTTGCCGGCAGCCAGGTTGTGGTGTCTACCGTAGCCTGAGACCCCGCAGCGTTCACTCAGCTCCCCACACCCATGCTCTGCAAGGGGGAAGGGGACCCGAGAGGCTGCCTTGTTGCCGCTGGGTCCCTGCAGCAAGAGGAGGTGCTTGCCCTCTTCCCCAGCACAGCATCATCCTTCCCACTGCAGGGAGCCAGGACCTTCTCCCGCCTGCATGTGCCCAGGTCCTGGATGGTCACTTCTGGGGATTTCCAGGGTGAGCTCATCATATTGTTGCTGTCCTGGGCTTGCAGTGCACTGGCCCAGCTGGAGGGTTTAGGAGCATCCCATGGCTATCCTGAGTGGGCAGATGCCACCCAGCTCAGCTCACTCCATTGTGCCCTCTGAAGGAGCATCCTTTGGCTCCTGCCTGTTTCTCAAGTGGGAAATAACCGGCTTGGAAGTGTCCCACCTCCAAAACGAGTTGGAGGGTTCAACTGCAGCCATGCCTGAGAGAAACCAGAGCTGCCTCTGCCTGGTGTACCCCAGGCACCACTGGCTTCACAAGTGGCTTCCTGGGCTCCCAGGCTGCCCTACCTGAGCTCTGTGGTTCCAAGCTCCTTTGCAATTAACGAGGTGATTGACACCTGTTGCTGCTTGCTCATTTGGAGGGTGGCTTCTGCAGGTTTTGCTCCTGTTTGCTGGAAAGCATGTGACCGAAGTGAGCTTCGGTAACCTTCCTTCTCCCCCCTACCCCACAGTGAGGGTTTCTCCAGCACTGCTGCAGCTGTGCTGGAAACTGCACCTGGAGGCGCTGTGAGCCCCGGGGTGAGAAAGGGTAAACCACAGTGTGTGGAGTGAGGTTTAATGCTGAAACAGCCACCTCAGTACAAATTCTGCAGGATGAGGCCGAGCCCGGTGTTTCTGTCAGATGCATGTGTGAGCGGCATTGCCAGAGCGTGGATGCTGGCAGGAGGAACAATAGATGCCGGTCGGTGCTGGAAATGCAGTGTTGTGAATCTGGGTGGGAAGGTTGCTGGCGGGGTCGTCTCTCTTTGGGGGGCTGCACTCCATGGGATGATATGGGGAATTCAGGTGGTGTTTGGCTGTGCTGGGGTGAAAGACGAGCATGTGGCTGTATTCTGAGTCTGCGTTTTGCCCTTTGATAATGCTCCCATTTAACTCTTACAGTGAAGCTGAGGGATTCTCCCAAAGAAATCCTTATTCCTTCCCTTAGGTTATTGGTCTTGATCTGAAAACAAACCTTGGGATGAGCTTGGACTCAGAACAGTGCTTGTCCCCAAAGAAAGTGGGGGACTGCTGATGGAGAACCGGCCAGTGGGGGTGTTGTGAGGGGGTGTGGTGGTGGGAGCCCTGGTCCCACGTCCTAAAGCATCTGTGGCAGTGAGCTATGCTCTGTGAGGGGGGGGCTTGTCCTTCTCATGCTATCCCTTGCCTGCTGCGTGTGGGGAGCTGCCCAGGCTGGCGTGGGGCTCCTGTGATGTTTCCACATTTCTCACGGGCACTGGGAGCCCAGCAGGGACCTGAGCCCAGAGGAGCAAGCATGGGCTTGGTGCTGGCAGGGGCTCTGGTCCGAAGGAGTCAATTAGTGAAGGCTGAAAACTAATTACTTAAATCTATATAAACTCACAAGTGATGGGATCATAAACTCTCCTCTTGCGGAGCTTTTTAGCTAATGACTGCTGGTCCCTGCTGTCCTGGCAGGCTGGGAGATGTAATGTGACGAGCCCCCAGAGGGGATGGGTATGGTCTCTTTTAATTACAAGGCTCTAGAACTGTGGTTTGTTGGGAGCGTGGGATGCTCTGAGTTGTGGTTGTTTCCTGGCCTCTGAGTGAGTGCTGAAAGCTGTATGTCTGCTTGTGAGTATGGAAGCTGGTACCCTTTTTCTCACTTAATCCCCATTTCCTAAAAAAACAAAACAAAACCCAGTTGGTTGGTGGTTGCTCTCTTCATGAGCCATTTAGGGTGGGTAATGGACGGGGGGAGGGTGCTTTAGGGAAGGTCCATGTGCTCGGTGGCCCCAGGACCAACCCTGTCCTCTTCCTGGCCGCTGCACAGTACCCCTGTTCCCCCCTCATCCTTAGGAACCCACACCCTGAGGGCCAGCGTCGTGGGGTGCTGGTTGTGTTAGCTGAGCACGGGATGGGGGCAACCCCCAAATAACCAGTTTGGGAGGGCAGGGGAGCAGCCTGCTCCCCTGGTGGAAATGAAGTGTTCATGGGGTTTACGTGCAAGGGCTTCCCGCCCATCCTCCAATACCTTAAATTTGGGGGAGTTGTACAGATTTTGATAAAGCCTTACAAGCTGCCCAGGGAAGGGACCAGCTCTCAGGCAGTGTGGCAGTGGGAAGGCAGGGAGGCTTATTGCATTGCAGTGCCTCAGTTTCCCCACCTATGAAATACCACAAATGAGTCAGAAAGCATGACTAGCTCCTGTAAAACCCACTGCTTATCACCTCAAGGGGAGTTTGAGCAGCCACTGGTGCAGGACTTGCTGCTGTGGCCATACCTTGAGAGGGGAGAATGTAGCTGTGAACAGACTCACTCAACAGCCGTGGTGCTGGGGGCTGCAGCAGGGCACGGGGGCAGGGAGGGAGCAGGGCAGTGCCCAGTGACGCTCCTCAACCTTTTCCTAGCAGCCCTTGGGTGGGAGGGAGAAATCAGCCAGCATGGGGGGCACGCTGTCTCTGTGCTGGATGTTCAGCCCTGTGGTGGGCTGCTCGGCCAGGTGGTCCTGCCCTCTGCTCCCATCCTGGGGGCTGCCACTTGCCCAGCCATCCCTCCCACCTACAGGTGCCTTTGTGAGCTGCTGCAGCCCAGGGCAATGGGCCCCTCCTTCTAGCAGTCTGTGATGGTTTAGTGGGTTTTTTTAATTGGCCTTTTGCTTAAAAATAATAATTCCTGATGTATTCCTCTGGTCTGACAGACCTGCTTGGGGCAAGGGAGATGTGGCTGGTACCCCCCTGAGATGCTCAATGTGTCGGAGCATTCCCCCTCACTGTGGGGCTGCCTTTGCTCCCCATGCATCATGTGACAGCTTGTGCCAGGGATTTGGCACGGTTATCCTTGTAATTTGCTGGCCTGCAGGAATGCCAAGACTGGGCTGGGAATGACCTCCCGTTATGTGTAAGCCCGAAGGCTGCACTCTGAGCTTGTGGGCAGCCAGGGTGAATCCCCAGTGCTTGGCATTGCTGTGTCCTGTCCTTTCCTCAGCTCCTCCATGATGTGAGCAGGGAGATTTTGCTGGGACTGGCACAATGCTGCTGGCATAGGGCTTTTCCACAGGTGATGCCATGATCAGGGTGAAGTCTGCTCATGCACGTGGTGGCTTAACGCAGTCCAAGACTCCTGAGGAAGACATGGAGTTGGCTCCTTAAAAATCAGCATCTCAAGCCCCTACAGTGAGCTGTATGGCTTCCCTGTGGGTGCAACTCCCTGAGGTGGGATGGCAGGCAAGAGGAGGATGGTGAGGGAGACCCCATCACCAGCTCTTGGCAGCTGAAAGACTGCAAAGTGCGTTGCTGGCACAGGTCCATGGCAATGCTGCGATGGGGTGAGAGCATCACATGGTTTCAGTAGGCACCGGTGAGCATAGGATCCCTCGTGCTGGGCTTGCGCTGTGTTGGATGGAGATGAGCTGTTTGTGGTCAGGCTTTCCTCTGCAGGGTGTGGACCTGGGTGTTTCTGGCCTTGTGGCAATTGGGACCAAAGGGAACAAGGCTGAAGAGTGGCCCCCATTCGGCTGCTGGTGCTTGAGAGGATGGAGGGGTGCCAGGGAGCAGCCTTCCTGGGTTGCGCTGGGGCCAGGGGACCACTGAGGCTCAATGGAGTGTCTGAGGGGCAGCCCGCTGCCAGCCAAGGTGCCATCTTCATCCATGGCACAGAGGGACACTGCAAGGTCCTTGTCCCCTCTTCTCAGGGAGCTCCTTGCCCTGAGTGGGGATTGAAGGAGGCTGCTGGCATCCACCTGGGTCTCTCCCTTTGTACAGAATGGGGGCTGGCTGGGTGAGCAGCCTGTTGTACAAACCTTGAAATGGCTGAGCCGAGATAAGGAGCCTGTTCCCAGAGATAGGGAGCTGTAGCTGAGGGGGCGAGTCCTGCTGCCAGCCCAGGGCTCATCTTGTGTCTGGGATGAGCTGAATTCATTTGCAGGGCTGAGCACCACTTCCCACTGCCACATCCCACAAGGCACAGGGATGCTCAGAGCTCATGGCGAGGGGATCTTCTGCAAATACAGGGCGTTTCTCCCAGCACAGCGCTGCTCTGGGTGGCTCGGTGCTCTCTGAAACAGGCAGTGGGGGATTAGGGAAGTCTGCAAGTCCAGCTTGAGCCCTTGTGCCCAGAGTCACTGTCAAAATGAGTGTTCTGCAGAAAAACTGGAGGAAGAAAGTCCCCCTCCATCCCCATTGTCATCTTGCACCAAGAATTTTACTTCGAAGACGGAAGTGAGAATGAACTCAGTAATGACCTGTGGCGTGGGGGATCACGAGCAGACAGCCTGCAGGCAGGCTGCCCCCCTTGCCTTGGGTAAACAACCACCTGGGACCCTTCAGCCCCTTCCAGAAAGCGCAGCCAGGGCCACAGCACTTGCACCATCATGCCCGTGCACCCCATGTTTAAGCCAAGCTAATGAGGAATCAAAGTAGGTCTGAGTAATTACTCAGTTCTGAGATAAAATCAAGTTAGATCAATCCTGGTAGCCTGGGGAATCCGTACGGCGCCTGGAAAAGAGCTTTCCTTGGGTTGGAGAGTGCTGCAGCCCTGCCTGCGGTGCTGCCGCGGAGCAGCTGGCCCCTCTGCACGGTCACTGGTGGAGCTGCCCTTGCTGCCAGTGGTGGCTTTGCTCTTTCCAAAGCTGTTGGGGTGGCTCGAGGCCTCCACATGCATGTTCCCAGCTTGGCTTGGGCTCCAGCCCAACAAAAGGGCTGGTGGGCTGAGGGTCCCCTTGTGCAGCCATGGCCCCTCCAGCAGCACCCACCACCCCAGCTGGTGCGTCTTTGCTGTGGGAAGCAGAGAGTGGGTTTGTGCAGTGCCCCCTGTTTGAGGTTATTCTGCTGTGAGGGTCTGTGGACGCCCTGGAGCCCCTAGGGAAGGGGGAGTGGGGAGGTGTGGGGTGAGTGGTCAGTAGCACCGGGGGACCCCGGCTCACCAGGGCTCACTGCCCACCCCAGCAGGTCAAGAAGCCTTCAGATGCCAGCACTTGAACCGCTGGGACAGGGGGTTGTTGCACCAGTAAAAATTAATGCGGGTGGGAAACAGGCCATGGCTGAGATGCAGGAAATCCTCCGCATGGCTCTTCCCACCCACTCCCAGATGTCGCTGGCAAATCCTTCCCTCTCTTTGCTGATACCAGTAGCAGCACCCAGGATGGCCGGGCAGACCGGGACCACACACTCCCGGCGATCAGACCCTTGCGGCAGGGAAGTCCAGCACATGGCTGCCTTGTGCAGTGGCACGAGCAGCCATGCACCCTCCCCGGCTCCCACTTGCTCTGCCCACTGCACCTTTATCAGCAGCATCCAGCGCAGCACCCCCGGCCAGCGTGCTCTATCTCCCCGGGTAGCTTTGCTTCCTCCCAGGGCACGGCACTTGCCTGGGCTGAACAAACCCGCTGCAGTTGCCCAATGTCCTGCCTGATGTGGAAAATAGGAGAGGATTTCCTAATGGCAGCGTGGGTGAGGTACATGCCAGCTGCCTGCACGCCCCAGGGACCGGCCGGGCTCTCGGCACTCGTCGGGCATCCAGAACCTGTCTTGCTACCCCAGCTGCACTGAAGATGGGGATTAAAGCTCCTGCTAGTGTTGGTGCCGACTGCATGGGTCAGTGATGTGGGAGAGGGAGGGGGCAGCTTAAAATACCTCCTGAAACACAGCAGTCCTCTCTCAGGACTCAGAGTGAAACCTTGCGTGTCGCAGGTTTGCTGAGTGGTCCCATTGCAGTGGGGTGGGCACGCTTGGGGAAAAGATGGGGTTGCCTTCTCTGTGCTGGGAGGAGAAAAAAAAAATCAGCCTAATGTGGTGCCAGGGTGTGAAATGGCCATGTGTGAGCTGGGGGGGGGTTCTGTGCTGTGGGCATGGGGCTCTGCAGGGTCCCCAAGGGACAGGAGGGTTCCTGCAGCAGAGCTGTAAAGTGTATTCTGTTCTCTTTTTTTTCTTTTTTTTTTTTTTAAAAAAAAAAAAAGGCCTGAGTACTTAAGCAGAGGTTGGGAGGAGGCAGGCAGCAGAGCCAGGCTGCTCCTTGCCTTGGGGGTTGGTGCTCTCCAGGTCTCCCCATTCGAGTGGGTCCATGAGGGGCTGAGGCGCACACAGGTCTGGGCTTTCCAAGAAGAAGGAAAAATGTTCAGATATTTAGTTCCCCATCCCATAATTATTTTTCCTTTTTTTCTTCTTCCCAATATTATCTTTTCATTTCAAGAGCTGTTTGTGCTGGACTACTTCTCTCAGATCTGAAACTTGAGACTGGAAAATGGTGAAAAAGCTTTTAGAAAGGGAACAGAAGGGGGGGAGGTGCTGGGCAGCCACCCAGGGTCCTCCGCTCGGGTGCGAGTCCACAGGGACTTGAAGCTTAGAGCAATTGGACGAATTGACTTTCCTATCCAAGGCTCTTAATAACTAGGAGCACCTTTTAACAAGGCTCCAGGCTTGAGAGAGTCTTTAACACGCTCGTGAATCATTTACGGGCAGCCATTGGCGGGCAGCAGCGGCATGCTCTGCCCGATGGGCTCTTGGGTGCGAGCAACTGTGATGGCTGTGGGGCTTTTTCAGGGGCTCTGCGGCACTGCTGACCCCTTTCTCACTCCCGTACAAAGATGGAGAGGGAAGAGCAGGGGCGCATTGTGCTCACGGGGGTCCTGCTCCTGGCCCTACACCCTCGGGTGGCTCAGAGCTGCTTTCTCCTCCCTGCTTAATTGCACCGGCACGATGCGCTTTTTATTCCAGTACTGGTAATGTTGCCTCCCTCCACACCATCAGGCTCAGGAAAGCAATTCTGATCCTTCTTTGAGCATCTGTGCACCCACCATATGCTGCATACATCCTCCTCCAACCGGGGCTGCTCTGCAGTGCTGTCTACATGATGGTTGTGCTTGGTTGCCCCCAACTCTGCTCTGCAGGTTGCCACTTGGCCTTGCTGATGGTCCCTTTTGTGTTGCTTGGAGCATCCTGCAGTGATGCCTTGTATGAGCTGCATCAGTTTTTTCCATCACTTTCTTCCTTGGGCGTGCTTCCTCAGCATCTGTTGTGACTTACCCTGGGGCTAGGAGCCAGCACTCCTCACCCTCCCTGTACCTTGCCTGGCTGAAGACTAAAACCTCATCCCAGTTGCTCACCACTGACCCCAATACAGCTGCCCTCTTGGGAGAAGACGGGGGTTTCATGCCCCTGCTGCTGGATGTCAGGCTTTGGTGAGCTTCAGTGGGCAAGAGAGCTTTGAGAGGGAAGATGGTGATGTTGTGGGATCTCTTGTTCTTATTGACCAGACCAGCTTACCGCCCCTGCATCCCTCTGCCCATTTATCTCTCTCCCGTGAGAGATAGCAGCATCCTTAGTGCATTTTTCTCTCTCCCTGGAGATCTTTTCCAGCTTGAAGTGACATTGTGCTGCCCCCAGGACCCTTCTTCTAGCTCAAAGTGCACAGCTCCTGCCAAGCTTAGGACGTGCTTCTGCACCCCCCGCTGCTGTCACCTGCCTTGTCCCTGCAGCAGGGCATTCACACAGCTGTCATCCGTCCATCCTGTCCCTGTCCAGTGTGTGTGTCCATCCGGTCCGCCCCCCCCCCCCCCCCCCCCGCAAGCCTCTCACTTCCCTTTCCTGACCCCAGAGCAAAGCCACTGCATCCCTCCTGGGGACTGTGCCAAGGCTCCCTCCGGACCCACAGCACCACTGGGTGGCCAGGATGTGCCCAGCAGATGGGATTGGTGCCAGGGCTGCTGGGTGGAGGGCAGTGCTACTGGTGGTGTTGTCCCGGGGTTGAAGGGGACCCGCAGTGCTGATGGCAGGGTTGCTCTGGCTGGAGGTGCTGGCCAGCCCGTTCTCACGCCAAGCGTGCTGGGCAAGAGTGGTGTCAGCACCAGAGAGGTTGGATGCCAGTGCAAAACATGTGGGGAGCTGGAAAACCCCTTCCCAGAACTGTCCCTAGGGGATTTCTGTGGCTGGCATGGGGTAAAACTTGTTGTGGGTCAGGATCTGTGCTCCGGGGTGGCCGCTGCACCCAGCCCATGTGGCCATGGGGACTTCAGCCCTTGGGGGCTGCTCTCCTCCTCCCCGCTCTCCCTTAGTGCCAAACATTGTGTTAATGCACAGAGCTGTGAAAACTGCTCCAGCCGTGCTGCGTGACCAGGACGGCAGGTGCCTGCCAGTTGTGCCAACTGCCCTGGGAGCTGCGTCACCTCGCTACTCCGGGGAGGCCAGCTCCATCCCTCCACCCATGCAGCACTGGGAGCCGGTGGGGAGTGGGGCTGGGCTGTTAGGTGGGCTGCAGAACTGCTGCACCAGGAAACACAGGGGTCCCTGCAGAGAGCTGCCTGGGGTGGGGTGGGATTTCAGGATGGGGGTGTAAGAGTGGGGCTGTGCAAGGGCACAGTGTCCTCTCGCACCTCTGAACGATGCAGTTTGGCTTCAGTTTCTGTGCTCCTGGCTCCCGCCACTGACAGCAATTCCCCAGTGCTGGAGGAGGATGAGGGTATCCCAGGGCTTGCTCTGATCCCAGCATGTTCCCATCCCTGGCTCTCCAGAGCAGCTGGCATCTCAAGTTCATTGCTGGCTGCCCAGGGAGGAAAACAAACAGCGTCTCCAGCTCACCAGTGGGATGGAAAGTTTTGCTTGCTGGGGCTGGACTGCCTGGCTGGCATTGTCCCAGCTGCGCAGCTATTAAATACCTCGGCGAGGCACTCTCCTTCCATGCCCACTCTCGTGGGTGTCTCGCTTCCCGATACCTTTGCTTGGCAGCAGTGGGCAGAAACTCCCTGCCTGCCCCGTGCAGTTCCCCGGCCATGGAGCAAGGTGCACTGCTGCGAGTGGCGGCTCTTCCTCCTCCTGCCGCTGTGCCATGGCTGGTCCGTGTTGCCAGTGCCCAGCTGCCAGCGGCCCCATCCCCAAGGCCCAGGGAGTGTAGAGCTCAGCTCTCCCTCCGCCTGGGATGCTCCCGCAGCCCTCCCTGCTTTTCCACGCGTGGCTTTTCATTGCAGCCTTTCTGTCTGCCAGGTGAGGCAGGAGATCAGCCGTGTCCTGGTGCTGCCGTGCATGAAGGACGGAGGAGGAAGAGGAAGGCTGCGGTGGGTGTTTGCCATCAAGACGTGCTGTGTGGGATCCCTGCCACTCTTATGAGGTAGGGAGACCCTGGCTGACCCCCCAGGAGAAACTGGGAGCTGGTTGCTCCCAGCTTTGGCACTTAATGGCAGCAAGGGGTGAGGCAGCAGCTGAGCAGCTGGCAGCACCCAAGGGTGCTGCTTTGGTGCACCTGGAGAGGAGGGGAGGCAGGCAGCATGCTGGGATGCTGCCTGTGATCACAGGTGCTGCCTCCAGCAATATCTCACGTGGTCCTGGTGTTGTCTGTGTGATGGCTGCCTTGCGTCTTCCCGTCTAGATCCCCACCATGAACCATATTTGTCACCCTGGCCAGAGAGGAGCAGGGTTAATCTGGCCTGCCCTGCCACCAGCCAGGGCTGCTGGTGCCCTTGGATGGAGGGGTCTTAGCGAAGCCACTGCCCTGGTTGTGCCTGGCATTTCCCCAGCCACACGCGTTTCACGTGTCCCCAGTATCTCATCCAGCGGTACCACAGCCAGCCCTGCAGGAGGGGAGCATAGCACGAGTTTCAGTGCAGAGGCAGGCAGGGGCAGCAGGCTGTCACCTGGCCCAGGAGCTGATGGAGGGCAGTGGTGCCTTCTAGCGCCACCAGTTCCAGGCTCCCACGTCCCCAGGGAACTGGTGATGGGCTCCTGCATCCTGCAGGTCCCATGGGGTCCCCATGCTCCTAAAGCCAAGTTTTGCTTGTGGTGGGGTCTGAGGGGTGGGTTATGCTTGCGGCTTGGGGTGCTGGGAGAGCTATAAATGTGTCCCTGTGCTGGCTTCTGCTTCAGGAACAGGCTGCCAAGAGGGACCCTGTTGCAGAGGGGGCTACTGGGGTCCTGGTCACTCAGCTGATTGCCTGAGTGCGGTTACCGAAGGAGAGTGGAGCTGTACGAGGCTGGTTATTCGGATCCTGGGCAGAGAGGAGCTGAGCCTGTGCATCAAGCTGGGATTTGGCAGCCAGTGGCACTGTTGGACTCTGAGCTTGACTCGGTGGTGGTGGGTGACAGCAGAGGAGCCACAGTAGGCTGCCTGGTTCTCCCAGGGGACTCTACCATCCCGCTTAGGTGGAGAGGGCCAGCTCCCAGCTCCCTTAGGGAGCAGATCCCATGGGAATGCCAGTTGCTTATGGCCAGCCCGTGGCAGGGCTCGGCGCACACCACACAGGGGGAGCATGGCAGGAGGCACTGTCCCTGTGCTGGCACGTGGTCGGGGGGATGAGAAGAGGACAGCGGGGTTGTGCCTCCCTTTGAGAGCCTCCATAGCCCCTAATAGGATCTGGGACTTGCTCCCTTGCACTCGGATGGAATTACCTTGCCTTTGAGGTCCTGCCTGGTAGAGCCAGGCTACAGGGACCCTCGGGAGGGGATTGCTTGAGGAATTAACCGCCTCTTAGCCATTAAGCTTCACCTTACTTGCAGGTGGGGCCAGGGAGGATTCCATCTCCCAGCCTGGCATGTGTATACATGCCCCGAAGGGGAATATCCCGCATCTCCCCTCCCATGGGACACCCATACACACACACGGCAGGTCCCGGCTCCATGGCTGGAGGTGACGTGGGCTGCCCCAACCACTCGCTGCAGCAGGAGCTGTCCCCTATGTGGGGGTGTGAATCGGGTGTTTTCAGGCTTTGTGTGTCTCCTGCCTGGCTGCATCCCCTCGTGTCTCACCCTGCCCTGCATGGGCAAGGTGGGTGCTTTGCAGACCCCTCAGGAGCGCCTGTGAGCCCCCATCTGCTCTGTCGCTGTACCAAACCAGGGGGGCCAATGTCCCCGTGTCTGAGAGCTGTGGCTGTGTGCCATGGGCCAGGCCAGGGCTTGCAGGGATCCCCCCCATGTCTCCCATGCAGATGCCAAGTTGCTCAGGCACATCCTGATGGGGTGTGAAACCTGGGCGTCCCACGGGTGCTGCTGGGGATGCTCTGACCCCATTGCTCTTGCCATCCCTTGCTCTGCTTCCAGCAGGTGAAAGGGCGGTACTGGGGTGTGATGGAAGCCCTCCTGTCCACCCAAACCCAGGGAGGCGATGAAGGTTCTGGGGATGCAGTGGCTGGGCTGATGGCAGCGAGATCTCAGCAGCACAGCTGGTGGCCCAGGGGGCTGAGGCAGTGAGATCTCGCTGTTGAGGCCCCGTCTCCCACTGGGACCCAGCCTTTCCACACACACAAACACCAGGGGAGAATTTTCCTTCCTCTCTCGCTGACTCCTTGCACCCTCCCAGCCTGCCAACTGCTGCCGGCCCAAGATGTCAGCCGGCGACAAGAACAGGGGCTGCCGCTCCAGCAGCAGCCGCCTGCAGAGCAAGAAGCCCCCCAACCTTTCCATCGTCATCCCCCCCCGGGAGGCAGAGGAGGATGGCATCCGTAAGGAGGTGAGTGACAGGGCTGGGCTTGGGGGGCTGCCATCCCCAGGGCACCACCCCCCGCCATGCCATCCTGTCCCTAATGCCTTGCTCTGCCTTCCAGCCCTCCAAGGTTCCCATCTACCGAAAGAGTAAGAGCCTGCAGGAGCCCCGCTCAAAAGGATCTGACAGCTTGGAGCACCGGCCCGGCTTCCGCCGGCAGACTTCCCTGTCCCAGAGCATCCGCAAGTGAGGGCCAGGGAGCAGCAGCGTGAGGGCAGGGTTGGCTCTGGCAGCGGCTGGGTCACTGGAGAGGTCCCTCGGTCCTCGTTGGGGTGTTGTGGCTGTGGGATAGAGGGTCATGTCTCAGAATGGAATGCCTTAGAGGGTTTTGTGCAGCCAGCTCTGCTTTGACTCACTGGTATCTGCCTGGGGATAATCCTGCAGCAGAATGGTTTAGTGCCAATTCACACCATTTTTTTTCTATGTTGGGGAAGTTTCTCAGCCCTGTTTATGTAGGACTTTCACAGGCACCTCAGGATGGACATCTGCTGCAGCCTTGAGCTGATGCACTGTCCTGTGCGAAGTGCAAGTGTCGATGGAGTTGCCTCTCCAGAGAGACCCAAAGGCCAGCAGCCCCCTCCCTTCCCTTTCCCCTTCCCTGAGACCCACAGCAAGGTCAAAACCTCCCTGCTGCGGGCTGGGCTGGGCCACCCCAACCCAAATCACCTACCAGATGGGATGCCAGGTGGAATGGCAGTACCTGGGGTGGGGGGACCAGCTGGGTGACCAGTGTGCACATTGTGTGTCCAGGGGCACAGCACAATGGTTTGGCATCAGCAGCGACTGGGAGGGGAAGCGGCAGCAGTGGCAGCGCAAGAGCTTGCAGCACTGCAGCATGAGATATGGCAAGCTGAAGCCTGCCTACCGTGACATGGAGCTGCCCAGCCAGGAGGTGCCCTCCTTCCAAGGCACCGAGTCACCCAAGACTGCCAAGATGCCCAAGGTAGAGCCCGGGACGTGGGGTCGGGCTGCCAGCCTTGCTTTCCCAGCACCGACACCTCTTCCCTCCTCCAGATTGTGGACCCGCTGGCCAGGGGCCGTCCCTTCCGCCATCCTGATGAGACTGACCGTCCCCACACACCTCACCACGTCCTGCCCCCACTCACCCCCAGCGTTGTCTCCTTGGCATCCTTCAACAGCATCCGCTCCGGCTACAGCCGCCTGCCGCGCAGGAAGAGGGAGTCTGTTGCCCACATGAGCTTCAAGGCGGCCGCAGCCCTTCTCCGCGTGAGTTTTGGGGACCTGGGGAGCATCATGATCTTCCTGAAGTTTCAGCTCTGTCTCTTGCCCATCGTCTTTGCTTCTTGGCTTTTTGCTTTGCACAGAGATCTCTGACTCTCCAGCATGGCTTTGAGGGGGGAGGCTCTGGTGAGTTTTAGCCTGGGCTCTGCTTAAAAAGAGAATTTCTAGTGAGGACTGGACATCCCAAGAAAAAAGCTGTTTCTGGGTTTCACTGTTGAGGCACCAGGAAGCTTCTCTGGCAGCTCTCTAGCCCCTGGGGAGCCCTGAGTAACCCTTGGGTATGGGTTTGTGGGACTGGGACCGAACGGGATTCACTTGTCATGCTGATTGACGTGGTCATGGTCCAACACTGGCCCTGAGGAGCTAAAGGCAGCAGCATCTGCTGCCAACCCCTGCTGCCTACCCTTCCCACCCTGGGGGATATGGTGTCCAGTTGGGACTTAATGCTTTGCACTTTGGGGAGGGAAGCTCTGAGAAACCCTCAGTGCTGCAAAATCTGAGGGCCTTCTGGTTGCTTACCTGCATTTGCTTCCCTTGCCAAAGGGACGCTCTGTCCTGGAGCCGCTGGCTCCCAAGCAGAGGAGTAACAAGAGGAGCTTCATGTACCCCAGCTTCATGGACGAGGACATGGTGGATGCTGCCGATACCCTGGACTCATCCTTCTTCAGTAAGGCAAGCGCCGTTCCACACCTGGAGCAGGGAAGGGTCCCCATGCCCCTGCACAGGGACTGGATGTGGAGCGGAGCTCTGACAGAGACCCCTGTGTTGGTGCTTTGCCCTGCCCCAGGAGCAGGGGCATCAGCGACTGCTGTGCCCAGTGCTGTGGTGCTCCCTGGGAGTGGCAGGGAGCAATGCCACCACCATCATGGGGATGTGTCACACCCTGTGACATGCAGTTGGTGGGATGTCAGTGGGGGTTACCCCCTCCCTGGGTTCTGGAACCAGGCAGAGCTGGGTTAGTAGTTGATGGACATGCTCGGTCAGGGGAAGGTTTCTCACCCTTTGCATGCATCCAAGAACATGCCTCCATCCTCCTTTCAGATGGACATGCATGACGAGACGTACTCCATGCCCGATGATGTCTTCGAGTCGCCGCCTCTATCGGCCACGTACTTACGCATGCACCCGGTGGGGGAGGATGCCAGGTTGTCTCCTGAGGTGGAGCAGCCCACCCAGTGAGTACTGGCTCTCAGCAGGGGCTGCCCCTGAGGCTGCCCAGATGCCCTGCTGCAGTCAGGACAATGTCCCTAGCCATCCCTGCCGTGGGCAGCAGGCACTTTCAGCTCGCTTCTGGGAGGATGAAGCCAAGAGGTGCCCCTAGCCCTCATTCCGGGGCATCCTCGGGGCTGTGGCTGTAGGGTATTTCTCAACTGGTCCCTTTCAGCAGGTGTGATGGCTTTCTCTTCTCTCTGCAGGCGGGAGGGTACCCAGCTTGCTTCAGCCTCAGCTGGCACCAGCCCAGCTCCCCGGCGAGGCAGGCGCATCGCTTCCAAAGTGAAGCACTTTGCTTTTGACCGCAAGAAACGCTACTACGGGCTGGGGGTGGTAGGGAAGTGGCTGAACAGGACGTACCGCCGCAGCCTGAGCAGCATCGTGCAGTCGCAGCTGGAGATCACAGACAGCCACCGGTAAGGGGGGACTGATGGGGTGGGGTGGGCATGGGGCTCCTCAGGGCTCCCCAGCTGTAACTCAGATGTGTCCCCCCTCAATGCTTGGGGACCAGGGCTCAGGGGACTGCAGCATCCCTTTGCCCAGCCATCCCTGAGCTGCTCAAGTTTTGGGTCCTTTCCTCCACAGGCCGTATTTCACATACTGGATCACCTTTGTCCACATCCTCATCACCTTGCTGGTCATTGGCACCTATGGCATTGCCCCCATTGGCTTCACCCAGCACGTGACGACAGAGTTAGTAAGTTTAAGAGATACTGGCCAGGGCTGTCCCCTTCCAGCTGTCCAGTGACATGTCTGGCTCTGAAATGGCAACCAGCTAACTGCTGAGGAAAGCCAGGCTGATGGGGTTGATCCTGGGAACCTGCAGCCGGCTGTGTTGCTCCCTGGCACCCAGGCCAGAGAGGAGAGTAGGCATCCATCTTTGGGGGGGGGGGGGCTGTGACAACCAGTGTTCCATGCCTGATGTGCTCCCTGCTAGGAGTGGGAGCATCTCAGGGTGCTGCTGGCTCCTGCTGTTGGAGAGGCTCCATTAAGTAGCCAGGACAGGAGGGGTGCGTGTTCTGGAGGAGCAGCAGCATGTTGCAGCAGCGTGCGTGCTGGCAGCAGAGCCGCTCTCCCTCCCATGTTGCTGGTGGGACACAGCAGCCCTTCCCCTCGGATGAAGGGGGCTGCCCAGCCCTGTCATGAGCAGACAGAGGGGGCTGCACCCCTACACGGCCGGCTCCCTTGGCAGGAGCTGACCCTGGCCTGGCCCGGCAGGTGCTGAGGAACAAGGGTGTCTACGAGAGCGTTAAGTACATCCAGCAGGAGAACTTCTGGATCGGGCCCAGCTCGGTAAGGGCTCCACTGCCCCTCACCCCCTGGCCTGAGGCTCTGCCCTCTGGCAGCTTCTGCTCCCCCTGCGTCGAGCCAAGGGGGGTCCCTGGGGGGAGAGCTCAACCCCTCGTCCCAGCCTGCTGCCCTGGGCCCTTGGTGTACTCATCCTTCTGGGACCCAGTGCCTGGTCCCTGGCCAGGCTGGAGGCTCAGCAGTGCTTCCCAGAGCTGCAGCATCACAGTAGGGTGGTCAGGAGAGACCACATCCCCTTCCCCACCCACCTTCCCTCCACTGGTGTAACTGAGACTCTGGGCTCTCACCTGTGAGGACCCCCTGCCCCTGCTGAGTGCTCCCTGGGGGCAGCTGGAGGAAGGGGAGGTGCAGGTGGCCATGGGACATCCCCCCTGGACGGACATCCTGCCTGGACTGACATCTCCCTCCCAGATCGACCTGATCCACCTGGGAGCCAAGTTCTCCCCCTGCATCCGGAAGGATCGGCAGGTGGAGCGGCTCATCCAGCGCGAGCGGGACCGGGAGCGTGGCTCTGGCTGCTGCGTTCAGAACGACAACTCGGGCTGCATCCAGACCCTGCCGCAGGACTGTTCGGTGCGTGCCACCGTGGGCCCTGGGAAGTGCTGGGGAAAAGGGGGAAACCATCTGCGCCCTGCATAGCACCAGGGCAGGATGCATGCAGGCTCAGAGTGGTGCATTCACTGCTGTATCCTTAGTGTCTCCATCCTCATTGCAGGAGACACTAGCAACGTTCATCAAGTGGCCAGGCACCAATGCACCGGCCAGGGGCTCGGGTGAGAAGCGGACATCAGGGGCTGTGTGTCACCAGGACCCCAGGTAGGAGTGACAGCTGGGGAGAGACAGCACGGTCACTTGGCTGTATGCAGGGCATGGTGGGGGTGCTGCTGAGGCTGCATTTTTCAGCTTGGGTGCCTTGAATCCCCTTGTCCAAGGGGCTGGGGGGCTCTTGCATACTGTAGGAGAATGATAAGGAAGAGGGAATTGGTGAGGAAACTGAGGTGGGGTCTGTCTTAAACATAGGTGGTGACAGGTGACAGCATTGTCTTGCGCTGGTCCCTGCCTGCTCTGCTGCGCTGGTATGGGTGATGCTGTGAGCAGGCATCAATGGGGTTGTCTGGCAGATGTGAGTGCTGCGGGTGCTGCAGGACACTGATGTGCAGGATCCCTCCCAAGCCAGGGGAGGGGGCAGGTCCCAGGACTGTCTGTGCCCAAGGGGCATTACTGGTCTGCAGAGAGGGATGTGTTGGAGGGGGGACCCCACCTGACTCCCTACCCCCATCCTCCTGGCAGGACTTGTGAGGAGCCAGCATCCAACCCACCCCACGTGTGGCCAGACGACATCACCAAGTGGCCGGTAAGAGCCCAGTGCCACCATAAGCTGGCTGGCACTGTGGGGAGGCACAGTGGGCAACGAGCCAGGCAAGGGGCTGCAGGGAGAGCCTTGGGCCAGCCCCTGACCACAGCTTCTCTCTCATGCCTCTAGATCTGCACCTACGAGACCAAAACCAACCACACGGGCTTCGCCCACATGGACTGCCAGATCAAGGGCAGGCCCTGCTGCATCGGCACCAAGGGCAGGTGGGTCACAACGATGGAGGCACCCAGACGGGGCTCAGCTCCCCCCTCTGCCCTGCTGCCTCTTGTTGCCTCATCAGTGTCCAGAGCTGTGCCAGGGAGAGAGGGAGGTTATGGAGCCTCGGGGGGGGGTGTGGGAAGCATGGCGGTGGCAGAAACGGCTATGGGAGCAGAGGGGGATGCTTGAGGGGAAATGGGGAGCGAGCTCTGCCCTGAGCAAGCCTGCTCCCTGCGTCTGCCCAGCTGTGAGATCACGACGCGGGAATACTGCGAGTTCATGCATGGCTACTTCCATGAGGAGGCAACGCTCTGCTCACAGGTGAGCAAGGCTGGAGGGGGGGTATGTGGGACAATTCTGGCAGGCAGGTTGTGCATCATTGTGCTGATGCCAAAGGGCTTTATAATATCCCACCAGGAATGGGATGGGTGTGAGCAGGGGGATGCCCAACTATCAGCTGGACTGCTGCTGCTGCTGTGTGCCCGCCTCGCTGGTGTGGGGCAGGAGGGGATGTAGGGCTTCAGCTGGGCAGCACCTGTGTCCTTGGGAAAGGCACATCCCAGGCAGGAAAATGGCCCTTGAGCATCTCCTGGGGCACTGGGGATGCTTGGTTGCTCCCTGCCCAATACCTGGGCAATGTGGGTCCACCACTACCACCCAGGGTCGTGTGTCTCCCCCCCACCAACTGACACATGGCATCACTGGCCTATGCATCCCTGTGGCTTTGGGATTGGGGCTGAGCCCCCTGTCACCCCCCAACCCCATCTGCCTTTGCAGGTGCACTGCCTGGATGAGGTCTGTGGTCTCCTGCCCTTCCTCAACCCAGAGGTCCCCGACCAGTTCTACCGCCTGTGGCTGTCCCTGTTCCTGCACGCTGGGTGAGCCACAGCACACACACACCCCTGCCCTGGGGGATGGGGGGACTGGAGTATCCATTGGGATGGTCTTCCGATCCCTGATCCCTGATGGGTTGGGAGAGAAGAGGAGAGCACACCCCCAGGCTACAACAGGTGCCATCAGTGGAGGGTGTTTTGTAAGAATTCTGGTGCCCCAGGGCAGCGGGTGGGAGGGCTAGGCAGGAGCTCTGGCAGGGCAGGGGTCTCTAACACAGGGTGTTTTCCTCCAGCGTCATCCATTGCCTGGTGTCAGTGACTTTCCAGATGACAGTGCTGAGGGACCTGGAGAAGCTGGCAGGCTGGCATCGCATCTCCATCATTTTCATCCTCAGTGGCATCACGGGCAATCTGGCCAGTGCCATCTTCCTGCCGTACAGGGCAGAGGTGAGGGTTGCGGGGGGGCTCTGCCCTCATCACCCTGAAACCAGTCAGCTCCCCTGGGGACTAAAGGACACCCCTCCCCATCCCTGTCCTGGCAGAGGCTTAGGGAGGGGGCTGCAGCACAAAGCGCTCGTGCCTTGGCACGTTTTGCCACGGTGGGGTGGGAGGCTGGTGTCCATGTGGCACAGTCTGCCCACGTGTCGGACTCGCACGTGCTGCATGGGCCACACGTTGCCACGTGTCGGTGTGTGTGGGGGGTTCCTGGGCGGGCAGATGGCTAATCTGCTGGAGCGAAACACTGCCAGGCTTTAAATAAGATCACGCTGAGTGCCCTAATCCCACCTGGGGGTTCATCAGGATGGGGGCGGGGGGCTGTGGCATGGGAGGAGGTGATGCTGCCTGGCTGCTGAGTCATGGAAAGTACAGGTTCTGTTGAAACAGTACCAGCGTGCTCCTCTCCTCTTTCTCCCGTGCCAGGGCTTCTGCCCCTGAGCTCCACACCAGTTTGACTGCAGCCCTTGGAGGGATGTGGGAGCCAAATGCATTTTGCGTGGGGAAGAGACAGTCCCTGGGGACACGGGGATGTGTCCAGGGTGATGTGTGCAGATCTGGCCATGACTTCCCCCATCCCTGCAGGTGGGCCCTGCTGGGTCCCAGTTTGGCTTGCTAGCCTGCCTCTTCGTGGAGCTCTTCCAGAGCTGGCAAGTGCTGGAGAAACCCTGGAAAGCCTTCCTCAACCTCTTCGGCATTGTCCTCTTCCTCTTCATCTGCGGCCTTTTGCCATGGATAGATAACATCGCTCACCTCTTTGGCTTCCTCAGCGGCCTCCTCCTCTCCTTTGCCTTCCTGCCCTACATCACCTTTGGCACAGTGGACAAGTACCGTAAGCGAGCCATGATCATAGTCTCCTTGCTGGTCTTCATGGGGCTCTTTGCCTCGCTGGTGGTCTGGCTCTACGTCTACCCTGTGAACTGGCGCTGGGTGGAATATCTCACTTGCCTGCCCTTCACCAGCAAGTTCTGCGAGAAGTACGAGCTGGAGCAGGTCCTGCACTGACTCTGCTGGTGGGGCTGGGGCTGGGAGAGGCACCGGCAGTGATGCTTCCTGTGGGGTAGGTCTTCCTTAGCCTGGAGGAAACGGCAGCAGCTTCTCTGGGGTGGGACAGACCCTGGGGCACAGCTTCACCCTCGGGCTCACCCCTGTTAAACACTGGGGATGCAGTGGGGAGCAGGGCTGGAGCCAACCCTGCTTTGCACCCCTTTGGGGCTGCCTCTTGACCCTGAAAAAGCCATAACTGGTTCGGGTGCTGACCCTGGCTGCTGCCTGCATGGGGAAAGGGCCGAGGGAAGCGGGATTTTGGTGCAGCCATGGCCAGGCTGGGCTCCCAGCCCTGGGGCTGAAGCTGCTGAGGTCTCCTGCCTGTGCCTCTGCCGGCCTGGGACCCCATCCCACCTCGGTGCCCCTGGGTGCTGCAGCTCATACTGTGAACACAACCCCCTTTTTTGCAGGGGCACTTTTTTTATTTTTATTCTTTTACCAGCAGCTCTTTAGGCTGAGGGTTTCCCCCACTTTGGGCTCCCCAGGACCTCTGCTGTGGCCATGAGGTGTTCAATGCTGGGATTTGAAGGTATTATTCAGCCCCACTCTAGCATCTGATGCTCCCTTGAGGCCATAGAAGGAGACTTGTACTTTCCACCTGGGTTCCTCGTGGGATGGAGAGGCAGGACTTGGGCCCAGAGGGACTTCTTTTCCCTTTATTTCAGTGAAATTACATTTTTGGAAGCAGAGAAGCAGCACATATTGCATTTGTAGTGCCATGCCAAGGAGGCAAGCATGGAGAACAACACCCTGGAGGGGTGGGGGTGTTGTGTGGCAGCCCCTGAAACCCACAGACCTTTTGGGAAGCCACTGGTGTTCCCACCTTTCACTCTGCCTCGAGTCCCTGCTGTTACCCCTTTCCCTTTCTCAAAGCATAGAGACCTGGGTAACTCTCCTTCCTCAAACAGAGAAGTGCTGAGGGGGGCAGTTGCCTTCCCCCTCCCCCGCCCGAGGCTGTACGTCCCCACCTACCCCTAGCCCTGGGCTGCTACTTCCCAGCATCTCCTCCTCCCTCCCACCGGCTGTGGCATGAAGGCAGGTCCTTCCTGGGGTCCGGGTGACCCCTCTGGGCTGGTTTGGACCCAGGCTGGTGCCAGGCTGTCCCTCCCCTGGTACATGTTGCTTTGGTGCTGCTGGGGCTCAGCACTGTTAAATGGAGGAAGGTGGGAATCCCCCAGCCGGGATGTCCTGGCGTGAGTATTCAAGGGCTGGGAGCTCCGCTCCTGTTGTCCATAACTGTTCCCCGGCTGAGCCCAGGAGCTCTGTGGCACCTTGTGTCCCTCCTTCCACCATGGGCCAGTGCTCATCCCTGCTCTGTCCCTCTGGTTGCTGCTCCAGCCAAAGACAGACACTTCACCTCATTTGTCTCTTTTTGATACTTTTTTTAAAAGCTGTGGGTTTTTTCCCCCCTTAATAAATTTCTACCTGTATTTAATGAGACGCACAAGGCCTCTTCTCCTTTCTCAGCCACAGGGATGCAGCACTTCTAGGGGGTTCTGGTTGTTTTCGTAATGGTTGGTGTGGAAGGGAAGGAGAATGTGCAGGGCTGCACTGTCCCCTGGTACTCCCCAAACCCCTTCCTGGGAGGGGGCAGGATTTCAAGGGGAAGCCGAAGAGCTGGAGCAAAAAGACCCATAGACCCTCCTGACCCTGCCTAAGTGCAGAGCCACCCCTGCCTGTATCCCACCCTTCACTGAATGATGCGGGGCTGGATTTGTCCCATCTCCCTCGAAGCTGAGATGCCCCCAGGGTGGTGGATGTCCCCTTGTGGCAGTCAGACCAGGGCAGGAACGCACACAGGCTGCATAGAAACCACCGCCATGTCTTTATTTGCCGCTTCACAACAGGCCAAGGTGTTGGCAGAAGGCTTGTCCTGGGCCAGTAGTGGGTCTGGGGTGAGGGGGGCTGGTTTAGACTGGCCCCCCAGGGAGGCTCTGCCATGTGTGACTGGGGGCAGCCAGTGGCTGGGGGTTTGCTCCTAGGGGTCTGGTAAGATGCCTGTGGGCAGGGGACAACAGCTGGGATCCCTGCCTGGGCTGGGGGCTGCTCAGGACAGGCTTGGCCGTGGTGTGCTTCACTTAAGGGGGTGCAGGACTGGGGCATGTGTGTATAGGCTCTGGTGGGTGTCTTAGCCAAGTGTGGCTGAGAGAGCCCTTAAATGCCAATTAAAAGCCCCCCCCAGCTGCTCCTAGGACAATGCCTTTGCCTCCCCGTGGGGCATGCAGCCCACCCAGGCGTGCCAGCGAAGCCCAGGGGGTTGGTGCTGCCAGCGGGGCCAGACCAAGGAATTCTGTCCCCAGCCCTGTGGGGCTTTGGTGGGACCAGGCTGATCTGGCAAGGCAGATGTGGCCAGGGCCAGCCAGGGAAGATGTACAGCCATGGGTGGGGATGGAGAGGGGTTGCAGCCTCGTACCTGCCCCCTAACCTCTCTCCAGCCCCCCCTCCCAGCAGGCCTGGACTGCAGGCACTCAGCAGCCACTGTTCCTGCGCATGAAGGCATGTCCCCTCACAGGATGCTGCATCTCGATGAAGGCCAGCTCCCCCACCGTCACCTCACAGGGCCCCAGCACCTCAAAACCGCACTTCTGGTAGAAGGGTACAAGGAAATCTTCGCACATGAGCAGGGCACGCCGGGCAAAGGGCAGGCACCGCAGGTACTGCAGGTACCGCCACATGAGGATGGAGCCCTTGCCCTGCTGCCGGAAGGTGCGGTGCACAGCCAGCACGTGAATGTGCACTGCCGTGCCTAGCGGCTTGTGCAGGGTCAGCGCCGCCTGCAAAGTGGGGAGCGGGGGTTAGTGTGACCAGGGGGTCCCATCCTGCTAGTCCTTCATTCCCCAACCCAAAGAACCAGGGTCTGCATCCTCCTCCAAAGGAAGAAGGGTCCCAGTGCCATCCCCCTTTACCTCCCACCATCATCCTCGGAGGCCTTTTAATTTTAGAATGAATGTTGAGGGGAATTACTTGGCATATTTTTAACAGCATCAGTAAAATTAATTAATGCAAAAGTTCATTTCCACCAGAGCAGCCCTGTAGCAGTCAGTCTTGGGAGAAGACTTAGTGAGCAGCCTTGGGGCCCCGGGAGCTTCTCCCCATCCCCAGGCTCTGGCAGTGCCTCTCCCAGTGCACAAGCTGGTAAGAACAGGGTCTGGCTCTTACCTGGCTGAGCCTCTCCTGGTCCCAGAGGGAGCCGATGATGAACGCCACAAGCCGCCCTTCCTCAAACCAGCCAAGGGAGAGCTCCGGGCACAGGTTCAGAAAGTGGCGGATCTCATCCAGGTGGAGGGGACAGTCCCCAGAAACAGATATAAAGGCTGGAGGGGGGTGGCAGTGAGTGCAGGAAGGGGGCTTAAGGACACCCAGACCCAGAAAACTCCCCAGCACCAATGGAGCGGGGGAAGTGGGGTGTGATCAGGAGCGGTGGCATTTGTCCTGCTGCCTACTTGGTCTAAAGAAGCTCTAAGGGACATGGATGGCTCCAGGGAGCAGCTCTGCTCCTCCAGAGGCAGACCCCCCAGGGCCCAGGGGCTTGTTGCTGATTCCAGGGCTACAGCAGTGGGGGCCAAGTTGAATCATCCCTCCTGGCATCTCCCAGCTGCCCTTGCCCTTTGGAGAGGAAGGAGAAGTGGGCTGGGGGGAATCTGGGTGAGGGGAGGGGGGAAGGTTGCCAAGGGTGCATTTCAAAGTGCCCCTGTGCAACAGGAGGCAAAGCGTGCTGTCCTTCCTCATGTTTCTCTCTCTCCTATCCTGCCCACTGGCTCTGGCAGGGCTGTTTTGGGGGAGCTGCCCCTTGCTCACCTGGTCCTGCTCCAGGATCACCCCAGGCTGCTGAGCCCAGGGCATCACCTCCCACCATCCCCACCCTGGGTGAGCTGGGGGTCATGGTTCTCTAGCTCGTTAATCACAGCCTCCCCCACCTCATTAGGCAGCCCAAGGTGGCCTGGCCACAAGTCGCAGCTACTGGTTCCCTCCCATGTCACCCATTAGGGCACACGTCAGGGGTTTGCCATCATGGTGTGGCCTCAAGGAGCATGATGGACTAGAGAGGGAAGGGGATGTGTCATCTCTGGCCAATGTCACCAGGCAGGACCTCTGCTGGGCAGCCCCTTACCTTCCCGCTCGATCTCAAACACGCTGACAGCATCCTCGGGGCTGAGGCAGCGAAACTCGCTGGCGGGCAGTGTGTGGCGGCGCTGGCCCCCCGCCGAGCTTCGGGGGGACCTCAGGTGAATGGGCTTCAGGAAAGGCAATGCGCTGAGTGCCAGCATCGTCCTCCTCCTCCTTCTCCTGCTCAGCTTCCCACAGCTCCTTCTGTTCAGGGCAGCTTCTGCCGGGTCCTGGTCCCAGCGGCAGCACAGCACCCTTTATTTCAGCCAATCTTCTCCAGTGCTCTTAGCTGCTAAAAATACCTGTTGATCACACTCAGGATTAGGCTGGTTGCCACCCTTTCCCTATACATATGTGTGTGTATATATATAGATAGGTACAGCAAATACCTGCTCACAGTGACCTCATTGCCAGCCTACTGTTGCTGTGAGCCAGGGCCGGTGCTTGGGGACGGGGGAGCTGGCATCAGCCATGGGCTGCACCAACCCCATGGCCCCAGGGACCAGAGGGGCAAAAGCATGGTGACCAGTTGGGGGTCTGGGTGGTGGGACAGAGCAGGGACAAGGCTGTTAGAGATGGAGCAGGGGGAGCAGGCGTGAGGCCAAGCATCTTACCCAGCACTTCCCAGCAAAGTGGGACAGGCAGGAGAGTCCTGGGGCAAGTCCCAGTCCTGGGGACAGGCAGGATGGGATGTGGCTGCAGGAAACCAAGAGGCTGCAAAATGAGCATCTCTGGGTGAAAGCTTCCTGAGATGCTTTTGCGTTTCTGGTGCAGCACAGCTGTGCGCGAGCGAGAGGTTGGTGCCAGGCCACCATGCGTGCACTGAGGTGGACGTCAGGACACATTAGGCAGCTGGAGCCACCTCCCAGAGCCAGCTTGAGCTGCCAGGATTTACCCCCTTTTCCGGCTCACTCATTGGGTAAGCGACACAGCTTAAACCCTGTTGGCTCTTAGGTCACGTCCATGCTCACAAACTGAGCTGAGACGGGTCCATGGCAGAATGATTGGGGTGCCTATGGCTGTAAGCCTCAGGTGTCCTCCCTGGGTGAGGTGCCCCCAGGCTTTGCCCCCTGCCCCAGGAACTCTGGGCAGCGTGATCCCACTGGGCACAGCCCCTCCCAGGATGTGCTGCCAGCGACACGGGACCCCAGAATCCTCGGTTCCCCCAGGAGGGTCACCAGCACCCAAGCTCCCCGAGCTCATCCAACAGCGCCCGTCCTGCACTGTCCAGCCAAATCCCTCAACCTGGATCAGAGCCTATAGCTTCAATCTGCCCCTGGTTTCATGTGTGAGTGAACCAGGTTAATAAATCCAGGGATAACCACAAAACTGAGCTAATAACTTTACTAAACACAAACATCCCCCAGGCAGAAATAGTGGGAATTGCTCCCAGAGCCATCCATCCATCCATCCCTGCTCAGCCCAATATTCAAGCAATTTGCAGCAAAGCCAATGCAAAGCCAGGTCATTTTCGATTATTGCTTGAGAGGTGCCAGCTTTCCCTGCTAATTATAGGCTTGCCTCCAGCTAATAGGATTTATAGAAACAAAAGCATTACCAGCACAAACATTGCACAGGGCAGAACCGGCGCAAGCTGGGAATTTTCCATCCTGAAATGCCAAAGGCTGGGTGCTTGAAATGCCTGTTTTATCCAGTCTGAGGTGAGATGGGGTGGTGTGATTTGTTTTCAATGAATTGCTGGTTTTGCAGTGGGTATGTATCTAAGGGATCAGGTCCGTCAGGAAGAAGGGTTTTCTTTCGTGGGGGAATTATTTAGCATCACCAGTGCCTATTCTAGTCACCAAGGTCTAACTGAAATGGTGCTGGGAATGGGTGGTTCATGCTGCCAGAAACTGTGTAGGGTAGTGGGGTGCTGGGGGGTTGTGGTGTTTGTAGAGCTTATTATCAAATCATCTGGAACTCCTCATGCTGCTAATTGGATTAGGGGCTCATTCACCTGGATAAATGCCAGAGCAGGTAAGGGAGTAGGCTCAGGTCACCTAGAAAATGCAGTGGTGGTTTGATCCTGGGTGGTGCTGAGCATGTGGGGCTGGTTCTGGGGATGCTGCTGAATTAGACCAGGGGATGGCTGTGCAGGGATGACAGGGCAGCGTGGCCAGCTGAGTATATGGCCTTGGGCAGGGCTGGCCTTTCAGCAGCCATGGGAATTACAGAGCAGGATCATGGAATCATAGAATAGTTTGGGTTGAAGGGACCATTAAAGGCCATCTAGCCCACCCCCCCTGCAATGAGAAGGGACATCAACTAGACCAGGTTGCTCAGGGATGTTGCTCACCAATAGCCACCGTTAAACAGCTCACTGTCCCAGAGCAAGTCTTTATCCCAGATCATATGAATGCTGGAAAGAACTGAATGGTGGGAAGTCTCCAGAGACATCTACAGAGCTGGAGGGTGGAAGGCCTTTTGTGCAAGTGGCTGCTCCATTCCTGTTAGAGATAACCAGGAAAAGAGAATCAGATCCCTTCAGCTAGTTTTAGAAATTTCTTGAGACCCCAGCCAGCAAGAGCACGGAGCAGAAGCCAATGATGGGGAAAGGCTGTTCCTTGTTGTCCTTGCTTTTTTTCCCCTCCGGCACTTTATTCCTGGCAACCCAGGTTACACAGCTGGAGGGATGATATATTTGCGGGGTTTTTTTTCTGGAAATGAGCTTCTTGCTTTGCTTCTCAGCTCCCCACAGATGCAAAGGTCTTAATGAGTAGGGGGATGTACAGGACCTGCAGAGTGCAGAGGGACCAGCTGTCCTTCCCAGCCCATTCCCCAGAGCTCACCCCAGGCCCTGCACGGCCATGGGGGTACCAGCACTGCTGATACACTGGGGAAGCATCTGAACTGCAGACGTGAAGGAAACTCACCCCAGCTCACAGAGTAAGTAAGAATCAGGGTGAGGAGGAGGAAAATCCTCTCTCCCTGACTTGAGACATCTGTCTACCAGTGCTCCAGCACAGCCTCCTCTATACTGTTCAAGTCACTTAGACCTCCAGGTAATTTTTGTGCTCTAATCCCTTACCAGACCTGCCCGAGATGAGCCCAATACATTTATAAGTACATAGCAGTATGTGTAAGCATATGTAGCTTATATGTACCTATATGTAAGCAGTGTAGAAGCTTGCCCTGCACATACGTTTCCCGCCCTCCCCCCCATTTGTGTTTGTGCACTAGAGATCAAAGCATCTGCATGGTCCAGAGAGGTGCTTATGTGTAAACAAACAGGCAAGTCTGCAGTATGTCCCTGACAGCATCTTTTAATTATGTTATAAATGTCTGCCTGGATTTGGAGCTTGAATTCTTAAATGAGTTGGTAATAAGGAGTTATTCACCCAATTTTGAAACCAAATATTCTTTGCAAAAGAGCTCAAGTTCCTCCCACACCCCAAGCATGGAGGGTTTTAATGAGCAGGGTCCCTACACCCAGCGTTTGGTAGCATGGGTTGGAAGTGTAGGGATGGGATGTGGGCTGCAATGAGAGTCACACTCTTACCTCCACCAGTCACTTTTCAGGCAAGCTAAGCTCCATGCACCAACTTCCCACCCTTCCAGGGCAATTCCCCCCATCCTAGGATACTGGGGTCAGCAACTCACAGCAGTCTTGGGACACCAGCTGTAAGTACCACCGGGATGCAACAGAAATGTGGGTGCTTACCGGATGGGGACCCCACGCCGCTCCTCTGCCCACCTGGCTCCGGTGGTGCTGTCTCGCAGCTGGCAGGAGAGGAGGACCTGGGCTTTTGCCTCCCCTCCTCTGTCTGCTGCAGCCTCCACAGCCCCTCCTTATATATATTTGTTATTTATGGAGCACGTGATGACACCCTAAGGAGTTTATAACTCTGATGAAAGACAGAGAGAGGTGAGAGGCTTTAAGGTGACAGGCCAGCAAAAGGATCCCATCAGGCTTTTATTTTTTTTTTTCCCCTGCCAAGACTGCCTGCAGAGGGATAAAGCATTTAGCTGATTGCTCTGCGCTGAGTCCCAGCTGTGGGCTGGGCAGGGACAGCAGAGGAGTTAGCTAGAAAAGGAAAGCAACGCGCTGTGCCTGACCCAAACCTCTCTGATGGCATCGGGAGCCTGTAGGAAGCTGAAGGCAGCCCTGCCAAGAGTGGATGAGCTTTCTTTGTGGCAAGGATGGGGAGCCTGTTGATCGTGCCAGGGGTGATCGTCGCTTGGGCTTGAGCAGTGGCGTATTTCCCAGGGGAATCTGCTGCCTCCTTGTAGGATGGGGGGCCAGACAGAAGGTATCTGCCCCAAGGAGCTCACTCCAAAGACCAAGTCTCTCTCCCTGACGCAGCCCTCGGTCCCTGCCAGCTATTACATAAGAAACCAAATAGGCAAAGCCGGCAATATTTGTCCACGTCAGGACATGTGTAATAAAAGGGGGATTATCCCAGGCAGGAGCATGATGTTGGCATCATCATTATCATCATGAACCAGATGCAGCTCTGAAAGAAGCAGGAGGCAGGAAGCAGAGCTGGCTTTGCTCCACTGGCAACATCTCCAGGGTTGCTCAGGACCTGCTTTAGTTTCCAGCCATGGGCAAAGTGACCTGGGGATACACCCTTATCTCCCTCTTTTAAGTTTTTTTCATAGACTCATAACAGAAATATGATCCAGTAGCTTTTCTGCTCTTCAGAAATGGCATTTCAAAGCAACTCGCTGCCATTAAAACTGAGCCCAGCAGAGCAAAGGCTGGCCTGTGGCTGGAATAGTCAAGCAAGGGTGCTGCATTCAGTGGTTTTAGCTGTGTCTCTGCCCCTACACAGCTAGAGGGTCAAAAACTCCATTAAATGAGAGCCACAGCAGTGTGCTGAGATTTGCATATTTAGCAGCTCTTTCAGCATCTTCAAAGAACCCCAAGCTGCCACTCTGGCCCCACAGCCAGGCTGGTCCCTCCACTGGGATGCCCACTAAGGAAGATAGCAATTATCTCTGGCTAGGATTTGCAGCCAGGGGCAACACGTGGGAGGCAGATGAATCATGACTCGTATGTGTCTCCCCCCACCCTCCACGACTTGGAAATGAAGTAACACACACAGAGCCCAAGGGCTCCCCAGCTGTGCCACACTCTGCCTCAGTCCCTGCTTCAGTGCCTGTTATTCCAGTGCTCAGGGTGATTAAGCTGCTTTTGGTGGCTGCAGCCTTCAGTCTGCCATCACAGGGGACACAGGTGGCATCAGGGTTCCTCCCCTGAGTGGCACAATCAGGAAAGTTTCTCTCCCAAACTCGTGTAAATACCCACATAATTGCCAAGCTGGACACTGCTTACAGCCCTGTTCTGCACCTTCCCCTGGCTTAGGCATTGGGACTTGTGTACCCAAGAGGGTGACACTTTCCTCCTGGTAATGGCATAACAGGGTGGCAGCAGGACTCTGCAGTTTGGCCTCGCTGCAAGGTCAGCCACGGGCTCTGCTTTCATTCTCCCTTGTCTCCTGCCTTTTCATCAGCTGCCACAGACTGGCATCATGCAAGTGCTTGTCGTAACTTCACAGCAGGATGTGGCTCTTTGGACAGACTTGGTATTCTCAGCACTTGCCAGCCTGGCTACCTGCTGCTTTTATCCCTCATGCCCCCCTCTCGTGCTGCCAAGAGCAGTTCAAAATCACCAGCAGGTCCTGCAAGGCCAGCATGCCTCCAGCCTCTCCACTGGAGCAGGGCATTCCATGAGGCGTAGGAGCCAGTGAGCTGGTTCTCTTTCGAAACAGCAAAACAGGGCTCCTAAGGATGCTGGCCAGACCCCAGCCCCAGGCTCTAAATAGATCCTAGAGGGGCTGGTTCTGCTCTGTGCTCTGAAATGTTAATATACATATAACATGCAGATATACACATGTGGCTTTCCTCTGGTGTATTCTTCTTGGCCCATCAGTGCAGCTGATGCCCTTCTGTGAGGCTGCAGGGCTGATTCCCTCTGCAGTCACAGGGATCTGGGGAAGGGCTGAAGCAAAGGTACTTCACAGCTTATTTGGGATCCCAGCCATGGGCAGGGGAAACAGGCTTTGACCTGCACTAGATCAAAATGTGCCTTTGCAGGGCTGGTGTATCTTGTTACTCCTCTATGTGGGCCTTTGAGGAAAGAGTACAAATAGTTTGGGGGACAATTTCACCCACGTCTGCTTGGCCATGGCAGCCTCAGCCAAAAGCAGGAGGTGGGGGGCCAGGACCTCTTTTATCCCTTCCCTGGAGCACAGGCCGTGGCAGTGATGCATCTCTTTTCCTTTGCTCTGTGCTCTGTGGGGCTGTGGTACTTTGTAACTAGGTCATGGCCACTCATGATACAGTCCCTGGGAGGAAGGAGGATGGATTCAGTGGGGGCTGCAGGGGTTCCTCTGGGAGGAGAGGGCCGGGCAGGTGGGAAGAGGTTCAGCAGAGGCAGCCCCCACCCTCTGGTCCCAGACCTCCAGGCAGTTTAGATCCAGTTCTGACTCTGTGACATGGCAGTTGATGGTGGTTGCTGGGGCATCCTGCTTCTTATGGGTGCTCTCCTGCCCCTGGTCCAGCCCCAGCCCTGGCACACTGCTGGTGGAAGCCCAGGTCACCCCACGGAGATGGTTGGGGGCCACATGCCACCTAAGGGAAAGCCAAATCCTGCAGAGCATCCCCCCGTCAGGGGACTGGTGAGGTCCTGGTCTCAGCAAAGAGGATGAAAGGAAGGAGTGGAGGAGGACTGTGCTTGCACACATTTATACATATACAAGGTGATGCCACTCCGAAGCCATTTGTGGGGAGGGCCAGAGGTGTTTGATCAGGGCAGCACAAGCAAGGAGGGCACGGGCTGGATAACCCAGTGTGGGACGAGGGCACTGGGCACTGCTGGGGACCCCTCTTGCAGGAGAGAGGCTTTCCTCTGCCCACCCAGCCTGGGGAGGTTTGCTGGCCTCACCAGGATGGGATGAAAGATTGCCATGCGCTGCATCACTTGCTGATATTTCTGTTCCCTGATGTGATCAGGACGCAGTGATTACTGCTGAGATGTTTGTCTACGTAACAGCGATAGACTCCCAGCCTGTTCCCGTGGGAGACTCTGGAGACATTCCCTGCGCTGCGGCGAGAGGCGACAGCCCACGAGGTGGCACCAGAGCCCCGCCGCAGTCCGGACCCCGCACCCTGCGGGCCCCCTGAGGGCAGCCAGCACCCCATGAGCATCCCCGGCACCCCGAAGGCATCCTGGCACCCTCTGGGCATCCCCAGCAAGCTGCAGGCATCTCGGCACCCTGGGAGCATCTCTGGCACCCAACAGGCATCTCCAGCACGCTGTGGGCACCCTGTGGGTATCCCTGGTGGACATCCCAGCACCCAGCAGGCATTTCAGTGCCTTGTGGGTACCCCAGCACCTGGCTGACGTTCTGGTACCCTGCAGACATTCACAGCAACTGTCAAGCATCCTGGTAATCTGTGGGCAGCCCCAGTACCTGGCAGGCACCCCAGCACCCTGCGGGCGTCCAGGTACCCTCTGGGCATCCCAGGACCAAGCAGGCATCCCAACACCTGCCCCTTAAGACCTGCAAAGCCCCATGAGAGGTGCACCTGGTGCCAGCTGGGTCCCAGGGAGGAAGAACAAGGCTTGCTTTTTAGCAGTATCTTGACAGGGAGACACTGGTGGTCTAACTGCAAGCCAGTCAGATCACACAGGCATCTTGCTTACAGGGAGGATGTTCTTCCGCAGAGCAAAGGCCATTGCTTCCCAAAACAGCCTAACAGCTGGAATTGTCCCTAAACAGGGCCTAGGGGGGAGCTGCTTGACATGTGTCACTTTGCAGAAGTCCTGTGTCTTCAGACCTCCTGCTGAATCAGTTCATCAGGGTCTCATTCGCCAAAAAAAATCATGCATGCAAAATACTTCTTGTGTTTGACAGTATTTTGCAGGGCGGTCTGACTTGCTGAGGTCCCTCAGTGGAGATCCGAACAGCCTGGCGCATGGAATGGGAGATGCTCTTTTTGACACCCTGGGACTCTAATGTGCCCAAAGCATGTCAGTGTTGTAACAGTCCGGGCCCAGGCTGCTGTGTCCTGAAAAAGCAATGAGTGGCATCCTTCAGTGCCACTTCCTGATGGAAGCACATCAGAGCTCCAGCTGGGATCACAGTTCAAAAACACACCCAGCTCAACTCCTGCTAACTAGCAAACAGCCCTGACTTGTCCCCATTAAAATCCCCCTGCCGTGAGCCCAGCTGGTTGCATAATGTGATTGTTTGCATGGCTATTTGTGGCTATCTGAAACCCCACTGCTGCTCTTCAGCATGTAATTGCTCTGGAGAGGGACAGTTTCCATCTACACACACGATTATATCCATTACATGTATCTATATTTTATTAGCGGCCGTTGCGATGTACATTAAGGACATGATGAGAAGCATCACCATGCTGGATAAAGCCATGCTTTGAAACCTTGAGAAGAAGAGGGTATCAGTTCAAATGGAACCAAAGAGCACCTTCTTCCTCTCCCAAAGGCCTGATCCTATTCCCACAAAGGCACAATTCTCCCTGACTACAGAGGAAGAGAGGTCAGTACCTCGTCCCCAGCTCCAGGCGGGCTGGCTGAATGTCCTGTGGAGATGTGCCACACTCCCTGCTCCAGGCACGGCAATGGTGGGAGGGTGAGATCCTCATGCTGGAGGCACTCGTGTGCTCAGCAAGTCCTGAGCACTGCCTTTTTGCTCCCTGCCTAGTCCACTTTACAGAGGTCATGGTTTGTGGACAGAGGTCTGTACTCCCCAAAGCGCCTCCCTGTAAACAGTGTATAACCACATGGCACTAAATGGATATTTAAACTGTCTTCCCCCAAGGGTATGCTACTATTTCCCCACCCAATGGTCCCTTTTAGCTCTATTCGGCTCCTTATCCCTGGGGTTGATGCCAAGAAGTGTTCCAGCAGGGAACCACATCAACATGCTGCCCTTCTGATTAAAATGATACTGTAGTGAGCGATTAAATACTGGCATGGAGGTCGGGCTGGCCTGGGGGAAGGCAGACACCGAGAGTGCTTCGCTGTCTGCAGCTCCCTGATCTGGAGGCAAGATGGGAATAGTTTGTACTTCATGATCACTTATAGCATCATGCTGCCTTGATGATACCTTGGGATAGCCAAGGAACCAGACAGAGCTGAAACACTGGCTGGGTCCCAGCACATCCCTCACTCACACCACCCATCTGCCCCAGCCTCTTCCCAGCTGCTTTCCAGGGTTTTAGGGCCATTTTCAAGGTTGGAAAATCCCAGCAGGCCTGAGGACAGGGTTTCTGCTCCCTCATGGAGTGATGAGTCTCAGAGGAGAGCATGGGCAGACCTTCATCCCAGTTGCTTTTCCTAAAAGGAGAAACCTTTGAGGGAGAACTGATAGCCACCTGGCTGATCCAACCGAGGCAGAGCAGCAGGGGGAAAGGGCAAGGGGGAATCCACCACTCTGCTGCTCCTGGGATCTTTCCCACAACAAAACAAGTCAGGCTGAGGATTTTGGGCATCTCCCTGGTGTTCCAGCTGGTGCTGTCGGGGGGAGGGGGAGATCTGGGGAGCAAAGAGGCAGGGAGTCTTTGGGTAAAGGACAGGCAGTGAAGGCTATTTTGGATTTCCTTTAGCTCTTTAACTGCCAGAGCTGCGGGACCTGATCAAGAAGCCATTTCTATTTCAAGAATCCCTGCAGACAGAGGGGGAAAAAAATCTGTTAGAGTCAATGAAGCCAAATATTTGGCTTATTTGCACACCCTAATGAGGGCTTCTAGGAGCTGTAAAAAGCAAGGCCAGGCTTCACTGTGGGCTAAAGAGGACTTCCCAGCACAGGGCAGTGCCTGGTGCCAGGGGGACCCCCACCCCATGTCTAGGGTTGCAGTGTCGGCAGGGCAGGGAGGGCCTGGGGTGGGGGTGAGGGGTGGCTGGTGGGCTTTGTACCCCCTCCCCATGCAGATACTGCATCTGGGTTGCACTATTGAGGGCTTTTATAATATAAGTACACACACTTCTAGGGTGACACCCATGGGCTGCTCCAGACGGGTGCTGGGGTTGGGGGCATCTCTGTCCTCTCAGTGAGTGGGATACTGGGAATGATGCAGCGCAGCCCCCCCCCCCCGCCCCATGACTGGGGACCCGAGGATGATGCAGGCCCCCCAAGAACTGGAGGCTCAGGGTTGATGCAGCCCAGTTCCCCCCATGACTGAGAACCGTGATGATGCTGTGCAGCCCCCCCAGCGACCGGGGCCGTGGGATGATGCTGTGCAGCCCACGTGACCGGGGCTCTGGGATGATGCTGTGCAGCCCCCTCATGACCGGATCCCCGGGGTGATGCCGCGCAGACCCCCTTGCCCAGGGACGATGCAGCGCGGCGCCCCCCTGGATCCCGGCTCCGGCCCCTCCCGCCTGGTGGGCGTGGCGCGCCGGTGGGCGTGTCCCCTGTGGCCCCGCCCCCCCGGGCCGTTACTTGCGCGCGACCCGCACCGCCCCGCCCCTCCCCCAGCCTGTGCCGGCGGCCGCGCGCTCTCCCGCTCTGCCCGGCGCCATGGCGGACCAGCCCGCTGAGGCGGCCCCGGCCCCCGCCGCCCCGGCCCCCCCCGGCCGCCCTGCCCCTGCCGGCCCCGCCGGGCGGCTCGCAGCGCCTCCTCTTCTCCCACGACCTGGTGTCGGGCCGCTACCGCGGCTCGGTGCGCTTCGGCCTGGTGCGCCTCATCCACGGCGAGGACTCGGAGGAGGACTCGGAGGAGGGCGGGCGCGGGACCGGCGGCGGCGCCGGCAGCTCGGGGGGCTCCGAGTCGGGAGGCCCCGGCGCCGGCGGTGCGGAGGAGGGCCGCGCCAGCCCGCTGCGGCGGGGCTACGTGCGGGTGCAGTGGTACCCGGAGGGCATCAAGCAGCACGTCAAGGAGACCAAGGTAACCGCGGCGGCCTCGGGCTGCGCCGGCCCCCGCCGAGGGGGGCTACCTGCGGCCCAGCGCGCTCCCCGCGGCCCCCCCCAGCCCGAGGGCCTGGCTGTGAGGCCGGGGCTCCGCCTTGGAGGCCTCCCGGGGCAGAGGCCTGCGCGGCCTGCAGCCCCGCGGGCTGCGGTGTCGGCCTGCGCGGCCCCCCTCCCCCCCCCCCCCCCCCCCCCCTCCGGCAAGGGGCCTGCAGCTCCTTACCCCTCGCCCCCTGTGCCTCCCCGCCGGGGTCGGTGTCCTCCAGAGTCTGAAATCCCTTTCCATTCTTTCGTCACGCTCCTGGAAGCCCGGCACGGGAGCTGCTGTGGCCTTTCGCTCATGGCGCGGCTGCCTTGCCGGGTCGCTGGGGTTTGGTGCCCTGAGGAGAGGCCTGCCTGTGAAGGTGATTCCACCCAGCCTGCGGGCCCCCCTCGCTCGCTGGGGAGGTGGGCCAGCATTTCTGCCTTGATTGCATGGTGTTGTCATTGCCTGTTTTGGGGGAGTCAACAGCCCAATAGGGAAACCAACTAGATAAAGATTTTGGCTAGGAGCAACCATAGCTTGGGTCTGCTCTTGTTTACGTGAGCACTCACCCCCTGCTGATGAGGCATACTTCAGTCTGTGACCTCTTAATTATACCTGAAGAGCCACAAGGTGTAGGGCTGTGCTAGGATATTCCCACTTCCCAAAGTTCACCTGGTGTGGGGCTTGGTGCCTACCGACTGACAGTATGGAGACAAAAGCGAGCGAGGGGGCACTGTAATATAGCACAAAGAGGCCTGCAAGGAATGGGCGTTGCACCGAACAGAACAGGCGGCCTGCACTGTCCTTGCAGCGGAGAGGGTCCCAGTGCACTTCTGGGGGTGGCAGGCAAAAGCGGGGGGTCCCGGTATGCCATCTGCTTTGCTGCTTCTGAAATGGCCCTGTACACCAACCAAAGGAGAGAGAGGAGGCTGAGAGGAAGAAAGGTGTGTTGCAGTCCTACAGGCATCGGCAGGATTGCAAACGCTAACAGAACAAGCTAAATTTAGGTGGTAGTGTCACTAGACACGTGACCAGTTGGAGATAAGGAAAATGAAAACAGGTATTCAGGAAAGATTCCCATGTGTTGTATTTCTATCTTAAAAAAAAAAAAAAGCCTTATTTCTCTAAAGAACCACAATTCAATCACTGCAGCCTTCCAATAAAATCTTTGTGTGCTCCTGCAGCAGAAATTTGTCCCAAGCTGAGCACGGTTTTTAACATCTAAACAAAGCCACCTCAAGTTGGGTGAGTAAACTCAGGAATTAGTAGGTTCCTAAACCCAGAAGTGTTAGCTCTGACTTTAGTCGCTTGGTAGCTGTACACTTTGCAATGGTAGAAAAAGCTAGCCTGGGGAGGATCAGAAATCAAAGACAGTTATGTAAATAAACTGTCCATCTGTCTTTGCTTTTCATGGTCCTCCTCCCCGTCCTATAGACATCTTTACCACTTGGGTAGTAGACCCTGGGGGGAAGTTTCCTAAGTGCTTGAGGACTTTAGGTATACTTATATTGATTTTTCCATTTGAAAAGCTGCCCGCTAACAAAATTGAGAGGCATTGTGTACTATCTGTGCTGCAGCTTAGGGTTGCTAAAAACAAATCAGACTCCATTGGAGACATGCTGTAGGACTTAGCATTTTGTGGTTATGATCGGGTTTTTTTTAGCTGTCTGTTGACCCAGCCCTTTTTGGGTTATAGTGATGAGTAAGAACCAGCCAGGTAAGCCTGATGTGCTTATCATTGTCCATGCTGGGAGTGGTACAAACCATAGGCACCACATGGTTGTCCTGGGCCTAAAGTTTGTTGGCTTTTGGGTGCTGTTGCCTGCTGTTATCTGCAGATAACATCTTTTGGCTGTGACTGACTCTAGCATCTTTGGCTGTGAGATTCCTGTTTGTGTACTTAAGGATGTTAATCTGTTCTGGTCACTGCTAAACCATGGATTCAAGAGGGTGCTTGTAGCACCCTTTTAATTACCTTTTATTTCCCTGAGCTTTTAATTCTGAAATGGGCAGAAGGTAAAGGTGTTGTTGGGGCCAGGGCTTTCACTAGCTCCATCTTGTGCTGTTGTGTGCCTGTTTTGTATGTTAGATCCTGCTTTTGTGTGGAAGGCTGAGTGCCTGTCTATCTCCAGTTTGTCAGGTGCTTCAAGACCTGTGACCCCCCTGGTGCATGTATGGGATAGAGCAAGTGTTGTATCAGAGGGAGAAATAAGTTGTAAATTTTGAAAATAGTGAAACAGCATCTTTGGCTTCCAGTGCAAATGTCAGAAGCGGCTTTCTGTACCCAATTACAATCCTAGAGCTTTCCTGTCTTTTCTTTAAACTACGTGTGGTTAAATAATTTTTTTCCAGCAGGGGAATAGGTAGGCTAATCGCTTCCACTGTTGATTCTAGAAGTTCAGTGTTTGCTGTTGCTCTTTCCTATTGGAAATGGTAGGCAGACTGCCACTTAAATCCAAATGCATGATTACTGATGTTAATAAGTAATAGAAACTTTCTCTTGACATAGAGCTAGCAGTTGGTACAAAGCCCCACTAGCTCCTCCAGTAATGAGTGGTATATCTGAGCGCATTCCTGCCTTTGATTCCTGTGTTGATAGTCATTAGTACTATCATGACAATGATGTGAATAAAAGAGCTGGGATTTCTTACGCTCTGGCTCAGTGTGCTCCTTTCCTGCCTTCCATGACCACTTTACCCACTTAAAACACTGAGGAGCCATCGTTGCTGAATATTGTAAAATCCAAGCAGTCCTGGAAGGAGAAAACTTCCCTTTTCAAATATTTTTGCCATCCATGTCTTGCCTGACTCGATAAACCTGAAGAGCAGTTTCTCTGATTGTCTGAAGCAGTATCTCTTGTCTTAGTGGTACTGTTTGAATGCTGGATATGATTTGCAATTTGGGTTGTGAAAGTACTGTGAACTGGTGTGAGCACTTGATGTGTTTTCTAACAGATTAGCAGGAGTACTTGAGACCCAGCTGAATTTTAATTTCAGGATTTCTCAGCTGTAGGTTAGTGCTCCTGCTGCACACTTGAGCTGCCTTTGGAAACTAGAAAAATGCTCAAACATATTGTATATTATTAAGGCTCATAGGGCGCTTTAAAAGGCTGCTACCTTTCCTTCTGCCTCTCACCTGAAAGCCTCAGAGCTCTTTGCCACCTTTCATTTTCACAAAGCCTGTGCAGGGCAGATATGCCTCTTCTGCAGCTGGGGGAAATGGGAAGTGCAGGTGTTGTATTTCAGCACCTTATCTGGAGGCTTTCAGCTGGCCAGTTCCCTGCCTCCTGCTCTGTGTTAACCTCTGGGAGCGGATCCTTGTGCTAGCATCTTGGTGTGATGCTGTGGTATGTTTGCCAGAAGAGTTAAGGTGCAATTATTTTAAAGTTTTTTATCAGCCTTTTGTTTTGTAAGGGTGGCTCTCTTACTACATTCAGCTTTGATTTGGGAATGGATTCAAACTATCAGGGCTCCTCAGACATAATCCAGTGGTTGATCAGCTTATTAGCTGGAAACTATTTGATGTTATCTCCATAAGTGTCTCTATTAATTCAACTCTGTTTCATCCCACACAGCCTTTCTATTCCTTTCCACCTTCATTTATATAATTTCTTGACCTCAAATATGGAGTCATGAATATAAGGTTGTAGGAGAAGTTTCTGAAGAAGTTATACTCGCATCGTTTCAAGATTTCAATGAATATTTTATTTCTTGTCTGAATTCTGCCAGGTAGTTACTGCTGTGACCTAAACTTCTAAGTTGTGATCTTTCTATGCTTATACTGTACAAGAAGGAAATACTTTGCTTTACTGAAGGTCTGTGTTTTCCCTCTCTCCCTATACAGCCACTCTCAGCCCTCACTGCTAGGATGCTGGCCCACCAGCGTTCACTCTTCAGATGTTTATCCTAGCTAGTGACTCGGTGGAACCTATTTGCAATTGAGGAGTGAAAAAAGAGGGCCTTAAAAATCTTCCATCTTCAAACCTGGCAAGGCGTTTGCCATCTGGAAGTGCAGCGATGAGGTGAAGAGGGATAGCTCTGCCTTGTACACACAGCCTCCTTTTCAGGAGCCAGGAGGAAATGCTGGTCACAGTGCAGAATTCTACTTTGTTGCAGCACTAAAATTCCATGCCCATCAATTACTAATACCGGCTTTTATTGTGTGAGGAAGCTCTGTGTAACCCTCCTCTTGCATCTGACATTTCAGTTAATCTCCCAGGGGGGGTTCTTTGAAACCACCTGATGTTTGTAGCCATTAGACACAGGAGAAAAGACTTACTGGAATTTTTGCAGTTCTGTGTAAAATAGAACCACTGTAACAGGTGACCTTTCCATCCTGTGAGTATCCTGTCAAGGTTACATACCCTTGAGTTGATTCCCCATTTTACTTTGATTTGTTTGGCTCCTACAATATAGACTTGGGGATCATTATTAATATTTTACTGCAGAAGTAGAATCCTGCACAACTCACAGTATGGAAATCTCAGGAGTACTAAATAGTGTACACTATTACTGTATGCAGAGTTGTTTTTTGTATAGTGTGCAGAGTGAATTGATAGTTCAGGAGCTGCAAGTGGCCACCTGGACTAAGCAATTAATTATAACTAGTCCAAATCTAGACAGGAGTATTATTTTTAAAATGGATGAAACCTCTCCCCATGCAAGCAGTTTTTGTGATGTGCTCTATTCCAGGGTGCACTCACTCTCAATGTGCTGATATAGCTTAAAAAAACCCCTAAAACTAAATTAGTAATGCTCTTAAGACTAGTAAACAAACTAATGTGCACTAAAAGCTTTAGAAGGAATCCATCAAAGGCCATGATGGACTTTGAAATACCTGTGTGAATGAAGCATTTTGTTGTGACTTTTTTCTTACAAGTTCTTCCTTTGCTGATGTGATGCAGACTTCTGGAAAGAATTGGCTTTAAGCAGTTTTGTAGTTACTTTTTTGGCTGAATGTTCTTCATTGCAGTTAAATGGCAGAAGCTTTGGCAGATGTTTTTTGGGGCAAGGTCTTGCTAGCTTATGTCAGGTGTCCTCGGCTCCTCTCCTCTTTTCAGGAGGAGGACACTATTTTTAATGTTTGGCATCTCTGTTGATGCTGGGAAATAATTGGCGTTTGCAAAGCTGAAAGTCTCTTCTCCATTGACTGTTTAATTACTTGGGGGATTTTGAAGGCTCAGAAGGTCATGACACCTTCCTAAATGCCACTTAGGAGAAACCTGCCTCATTGTTTCCTCTCTGCTCTTACCTCCCACCACTGCTGGGTTTTTGCCCAGATGGGTCATTGTAAGCACAGGAGCTGATACTTGAATGTGAAATCTTTGCACTTGCTTTTGAGGTTGTCAGTCCTGAGTTTCCTGGATCTGAGGTGATGGCTTGGCTTTCTTCTTTTTGTCGTGCTCTGGAGCACCTGATCTTTAATTCAGTTCAGGCTCTACCTTGTATAGCTGATGTGTACCACCCCTGAAACCTTTAGACATGTGGTGAGGTAGAATAATGCTTACTCCGTCTTCTGGAACAAAAAACCCAATGCCGTAGGAGACTCCATGGTAATATTTGGGCTTTTTTCCATTTTCTGTGGGCTGTTAGGCTGCTAAATAGATGTGTGCATGTTTGTGCTTGAAACCAAAATATTCTGATAACTTGAATTTGCAAGTTAACAAACTTCAGCAAAAGTCAGTTTCTCTTAATGGCAAGGTCCTGGGACTGGGTTGCGGGATTTACCTCTGACAGGTAAGTTTTTTTTCTTTCTGAATGTTAAGTGTTTCTGTGAAGGGAGCAGGAGACTATGTGGGGGGTAGAGCAGTAATGATTGCAAGGGGTGATTAAAAATGCTGTGACAAACGTGGTTTTGGCAGTAGAGGTGGTGGAGATGACTGATAACTAATAACTGCAGTGTTTTCAGATGTGCTGGAGTTTCAAGTTGACAGGTGTCCTTTTCAGTCTGTCATGAATGAATTGCATGGAGGATCCTATGCCTGTAGTGGTAAGCCAGAGCAAATGCAGCCCAGCTTTGTGCAGTTAGGCATGTTGTGACATCAGATTGATAGAAAGCATTCTTACTGTGTGTTTCAGTAGTATGCTTACCTACCTTGTGCGTTTGACGGTACATCTGGCAAAAAGAAAGGTGTGGAGTCATATCTGCTGCGCTTTCTACCCCAGCCTTTGGGGATGCTTGGACCAGGCAGTGGAAGTGGCCCAAGTAGAAACTGTGAATGTTTACTGGGCTCAAATCTTCAGACTGTGGTATAGATGGAAACAAGCATGTTGATGGTGGATGTGGACTTGATTACTGTATGTTGGATATCTGCTTGTGTGGGAGTGGTAAGGGGAAGTGTGGGTGATGTTGCCATATGTCTTTTGCCCTTAATTGTGTAGAGTTTAAAGCAGCTTAATGGAGAGATCCACCTGCAGGTGGAATTCCTCCCGCTTCCAGAATATGACATGTAGGTTTTGGCCAAAAACACAGGTTGAGAGTGGTCAGATTTTAAGACTAGGAAATATGTCCCTCTGTACATTAGACTTTGCTTTTTAGCTTGTTTTCTAAGGAAATGACATCGCCTTTATGCTTAGTTCATCCTTCTGCATCAGTCAGGTGCATGTTGTGCAGAGAAGCCCTGTAGTTCTGTGACTCTGCAGGGGGTTGCAGTGCAGTTCTGTTAAGGTCATGAGCAAGACTGAAGCTAAGTAGTGTTGATGCCTGTATGCTGTGAGCATAGAGGGTACATCACTTGTCTCCTGACCTGTTGGTTTAAATGTTAACAAATTAATAGAGATGCATGCAAGTGGTGTCTACAGCAGTATCTCAATGAGACTCTGTAGTGCTTGTTATTTTAGCTTTTGGCATGGCATAGAAGGTTGCCTGGGTACGTAAGGGGAGCAGGTGGAAGCCAAGATACAAAATGCTTTTTGTGCACACATGCTGAAGTCTTGGAGGTGGGACGTATTGAACTAATCTTAAATAATTTGCCCGGTTTTTCAAGGAGTTTGAACAACTCCTTGAAACACAGCTCCCTGCTATGGATATATGTTGGATGCCCTAGGTAGGTAGGCTTCTTTGAGGTGGCAAAGCTGAAGTTTTTCCCTGCTTCTACCGTGGTCTTTAAAATCATGACCTCAGTTTCATTCCTCAGCAGCTGGTGCTGTAACTCTTCATGAAACAAATGGGCAGTGTGACAGCTGTTGGTAGGAGGTGAGACCAAAAACCTGCAGCAAAGTAGGGAAGAGAGGACAGGAGCACTTGGTATCTTACTGTAGCTTCCAGGCCAGGAAAAAATTAAAATCACGGGAGTAAATTTAAAACAAGGAAATTCTTCTCAGCTTGCATTTACAATGCTATCACTTCACAGCCTCTGGTTACAGTTTCTTGAGCTGAAGAGAAACTAGGTAGCTTATACCCTTGGTCCAGTAAGCAGCATTAGTTTTGTACAAAAAAAATTGCAGCAGCGGTACCATGTGCTTCTGATTCAGCACACATCAGCCTGGGTGGTTTGTTCTTAGGCTCCCTGTAAAGCTATTAGCTTTTCTGCTTGTGAAGGAGGGGTTTGAAGACTGACAAGTGAAGAGGGCTATTTGATCACCAGTTGCAAAGATCAGGAGCTTAAGGCTTTTGACTGTGTTTCTTAGCCCAAAGCTGGGAGTTCCTGGTGCATCATTCCTGTTGAAGTGACTGGGTACAGTTTTCATTTGTCAGTGGATGATGGACCTTCTGCTTAGTGAAATGCGCTAGTACTGTGAGAGCTGGAATTAGTTCCATCACGACTGATTTATTTTTTTACCTACTTTTGAAAGGATATAACTTATTTGAGAATAAAATAATTTGGCGTATGAATAGTTTTGGTTGTAAGGAACAGTGCTGCTTCTCTCCTGATAAGGATACTTAGCAAATAAGTAGCAGTTTTAATCTTCAAAGTGTTTTCTGGGCTCTGATGTGGCAGTGCCTCTTTGGTTGTGCACTTGCTAGAAAGGTGACAAAAACTTCCCCCTCAGGTGACTCTGGCCAGCATCGGTGTTGCCAGGCCCTGGTGCTGTTCTCCTGGTGTGTGCTTGGTGCCTTCTCTCTTTGACCCTTTCTGGTCAGGGCTGGAGAGCATGAGCTCTCTGCTTTCAGGAAAAACTCTTGATGTTCCTCAGTGCAGAAACTTCGGTCTGGGCAAATTATTCTCACCCCAAACCATACTGCATTGGCTATTCAGCATGTGTAAAATGAGATGCTTGGAAACTAGGTGGCATACTCTATCTCTTGCTATTGAGGCACTCGAGTTTGATTTGATTTTACTCATATGAGTAGCTAAACTAAGTAACCTAGCATTTTAAGAAGTTAGTTTAGGTATTAGGCATAAATCTAGTGAGCTGTAGGTTTTGCGAGGCTAGGTTAGAAATGTAGTCAGTGAAGAGCATCTTAGATGTAGACTGTTAACTTAGTTCATGGTGGTGTTTCAGGCCTCTTAGCTCAAGATATATTGTTAAATAACTGATCCTAGATCTTAGGCCTCAGTGAAGGCAGCAGCTACGCTGAAACACAGCTGGAGCTTGAATAGCACTCTGATCATCGAGGAACCTTTGCATTTGCCTTCATCCAGCTTTGTTCCACATGGCACTAAAATGGCAACTTCTGTTATCTGTGGCTGGGGAGGGGTTGGAGGTCTCAGCCCCTGCAGCATGGGGGTGTGCTGCCCATCCCAAGTGGCTGGTGCTGTCGCTGGCCTCCGCCCTCACACCTTTGCTTTTCAGTATTTGAGGTGAGTGTGCATGGAGTGCTGCTTAATATTTTTGTTCGGAGTTCATCAGATTTCCAGCATGGCCCTATTTGTCCTTTGGCTTTGCCCTTCTGTCTGCTTTTGAAGATGAAAGTTGTTTTTTTACTTTGGAAGGTGGGTTATGTATCTAATCCAAGTGAATAATTCTCATGACTATTGCAAGAAATACTCCTGCTTCTGTTCAGCATCTGAGGCCAAGTTCCTTGAAACAGCATTAGTCTCGAGACAAAATAGCCACGTTTTCTAAATTTAGAGTTACTATGCAGTTGTGTAACTGGCTGGAGATGGTACATAATGATCTGCCACTTCATATTTGTTTTGTCCTTAACACATGCAACTTCTGTCAAAGCCTTTTCTCTGTCCTTGTGCCACAGGTTGTAAGTGACTCTAGTTTCCTGTGCTGAAGTACAATCTTGTCTTAGTGAATTGTCTGTGGGCTTCAGTTTAAAGCAGTAAATGGGAGCAGGGGAGAGGGAGGAATCTTGTCCTTCCTGGAAAACTTCTGGTTTTGTTGTTGTTTTTTTTTTAAATTCTGCAGATGTGGATGATTCATTTGCTTCCTGTAAGAGGTGGGCTGGCCAGCATTTCGGGTATATTCCAAAGGGCTTGGGAAGCTCTTCCTTAGGAGGTGTAATAGTATATAATGTTTCCTCCTTGGGGTATATTTAATGCAGCTTGTGATTGATGAGTATAGGCCTGAATTATCTTGACCACGGAAGCTTTCTGAGCTGGGGCAAACTTCACAGGATGAAGCAGGCTGCATCCTGGAGGCAGTAAGTTGCTTCCTAGACTATGCGCCTCTGTATGTTCCTGAAATACAAGAAAGAGCGCCTTGCAGAATTACACAGCAGGGAAGGTGATACTGTGCAGGAAATACCATTATTCATGGCTGCTTAGGTTAGGAAGAAACTGCAGGATTTTTTAATACATTAATTGATATTTTTATCATCCTAGTTTGCCAGTTCTCAATGTTTTGAAATCTCACTTTACATATAAAAATTAGACAATGAGATTCAGAGTGTGTTACTGGCTCAGTAACTACCTTTTCACCCAGAACATCTGATCTGCATAGCTGAATTGGCTTATTTGCCCTTTTGACTCTGTGGCTAGAAACTTCATCTGTTCAGGTTTTTTTGTGGTGTTGGGGATTGTGCTGGTACATGACAGAGGAATGTCTCATTTGGTTCACAAATGAAATATGCCCTGTAATGATAAAGCGAAGTGCAAAGTACACAGTGACTTTACTGTAATAAAATGTGTGCTGGGCAGGAACTCCCTGTGATTACTAGTGAGCACTCCAGGCTGGTGCTAGTGAGGGCATCCTGAGCCAGTCCCTGCTGTCACGGCAGCAGCAGACTGCTCATATACCCATCACGGAAGGTCTTACAAAAAAGTTAACTGCTTTGATTTCTTGAATTAGGAAGCTGTCCCAATCCTAATGAGAAAATTTGAAATTTCTAGCATAAATGTGCAAGCAGTCTACACCTGTCTCTTCTTGTAAAAAGTAAACCTGGCTCCTAAGTGGCTTCTTGTTTTTATAAATATGCTATTATGTGGTGAAGCACAATCATTTTCTCCCCTTTCATACTCAAACTGTGTCACTAACTTCCTTGCCAGATAGGCTCTTTCCCTGCCTCTCTTGCAGCCCTTGTCCACACCTGCTCCAGCTCACACTGCGCTTTCCAGGTCAGGATTGGTTCTGCCTGCCCTGATCAGCCTCAAGTACCTTGTTGAATGGTATTAATGTCTCTTTCCTGAGGCTGCTTTTATCTGAGCTCAAGTGTTACATGAAAACTTAACACTTCCCATGTCAAGCACTCTGTATTTCACAGGAGTGTTATATGATCTCTTGTATTTCTTATTTTGTTGGGGTCTTAGAGAATGATTAATAATTTACAGGAAATAAATATCAGAAATACGATATGTGGTCACTGAATGCATATGTAAAATATTTAATTGGAGGAGTCTTTCTGTTTTTTCCAGTGTTGATGCTTTGAGCTTTGGAAGAAATCCAGGCTAAGTTCCTGGCTTCCTCTTAATTGCGCTGTCTGTATTCCGCCCCCCCCCGCCCCTTCTCAGTAACATAATTTGGTTCCAGATTGCCACCCATAGATACTGGTTACTATTTGGAATCTATCTGCTCTTGCACAATGGTTAAAATAATTGTGAGTTGAGTTATACTAGGATAGTGAATGTGGCCTGAATGTGTTGTACTAATTCTGTGTATTCAACTGTTTAATTGACCTTCAGGTGCAAACACACAATGTATATTCACACCTAACAGTCTTCTCCCTCACAGTGATGCTTTGGCTACTTTTGTTTCTGCCCCAGGAAGTTGCTTTCTCTTCAGATTACAGCAGTCTTTCTGATTAGCATATGTACAACCATGCAAGCAAGGCTGTTTTGTAGAGAGAATACTCTTATTTGAGAACTCCTGTAGCTGTCCTACTGGCTGTAAAATGAGCACTCACTGCAAAAGCTTTTTTTTTTCTTTAGTGATGATGGAGATAATTGGAGACTAATGGTGAGCCCTACATGTTGGGTCTGACAAATTACACTTGACCTTCTTGGTGGTAGTCAGTTGAGTAGACTGGTCTCATCAGCTACCCTACCTCTGATAGTTACTACTGAGTGTACTTTACTGCCTGTGGTGACTGACATGAACCTTAACTTTCTCTTGTGATAATTTAGTTAATCTCTTCTAATCTGGCATTGATAAGTGTTTGCTGTCAGGAGAGCTGAGATGAGAAATGAAGGGACTGAAAAGATCAGCTTTTAAAGGTGGTGTTTGTAGGGCAGAGTGCTATCTCTGTGCTTGTCTACCTGCCTTTCTAAATGAGTGTTGTGCTCTTATGCTGCGAAGGATGAGCGTGTGGAGGGTGCAACAAACTCAAGGTGGAAAGCTCTTGCTTTCCAGTAATTTGGGGCTAGCAAGCCATTTTGTAGAGGCATTTTTGAGCAATCTTAGAGGTCTGCTGTGCAGCTTCTGTCTGCATCTACTTGGTGCTGGAAGGATTGTGTTGATGCAATGAAGGCAGCGTACCAAACGGCCCAGGAACTGGAAAGTCCGTGATACTTGTTCTGGAAAGCAGCCTAAGAAATCTTCATGAAATGCAGTTTGTTCTTGTTAGGGCTGCTAACTTAGCTCAGCTACAGTTCAGTTCATGTTGTCTGCCTCTGATCTACAGTGCTGGCAGTGCTTGAATGAAGGCTTAAAACAAAAGATCAAGGATTAGACACAGAACTACACTCATGGCATCGCTGTCCAACTTGTATGTACTACTGAGCATGGTAGAAAAGACACCAGTCTTAAGTATTTGCTAGCTTGGCTCTTAGCTCAGCTGGTTCCTGCTGTGCTCTATGAGGATCAGGTGTGTTGCTGCTTCTTTAGACAAAAGTGTGCTGTGGTAGCAGGTCTTTTTGCATAGCTCTTTCATTTTTAAACCATTTTGCTGCTTCAGAGGCCCTTAAGTGTTCATGCCCTTTGATTACGTTTTCTCCCCACACCAGGATCTCTGATGCCTCATAGGCCCTTTCTCCCCACCCATTTATCCTCATATCCCTTATCTTTGCTATCTTATTTTTTTTCTCTGGGAGTTATTTGGGGCAATAGCATGTTGCTCTTAAGCGTGTGGTCCCTACCCTGCTCTGGACAGTGGCAGGCTTGTCCTGGGCTTTGCCTCCCCAGCTGGCAGGGCATCTGTTTGGCCTCTCACTTTTCCAGTTTCATCAGAAAAAAAACTTCTGGTTGTTCTCAAAACACTTAATTGGTGAAGTACTTCTAGCCTGGGAGTGTTGCATCTCTGAACTGAGGAATGATGTTGAGATGGATTTTTGGGTTTTCCTGCTTAATGAACAGTGCTGGTGTGTGAGCTAAAAGGGCATTTTTTCCACTAAATTGTTTTAGGGTATTTGAAATGAGGCAAGATTATCTGTGTTCTGAGGAAGAGTGAAACAAAGGATGTTTAATATGTTCCTTGGAGTTTATCTTGTGCTTTCAGGAAAAGGAGGCACCTGTCATGTTCAGCTACACTGTTGATTTAGCAAAGTGGCAAATCTCTGCTACAGACCAGGAAAAGGAAGTGCTTTTAATTGTAAATGATGACATGTGGTCTGTGATTTGCACCCAAGCCTCAAGTGATGGGTAAAATTACCCTTCTTGACACCCACCTTGCTATAAATAGCTGTTTTAACTGGGGCCAGGTGCTACTGAAATGTCACTTGGGTGAAATTTGAGTGATGTGTTCAATGCATGTCTCTGACCAGAGAGGGGCATTGTCTTGCCTAGTCGGATGGATTGAAAGCCGCGCATCTCTGCCAAGAGATGTTGTAATGGTGAGACAGCTATTGATCAGTTTCTCTTTGGAGTGTTTTTGAAACTCGTATTTTCTTGAATCATCTTAGTGCTCCATTCACGAAAGCTGCTGCTGTTGTTATTAACACATCACACTGATAGATGTGTATTGTTTTTATCCCACTCCCCCACTGTGATTATTCTTTTCCCAGGAAACACTATACCTTTTCAGTTCCCTACTTTTGTGTACATCACAAGGTGTGGGGGGAGTGGTGTCCTGTTACTATGAAAAGAAGTGTTGTTCAAGTGCCCAGACTGTTGGTAACATCTAGCAATATGCTTTTTGGTGCAGCGTTCAAGTATCTTCACAATTGTCTTTAATTCTTCTCTTGTGGTGGGTTGACCTTGGCTGGATGCCAGGTGCCCACCAAGCTGTTCTATCACTCTCTCCCTGAGCAGAATGGAGGGGAGAGAAAATAAGGTGAAAAAAACCTTGTGGATCAATATAAAGGGCAGTTTAATGAAGCAATAGCAAAGGTCATGTGTGCAGAAGCAAAGGAAAACAATATTATTCTCCACTTCCCATCAACAGGTGATGCCCGGCCACTTCTCAGCAAGCAGGGATGCAGTACATGCAGCGGTTGCTCCAGGAGACAAACACCATTAATAACAAATGTTCCCCCCTCCTCCTCCTTTCTCTTAGCTTTTGTATCTGAGCAGGTGTCCCATGGTGTGGAATATCCCTTTGGCCAGGCTGGGTCAGCTGTCCTGGCTGTGTCCCCTCCCAAGAAGTTGCCCACCCCCAGCCTGCTGGTGAAGGGGAGGCTGGAGGGACAGCCCTGGTGCTGTGAGCGCTGCTCAGCAGGAGCCAAAGCACCGCTGTGGTATCAGCACCTTTCTAGCTGCCTGCACAGAGCCCACGGCTGCTGGAAAGTTTTGCCAGACCCAGTACACCTCTGAAAGAGTAGGCTATGATGACTTCCCCATTGAAATAATTGTCACACGCCATCTCTGCTGTGGGACTAGACTTCTGATGCTGAGGTTTTCTGCAAGAGGAAAATTGCCACTTTTCTTGATCCATTCAACCCTGAAGTGTTACTTGAACTTTGAGGAGAGGTCTGTGATTGGTGCATATGGTAGAATAAAAGTAGGATTCAATTGCAAATTTTACTTGCCTTTTATCACGATCACTTTCTGAGATGATGAACTCTACTGATCATCACTTACTCTTGAGATGAGAGCAGAAGCTGCTTTTTAAACTTCATTGGCATCTTTTTTTTTAAAGCTACTATATCAAAACCATCTTTGCTAGGTGAAATAGATCTGGATTTTTTAATTATAGGCTTTGGCACTTAAGCCAACTTCTGATCTTTGGGCTGTTCTGTTCAAAAGGTGTGTGACACATAAATGCTTTACCACTGAGGTGCTTAGAGGCTTCAGGTGGCTGGATGGAGAGCTTGACTGGAGTGCCTTTTTGCATTTACTTGCTTTATTAAGTGAGTTAGTAAGGTATTGGTAAAAACCTTTAACATCCAAAGCCTGTGGAAGTTATCTCTGTGTTACCCTGCTTGTGACTGTTAAGGAGGCTTAGTGCTGACATCTGGGGTTGATGTCATTTTGGTGACAATATAATCCTGAAAATACTCTGGAACATGGCTGTGGCAGAAGACTTGAGCACTGATGGACAAGTGCTTACCATACCACCATATAAATGATTTTTAGTAATTCTGGTTTTTGTGCCTAGGATGCTGACCAGTCTGAAAGCTAGGAAGAACTCTGAATTTGGGGGTGAAACAACATGTGTGCTTTGTCTGTTCAAGACACCAGTATGGTAAGAATATAATTGGAGGCTCCATCCTGAGGGGTGCACAAATCAGGGTGGTAAGAGTTGGAGTTTCTATAAAATAGTTTCACCCAGAAAGATGGTGTTGTTTGCCTCTTCTCTTGAGTTGAAAATGCAAATTTCTCATAGAGCTGTATGGTTATTTTCTATTCAATTAATAATTTACTAATTATTGCAGTACTTCAAACCATCCATCAGTGCAGCCCTTGTAGGCAGGGGATGATTTCAGAGGTTACTTGTATTTCTGCTGGGACTGTGCCACAAATGGTTTGTGTTACTGCTGATCAGAAGGGGAGACTCTTGTTATGTTTTAGCTTAAGTATAAATGTTGGCTTAAGTTTCCCTAAAAAATCTGGGATTAAACTTAAAACAGGTAAGTGTTCCACTTTGGGGTCTTCATATTTTAGGTGATTGTGAAAAGTAACCTTATCTTGTTCTAAGGTCTGAACATTGACAAAAGTAAAGAGATGAGATCAGTTTACAGTGTGGTTTGTATATTCAGTGGCCCTCGAGAATGTCATACAACAGGCTTCATAAACTCTTCTGTATGGTTTTTCAGTGAGACTGGTGATTTCTTCTTGTGTAGAAAGTTGTAGCTTTGTGGGCAGGCAGCCTCTCATGGGTTGAAGCCTTTGGAAAATCTGCTTGTCCTGCCTTATCCCATTGCTTGGACTGCAGGCCAGAAGTAGTTTAATGACTTTGTACTCCCAGGTTATGCTTCTCTGGCTGAGATTTGAAAATGAAACTTACTGGCAAGGAAAAAAATGACAGTTCTGTAAAGGGCTGTGCGAGGAGAGGAAGACAAGCAGACTTCATCTCTTCATCCCTTGCCTCCTTGCTGAGCCTGTTATGCTCTGGTAGAGTGCAGTGTGAGAGTGCATGCTTGCACACAGCTGATTTGGGATCTTTGTTTCATTTCCCAGTCTGGCACATGGGTTGGAAAAGTTTGAGAGACAATGTGATGCTGAACAGCACCAGGAACTTGAGGGGTACTGGTGCTGCAGCGAGGAAGTAGGATGTGGTAGGAATGGTGCTGTGGTGGTGGGTCCTGCCACAGTGTGAAGCTTGGGTCTGTCCGGGGGTAGGTAGCCTGGATCTGGATGCAGTCTGGCTGCCAGACCTGCGCTGACTGCTGGCTCTGTGCAGGCAAGGCCCTTTTTGCCAACATCCCCCAGCTTGCTCTCAGAAGAGCTGCACTTGCAAAGGAAAGGAGTTTATACCAGAACAAAGGAGGGGGCATGCTTGTTTCCTTCCAGTTGGAGGGAACTTTAAGCCTGTTTGCTCCTGAGTTTGTTCAGTTTGTGATTATGTGAACAAAAGAAAATTGTGGGACTGACTTCATCTGTGGCTTTCTTACCACACCCCTGATGATCTCATATTTGTTTAAATCTCAGACCTATTTCTGTGGAACATAATCCTTGTCATTTTGTGACAACTTATTGTATTATTGTATGCACGTTCTCTGTGCAGCTCCTGATCTTAACTGCTTAGTATACCAAAGCAGGAGCTATTTTTGCTGCTGTCAGTATTGTTGAGCTTTGCAACATTGGGTGTATCCTGTTCTGCATCAACAAAGCTAACAGCATTCAGAGGTATCAGGGAATTTTTATTGCTGGTGGTGATGGAGAGGGCAGAAAAATGATGTAGTTTAGCTTGTAAAAACTGTCTCAAAATGTAACATCTCAAATTGATATGGGATTGAAAATGTCTTAAATCTGAAACACATCCTGATGAGGAGAACATGTTGATCAAATTAGTGTTTTCCAAAGGCTGTGGCAGTAAGTGTTACTCTGTCGCTGCTTTTTCTGGCCCTTCTCAGTTCCCATTGAAGCCCTGATGCTCTTGGAGTGAGCTGTTGTCCCAGTAGCCCGATGCCCTACAGGCAAGCTGTGTCCCCGTCCCTGCTGTGCCTGGGGGGTAGCCCTGAGCAGCTCAGGCTAGAGCCCTGAGGGATAAGCCCAGCTTCCTGGACACATGGCCCAAGACCAGCTTTGTACAAATTCCTTCTCATTTGAGCCTTCTGTGGTTTCTTTCTGGTTTTTTGATTTTTCTTAAGGTGGGTTTGGGGGGGTGAGGAGTGTTTGGGGTCACTTTTTGCTGGCTCTGCATTAGTAGGGAGGAGAGAGAGGCTGTATCTTGGAAGCAGTTTGAATTTCCCAAAACTTTTGGGAAACAAGGGTAAGGTATAAACCTTTACACGTGAGTTGCTGCTCCCTCTTTGTATGTTAATGCAGCCAGTGAGTCTGCTTGTCTGTACATCGTCTATACTAATGGCTCATAGGTTTCTTTCCTGTGGAGGCAAGAGTTAAGGTTGTCGACTGCCCCAAAGACTTCCAATTTTGTTGTCTTCCTCAAACCCGATCTTGACTGCAGCTTCACCAGGAGACAGCCCCTAGCATGACAAGGTAAAGCAGCTGGCCAGGCTTACTGTGGGACCCCATGGAGGCTCTGGTGTTCATTGATCCCAGCGGTCTCTGGAGCAGAGGGGTGCTGGTCAGATCGGGCTGCAGATACTGCCTGCCCTTATTTGAACTTGATGGCTTTTTTACTGCTCTCTCCTGGAGCATCTGTGAGCTGTATGTTATCTGAAGAGACACGAGGGTGCTCCATCCATCCCTGCTGAACCCTGAGAAAATGCTGGAGCTGATTAAAGAGGCACATTCCCTCTGGAGGTGGGCCTCGTTTGAGCAATGGAATGTAGGTCATGGTTAAATATATAAAATGAAAAAAACACTTCATTGTAATGGCAGCATTTCACCTAGATAATCCAGTGAAGTCCTCACACTAATGGAAAACCTGTTCTTACATATACACTATTTAATATGACTCATTAAGCAAACCTAATTAAGTAGCAGCCTCAGCTCTACTAAATGCCATGGCACATGTGATTCTTAGGGCTTTAGGGCTGGCATCCTGACCAGTGCATCCTTCTGTCTGCAGTGGTTTTTCTGTCCAGATCAGCATTGTCAGCCTTCAGTGCCCAAGGCAAGGGTAGAAGAGGAAGAAAGCAGTGAGCAAGGTGTGAGGCACCATTAAGTACCTGATAGGATAAAGGTAATGTTGCATACATGGCCATCTGAGCCAGGCATGATGCTCCAGGGTAATGAGAAATGGATCTGGACAGATGAATTAAGTGGGATGGAAGCTGGCTCTGTGCAGAGAAGGGGGCTGTTCTGTGTTCACTGCATGAATCTGTTGCAAAGGCATGTGTTGTAACATGCAGGAGATCTCCTGATGTATACCTGATAAGGGGTATATATAAAAAAAAATAACAAAGACAAGAAATGCCTGTCAGCAGTGAGTCTAAGGCTAGTGGTTATATTATGCAGATGTTCAGAGCCGAGGACCTCTCACTATGGAGTTCTGCCGCATCAGGTGCTTCTGGTTTTGTTTTTTTTTGTTTGTGCTAAGAACACAGCATGTAATTTCATATTCATAGCAAAAGTATCCCTTTTGCTGCTTTTTATGTGTACTCAACATACTAATTAATCTTGACAGTATCTTGAGTACTTAAGTATATATGCAGAGTACACTTTCAAATGGAGAAGTACTGCTGTGTTCTTGGCTTATTGTTGTCCACTGTTTAATGATACACCTGATTTTTCATAGCTACTTTGTTCAACCCCAGCGCTAGCTGCAATTCAGTGGCTTTGCATATGCATAGCGTTGGAAAGCTGGGGAATCTTTAAGTAAAAATCACTGTTGTAAGTGTAGGAATGTACTAATAGTGGCTGGTCTGCCCTGATTTGTGTTGCTGCAGGAGGTTATATATCCTATTCAGGAGCCTGCCAAATCTGAGGAGTATACAGTGGCAATTAATGAGTAGGGCCAGTTCTAAGGAAGAACCTAGTTTGTATGTTTAATTAGGAACAACAGGCCACATAAGACAGCTTAAGACGTACCAACCCATTGACCCTTCCCTGAACACAGTTGGGGCTCAGCATCTCAGAGAAGTTCTGCTTACAGTCATACTAATGAGCCACGTTCAGCTCATGCTACGTGGCTTTTCAGGGACTTTGAAATCTGCTGTCCAGTCATTATTTCCCACAGTCACAGGCCTGCAGCTTTGTACCTCTTTTAAGGGTTTGCAGGATAGTCCTCACTATGGCATTTTGGCAGCCCTCACTAGAGGGAGAGTTCAGTTAACCTCCATTTTGCTGGAAGCAGCGAGGAGGAGGCAGAGCACTGCTCCAGCTGTCAGGGAAGCAGAGCTGTCTAAATCATCTTGCAAAGGTATTACAGTGTTTGTAAACATGGAAGTCATTAAAGCAAAGAACATGGTATGTATATATATGGCACATAACAAAGAGTCTGGTGTTAAAGCAATATATGCATTTTTCTATTTTATATGTATCTGGCAATATATCCTCAAAAAAGGTTATTTTAGGAAGTAGGCATCAAGTGAATTACAGTTCCAGGAAATATGGGGCTCCTTGTCAACAATAACTGACCTGGTTTAAGAAGGTAAAATGTATTTTGCAGACAGGGCAATTGATTAGTTGTTCAACAGACTGTTCTTATTCTTTGGTGTGTAGCTGCAAAGGCATCCAGATACACAAAGCATATGTTCTAAGTCCTGCCACTGCAGGGACAGGGATCAGTGGCTTTGTAATTGATTAGCTGCATCATTTGTCCTCAGTGGTTTTTCTTCTTTGTTAAGATAGTCCTGAGATACTTAGCACAGGTACAATGTAAGACTCAGTATTGCATCTGTGCTAGGAATCTAGTGCCTTTCTGTTCTGAAAGGTTTTGTTTTGTGAGTTGTTTTTTGTTTGTTTTTTCTGGGGGAGGGCAGGAGGGTGGGGTGTGGTGGGTGAGAAGAAAAAGCCTCTCAGTGACTATCTGTGTCTGGAGGCAGAACTGCTGACTTAAGGCAAACAGGTTTTTACTGCTTTTTGCTAGTGCTGTCTGGAGTGAGCTCCTCTAAGGGCATCCTCAGCAGAGCTATTTACATCCAGTCAGGTTACACCTGAGAGTCCACGGAGGCAGTGAAGATGCTTAAGGTGAAAGACCTCAGCTCGTCTCAGACCTTAGGCTGAGTTAGAAGGTCTGAAAGGAGGGGTAGAAAGGATAGAAGGGGAACAAATGCACTTTATAAGTGTGCAGTATTTCACAGAGCTGCTGGGTCAAATATGACATCCCCAATGTCATTTTAGCATCTTTTCTAACCAGGTCTGCATTGAAATATCTTGCAGGTGATGTTGTTATCTGATATTTGTCATATTGGGCCAAGAAGAGAAGAAGCATGTTCCTATGTTTTTGCTGAAGGTGTAGAAATTCAGAGAAGGCTTTTAAAAAACTTGCTAGGAGCAACCTGCTGATCTATATGCGGAGGTGAGGGATGCAGCAAAACAGTTTTAAGCCTCAGTTAGGAAAATTCTGAGACTTAAGTCTGACTTTTATGGGAAGATAGTCAGTTCCAAGGTGAGTTCTACCAACAGTCAATCTCCCCTTGCTTGCCTGTAAGAGGTGACCTTTCAGAAATGTTTGTAGTGAAGGGGTAGTTCCAGGTTTCTCCAAGATGCTCCTCTCATTAAAAATGGAAGATTTTGCAGTTTCCCAGTTGGCCTAGAAGTGTGTTACTGCCCTGGGGACTCTTCCAATGCTGGGTCTCCTAAATGCCTAAGCCATTCTTGAAAACTGGATTTTAGCATCTTGGGAAATATTTTTTCCCAGTAATTTGATTGCTGTACAGCATGCGTAGAGTTTAGGAGCATAAAGATGTACTCCTGCAAGTTTACTGTTGTCTATGCTATGTCCAGAGGAAAAACAGACTGGCAAGGATTAATGCAGGTATAAAGGATTTTGCTGTTAAAACCTGTGTAATGGGAGGTACTTAATATAACTTCAGCAGGTTTAGAGCGGGGACTACAGCGTACTTCATATAAAACCAGGGAACATCTGGCTTTATTACCCCTCCGGTTTCTGTGCCGTTGCTGTGTTTACATACATTGGCTTCTGTGAGCCGTGTATATATGTGCTTTTTGGTTGCTCAGTTGCCAAGAAGGGGACAGGGAAGAAGAAAAGATTCCTCGAGCTATAATCATGAATTATTGTCACATGAAATGTGCTGCTCAATAACTGAGTGGATACCTGCAGAGTAATGCAGAGAGGAGAGCAGTGTTTCCATGAAGATGTTGGATGTTCTGCTGGGCAAATGCTATGTTGTCTTCGGTTGCTGGCACAGATCTGGAGAACTTATGATAAATGATTTTAGAAGCCAACTTAGAAAACACCTAAAGGCAAAATAATATAGTAGTGTTGTATGATTGCATTGATGGGTTTTAAATATTATGCTGAAAGCTTCATGCTCTGGAAGAAGGAAAAGTTTGATCTACTAGACTTACCTAGGCAAGGGGGGGAAACAGTGCTTTGCTCCAACAGTGTTAAGTCAGACTCTGAAGGGCTTTTACACTTCGGTCCCTATTGCATCACTGCTGTCACCAGTCCTGGTGAGATTTTTCTCAGATTTATCGAAGGGGCTTGAAGGTTGGTTGCTTTTGTATTATAGGATGCACAAACAGGAGGCAGTGAATTGAAACTGCTCTGGCTGGGAGATGTTTTAGTCTTCCCCAGGCCATTCTGCAAGTGGTGAATACACCCCTTGAATAAAAAGGCGTGTAACAGTGCAGGAGTTGCAGAAATTCAGTTGTTAAATAGCTGGGCTTTGGTGGCCTGATGTATGGATTCAGTAGGTGCTGTTCCTTCTGTTTGTAATGGCCAATACAGCATTTATGTATGGGGGGGATAACTGAAACGCTTTCAGTGAATAGAAAATGCAGCTGAGGTTTTTGGGGCAATGATGCAATTGTGCTGCATTGTCCCAGTAGCATTCACACACTCTTCTGCGGTGTGAGCTGGGGGAGTGGCTTTGCTGTTTATCAGAAATAAATGCATACACGGGGTACCCACAAAGTTACTGAATTTTGGGTGGATTCTCTCTAGCATTTCAGAGGTTGCTTGAACTGTTCATAAAGGTTTTGATTGTCTTTTTTTAAAACAGTATCTGACTTAACTGTGGATACAGCTGGTTCAGAAGGCCGTTGCAGAATATTTGCTATATCTTACAGCTAGTGTTAGCCACTGTACCTCTTAAAACAGCGCTTGCCTTTGCTGTGTGAGGAGGAACTGGAGAGGTGGCCTGCCCTAGACCTCTGCCCTGGCTGTGTCCTGTCAAGGAGGCAGTGATACCAGTTTCTTAGTGAGTTAAATTTTAGAGTTTCCCCTGAGACCTCTCAATCAGTAGCTGTGGAAACTGCCCCCATCTGCAGTCTGAGCATCCTGTATTTCTCAGCTAACAGCAAATTTACCCAGGTCCTGTTCTGTGTCGTTGAATTCAGCGCTCTGCCTCTTCTGTTTGGGCTCCAGTCAGCCTGTCTGTCTGTGCAGCATTCCTCATATGCAGCAGAGCAGTAAGGCACTGCAGCATGTTTGGGGAGTGTGTTCTGCCTGTGAGATCAACCAAGAATATTTCTCCAGGGGGATGCTCTCATTTCAGAGCATGCATGAAGCTCAGAGAAGCTACAAGAAGTACTAGCCCACTCCATGTGCTTGCTGCCCAGGACTGACTTATGCTGTGTCATGCTACACTCTCTTGCTGTGCTTTCAGCTACAGCTATTTATACATTGCTCTCAAGTGTTATTTTGTTGTCTGTAGGAGATTCTGTAATTGATAACATAATTCTGCTTGTTTATTAAACTTGCTACGGTTTCTAGGGCTAGATGAGTACTTTGGCTCGGTGGCAGTGCTCTACCTCTGGGTCCAAACGTGGCTGAATGTGAGGGAATGCCATCATTAAGGTACATCTGGATTCAGTCCCCTAAAGTGATTTGACCTGCAGACTGGACTTGCATTGGGTCTTGTGTGAACCAAAATCCACATGCTAGGGGTTTAAGGATAATAGGCTAGTGTGTTCCTTCTCTCCTCGAAGAGAAAATTGTGGCAATTGTGAAACATGACTGTCTGTGGGGGAAGGGACTCCTGTGAGGGTGGTAGTGGAGGCTCTGGGTGAAAGAAAGGCAGAGAGTGGGCTGTATTATACTAACCATCCTGTGTCAACCTCCTACGTTCGGGTGTCGCATGGCTGACATCCTATTAAAGAGCTCTGGCTGTGTCCAGAATTTTAAGCAGCTTTATAAATAGTGTTGCTCAAGCTGCCTGCGTGTGCAGAGACTGTGAACGACGGGGTAGACCAAAATGTTACTGGTTTAATTTTTGAACCAGTCCAAAAACTGGAGCAAGAAAGAGTAGAAGCCTGAAGTGTAGAAACAACCCTGGGTTATCTTCTTGGGCAATGCAGAGCACACATCTGGGGGGGGGGGGGCAGGGGGGTCTGTTGGAAAGGCAGCATTGCCAGAGATTGCAGGCTGTGAAACTGCAAAGCATGAATGTATGAATCTTGTTAAGGCATCTTAAACCATTCTTTCTCTCTCTCCTACTTGTCTGCTGTTGTAAAGCTGCTTTCAGGTTATGCTGTCTCTGAATAATTGTGAACAATTAGAAGCTAATTTAAATGGCTGGCTTGTACTCACAGCAGCATATGAGCTAACCAGCTGGAAAGCAGACATGGTGATTTTCTCTTGATATGTCTCCCTCTTGTTGTTCCCTGGCAGTTTTTGCAAGGTGGATTTTTGCTGTGGGCTAGTAAGGAGTTCTTCCTGCACACCGCTGATCTGATTGCAGGAGGAGAAGAGGGTGCTTCATTCCCTAGCACAGAGTTACCACCAACCCAGCACCATCCAGTTTTGGCTTAGCAGAAGAGCCCTTCCCTGGTTTGCTCCAGGAATGGAGCAAAGGAATATTTTTCATGGATACACTCTTAGCTCCCACTCCCAAAGATGTGGAAAGGTGCAGTGCATTTACTGTGCCTCAGGAGTGAATTGGTCAGCAACAGTCACACAGTTTCCCCGCAGCATCTTTTTTTTATCCTCTGGAAAGGCAAATAGAGGTTGGAGCAGCTCTGCTCTTTCCTCCAGGTCTGCCAGTGTGCCCCAGATGCTGCTCAGAGTGGCAGTGACTAATTTCTCCACTGCTGATGCTGTTCAGATGGCAACCCCAGCACAATCCAGTGGGAAGGTGGAAAACCTGTTGCCTAACTGCTGCCATCTCCTTCCCAAGGCAACAATTTGAGGAATTCTTTTGCTTCAGGTAAATGGAAGAGCTACTAGACATTTTGCACACAAGGAAGAACACAGCTTAATTGGCAAGCCAAAACAGCAGGCTGTTGGGAATCCCAGGAATCTGGATTGGTGGCTGAAATGGGTTTCTGCTCTCTCAGACATGCTGATTGGTGTTAGCATCCAGGTGAGCTTCTCCTTAGGGGAGTCTTCTCTAGCACTCAAATGCACCTTGCTTAGACCTTGGTAGATACTGCCAAATAGATCAGCACAACTGTTGCTTTCACCCTGGATGGTTCAGTATTCACTAAGGTTTCCACAGCCATCCATCCCCTTAGGTCCTGCTTGAGCTGGGCATCTCTTGACAAGCTGGGCTTGGATGTCTGCAGAGGTGCTGTGCTCCTCACAGCTTTATTCTTCTTGGTGGGGTTTTCTAGCTCTGACCTGTGTTTCAGATGAGGCTTTAGTGAGGGCGTGCTGAGACAGCCTGTTCGCGAGAAGTGATGGCTGATGTGTAGGCAAAATGTCTACTTTTCTGCTTACTGCTTCCAGCCAGCTTCTCCTGGCTTAACTGCAGTCTCATGGTTTTTTTCAGGTAACAGTGCCATCTGGTGCTAGAGCACTGCTCTTTATCAAGCTTTTCTCCAATTCTTAGGCTGAGGTGGTAGGATGGTGTTGCTTTTAATCAGCCATCTTACTGTAAGAAAATGGGAGGAGGGATGTCCTGAAATAATCTTTGCTGTGGGGACATTGCATGTGGAGAAGATCCTTTAGGCCTGTCTTGTCTTTTCTGTTAAGCAACTGATTTTTCCAGAACTGCTATACCCAGAAGAATGGGTATGTGAAGCAAGAAGTATAACCACGGAGGAGGGGGATCATATCTTTTACTGTAAACTGCTGCTAAGAAGAAAAATCCGATGTTTAAATTAAATCCTGTAATTGGAGATATCTTTGAAAGATTCCCCATAGGACTCTAAGTGGCTTACTGCTAGACTTACTAGTCGTCAATCTTCTCTTAGAAGATCTTTCTGTGTGTTTAGTCATAGCCATGTATATTTAAACTTTAGTCTTCCGTATCTTTGTGCTGAGCATCATGATCATGTTCATTCTGAGTTATTTTTCAGATCTCCTCTAAGGTTTTGTAAACATTTTTGCACACACAGGGTTCACTTTGCATTCCCAGATGGAAACACCTGGGTACTGGATGATGTGAGTATATGTGATGTAAGCCTGTTTGAACAAATAATTCAGCAGCACTTGATGACAGCATTGGACAAAGTCAAACTTTTCTGTAACCCTTTGCCCAATTGCACTGAAGATGATTCTTGCTAGCTGAGTCTAGAAAGCTCAGTATGCTGTTCAGGTTGTCTTCAAGCCAGAGCTGGCACTTTAGGTACCAGCTGGTTGGTGGTGCTTTGCCCCTTCTTCAGGCAGCTAAGCCAGGCTCACATGTGAGTGGGTTCCCTGTTGCCACATACCTTTTGTGATGAGCAGTGGTGCTCACCTTTTACCCACATGAGAGAGGAATGTGAGGCTAAGGATGCTGAAAAGCTGAGACTTTCTGTTGCTGGTTGCAAGTGGGATTCACCTTCCAAGCGAAGCTGAGAGCAAGGTGGATTTGTGCAACTCTCCTTGTTCTACATACAGGATCCTCCTCTCTACTAACCATGTTGCTGCCTCTGCTGGGAAATGCTCCCAAACCCACTTCTTTTCCTCTAAATAATAACGCAGTAACCTTCCTGCTGTCTTGTCTTCCTTCCCTTGAGTTACTGCCTTGTACTTTGTCTTCATTGTTAGATCGGTGAGTTCACCAGGCCAGGGAAATCTGTCTTGCAGTGTTTTCTAAAATGTCATGTAAATTTGCAGAGCTACAGAAGTGATTTGTTGCTGGTATAACAAATAATGCTTGACTGTCTTGGACAAGGGAGATCCAAGTAAAAGACTTACTTTTGCTAAGCAAAAGATTTATGTTCAGGCCAGATTCCTGGGCTCCAAAGCACAGCATTTACCCACATCATAATTAAACTGAACTTTTGTTGCATCCATGGGTTTGTTCAAATTTTTTTGCCAAGTTCTACTTCTTGAAAAGGTAGAGCCTTTCATTGTCTTTCTGCCAGAAGGCTCAAAGGTGATACTTGTTGGGCGGAGGGGAAAGATGCTGCAGCATATGACTGTGAGTGAAAGACCAGAACTGTGCTGCAGAAGTTTTGTACTTATGGAGGATGGAAGGATATTCTGCTACCAAAGAACTTTACTAGCCAAAAATAATGAGGAGGGTAAAAAAACCCCTGACAGGTAGGGTGATCAGAAATGTAGACAGGGACAAAAGTAGCTACAAGTTGCTTGCAGGTAGTAGATGTGTAGTTAGGGGAGGCTCAGGAAGCTTCAGCCTGCAGTTGGAAGGAACTTTAACTGAGTGGCACAGCTTCAGTTTTCTGTGTCTCCACAATATGTCATAAAGACAAATTAAAGAGCTGTCAGTTTGTCTTGGGAACGCTGCAGGTCCCTGGGGAGGCTTGCAGTGTTGGGAAATTATAAGAACTAATGACACAGCTGGATTTTGAAGCTGCTTGTGTAACAAGCCTTTCTGCACTGTTAACAGTGTTGACAGGGAACCACAATGCAGAGCCAGTGATTTGAATCTTGTTTTTCAGATTGCCTGATCTCCTGTGGGTGTTGCAAAGGCTTCCCTCCTCTGCTGCCTTCCCTGCAGTCACCTGCTTGGTGTTTCCTACATGACTCTAAAAGATCGCAGGTGCTGCTTGGCTCTGGCAGTCCAGTAGTAAACAACTGGTGTGTAATTTGATAAAAATTCATGTCCCCTTAGTACAGGGGGTTTAAAGCTGCTTTAGGCATTCAGCTGGGGACAGTCAAATTTGTTTTTGAGCAGTGTGTGTGATGGCTTGGGGCTGGAAGCTGCTGTGTTCATCCCTACCAGCAATGGGATCTTTGTGAGCTAATTAGGAAATCCTACTTTAGGTTGTGCCTTTTGCTTGTTTTCTGAAAAAGTGTTGTGTCCATATGGTAAAATTATATCCACGGTAGATTGCTAGTAACAGGCACTGCTTGGAGAGTAGGCTTAGTGGTAAATCTTAAGTTTGTGCTGCTAGTTGTGAATGTGCTGAATGTTGGATGATTGGCAGATTCAGGTCTGCTAGTTGCATGAACAAGAGTGTAATACGTTATCAGTTGACTGTCTGCAGGTAGAGCTGCATATGATGCAAAGCTTTCTTGATTTCATCTTGGCCTCAGCAAAGTCCTTTAAAAAAAATGTATTTAAGTTTTGGGGAGCATTTTAGTGCTTCCCCACTTACCCCTGTTCTATTCTTCCTGCAGCTGAAGTTAATCATCAACCTGACCTTTTGCAGTGTTTTGCGCTGCCCAGAACAGCCTCATGAACAAGCTTTTGAACTTTTGTGCTGAATATAGGAAACAAAGGCCCTGCTCACTGTCCTCCTCCTGCTTTGACCAATCCAGATGGGGAACTGTGTGCTCCTGAGTCACTCAAGGTCACTCTATACAGGCCATATTGAACGATTTTTTAATAGCCTAGTGCAATTCCTAAGAAACTAAAATATTTTCTTTTGTTTGAGTGCTTTGAGATGACAGGTGGTATCATGATATTACGAAAATGCAAAATGATGCTAAAAAGCAATATGGCTAAAAACTTAAATGCATCTAAAGGCATTAGTTATGTGACATAGTGGTGACTGACTGTTCTGTAGTAGGTGTTGGGAGCCACACACCACTGACATCCGCTACTTGATCAGACAGAAGCCTAGACCTTGTCCCAGAAGTGCATGGCTCTTCTGTAAGTAGCGCAGGAGGCTCTGCAGCCTCCTGTCTCAAACAGATTTTGAACTTGCTGTCTGGAAGAGCCACAGACTACATGTGCTTGCCATGTGGGAGTGGCCAGGAGCTGTCACAGGCAGAACTTCTGTGCCAGTCGGTACAGATTTATTCTTGTAGCTTTGCAGCAACATCCCTCAAGGGTTTTTAAAACCTGCTGTATTGTTCAGCTCTTCTGGGTAGTAGAATTTTGGTTCTCGGGACTTTTTAAGTTTCTAGTAATCTTTCTTCTGCCCCATTCTCCCATCTTCCATCCCCATAAAACCCAGCGTGGCTGGAAACCTATGGTTGTTAGGAGTGAAGCAATGTGTACCACTTCAAATGTTGCGGTGTGAACCAAATACAAGCTTCCATGGGATTCTCTGTTCTTGCTGCTTCATAGTCTCATACTTTTTAGACAGCACATGTGCAATGCAATATGAACAATGTAACAGAAGTCTTTCAAGGGAAGTGAACTTTGTATGTAGAACATATTTTCCTGGGAGTAGTATGTGATGCCACTGGTAATGTGTTGATACTGAAATGATATTAAATATATCTTGGCTTCAGATCTTCTGAGTCTTTGAATTTCTGAACCTTTGTCATCTAACTGTGTATCCATGCTATGTTTGGACAGCTGACTTGCTATTTTAGACACCTCATTTGGATTTAAATAAAAACAGCTTGTGTTGAGATGATCGTTATGCTACTGTTTTAGCTGAAGTGAATTTGGGTGTGCAATCAGACCTTAAAGTTAAAAAACAACAAAACAAAAAAATTTGGAGGATGCTGACTGGAGTTGGCTGCTGCCAGCAGTGCTCCCTTCTGTCTCACAGTCACCCCCGGCACCAGGGCAGCTGCTGAGCTGCTCCACGTTATAGTGATCCATAGCATCAGTTGGCACGGTTCTATTTTCTCTTTGGAGCTGCTTCATGTAGTAAGGAAATTTCACCTTGACCTCTAGTAAAAGCCCTGCAGTGGTCCCAGTCATAAACTATTGCTATCTGGTGTAGGCTTCTGGTTGACAGCTTCAGTGTTGCAGAAAAGGACCTAATTGCTTTCAGGTTTAAAACCACAGAAATATGGTACACCATGTCCTGCTTCATGTGGACTTCAGGTGCTGAGAGGCCTGGTCATTCAAAAGACCTAGGAGGAGTCTTGTCAGCTGAATGAAGCAAGGCTGTATCTTTTCACAGCATCGGGTGCTTGGATTTAGCTTTAACTGATGATGGGAGCATCCTCTGTGTACTGGGGTTTGGAGAGCTCTGCCTTGTTACCTGTTGCTGCAGTAGACTGCTTTCCCTATGGTTTGCTCTTAACCTGTAGTTTTTCTTTTCCTCTGAACACTGATGCTACAAGTTTCCATGACTACTTCTAAGCTAATATGTAGATGTTCTCTCTTCAAAACAAAAAAACTAATGTTGGGATTGTAAGACACTGGCAGTCAGAGTTGGTCATCTGGAAGGACGTCCCAGGGATGGGATTAATTTTTCACTCCAGAACAGATTCAGCCTGTTGACTTGCCAGGAGCACTCCCCAGTGCAGTTAAAAAAAAAAAAAAAAAAAAAAAAAAAAAAAAAAAAAAAAAAACAAACAAAAAAACCCCAAAAAACCTCCCACAAAAAAACCCCATACCACAAACAAACAACAAAAAAAACCACCAAAAAACCAAAAAAAAAACCCCCACAAAACCAACCAAAATTTGATACATGTAAGACTGAAATCCTAACTGTTAAATTTAAAGAGGATCAGATATGTAGTTCATCAGCTCCATCATGATATATGTCTGTTGGCACAGAAAAGGAAAGTGTGACATGTTTTCTGTGTATAATACCTTGGCTTGGCTGAAAAGGAGACCACAGAATGGTAATACAACCAAAAGGCATTTATTATTTTTCTCCTCACATTTTTTTCTTAGGCCCACTGAGAGAGCTCACCATCCCTAATATGAGACAGGCTTTATAAAATTGCAAGTTTTTGTTTTTGGTTTTTTTACTTTTTTGCTTACAAACGTAGAAGGGGAGCCTGGGAACAGCAGTTTAAATGCTGTTAAATGTATTACATCAGTTACAGAAAATATGTGAGGAGAATGCTGGGCCATGTGAGATGGAGAAATAGCCCAGAATGGATAGTGGTGGCAGATCTGTGCAGGTCAAAGCCTGGCTTTCCTGCTTTCATGGTGGTGACTGCTGCTGGCCAAGCCCTTGCTTAACTCAAGTGGCAGAAGCAGTTTCCATGATAGTTCACTTCTGCCTCTTCTTTGGATAAACATCTCAACCATCATATAGCAGTTCAGGTAAATGTGTAGAGTTTCATCTCCAGCACTGTGCTTTCCTCCATTTTTTAAATGTCCTGTATTCCCATTTTTATAAGCAGTTACCAAGGGAGGGTGGATGTGTGCTCTTTTTTTTTTTTTATCCATCCTTATGTGCTTATTCCCAGAGCTCTTGTTTCAGAGGATAAAATCTGGAGTGCATCTAGAATAGAAACTGATGTTCTCACCACAGTGATTTTGTTGGAAGTAGAGGCTGTGGGATCACACTAGCACCCCCGAGCAAATTTTATTCTTTATTGGTCAGACATTATGGTTACATGAGACAGCACTGACTAAGCGTGAACTTTAACAGTTTAAGTTGGTACTGGCAAGCTTTATACTGGATCAGGTGTCATCTTTCATAGCCAGGATGCACTCTGTGTTGCTGGGTAGCTGAGCAGAAATGCAGTTGTAAAACGGTGGCTGAGCCAGATGAGAGGTGTGCTCCCAAGTCTGTGTGTTGCTGGGTGTTGAAGAGTAAAGAACTGTGATCTGACATTCAGCCTTGGGCAGTGGTGAGTCATAGTGACAAGGTCTCCTGTCCTTCCTGGTGTCCAAGTGTGGGCTGAACCTGCAAGGTCCACTGAGTAGTCAGCTCCTCTGAAAGCTGGTAAGGGAGCCCGTGCAAAAGGTGTGTGCTGGCGTATTTGAGACTGAACAACCAAGGACTGCATGTAGGTGTATTCAGCCTTTAGAACTATGATTCCTTTCTGTGTTTAAGCTTGTCCCCCAGCTTCTTTTCTTGGGTTGTTTGGAGCAGGGGACAGTTTGTTTGTAATTATCTCCTCTGACAACATTACCCACTTGGAAGTGTGGCAGCAGCAAAACAAAATGCTGCTATTTACAGGTAGAATTACCTTCTTTTATTTCTCCTAAAGTAAAATAGCAAGACTCCTGCTCATGCAGAAAGGACACTGTGTGGGAATAGGAAAGGAAGAGATGTGCTGGCAGTAAGCCGGTATGTGTTCTGTTTTCTCCTTGGTGGTGGGGGACGACACCGGTAGCTGGAGCCTGTGTAGAGGTGTGTTTGTCCATTGTTGGGTACCAATGTTGTTACAAGCAAACCTGAGCAGGTAATTAGTGAATTTAACCTCTGCTTTTAAATATGCAGATAGTGACCAAGGATTTATGCCAATACTGAGTATGTCCAGTACTGCTTTTCTTTGGATACACACCGGCTGGGGCTAGTTGTCCCTATATCAATCTCAGCAACTGTTGTATTACTTGTCCCTAAACTTCAGAAGTGATTGCTTCTTACTTACCTGCTGCAACACTTGGCACTGGTGGCCAGCCCACATCATCAAAATAAATTGCTTTGGTTTTGATCTCATCAGAAGATAGTTGTTGGGGAAGAAAATTGGCCCCATGTCTCCCATTTGCTTTATGGAGTTGAGAGGTTAAACCCAGAGAGTTAGTGTGAGTTTAGCACACCCCTGCCCAAGGATGCTTACATTTAACTGCTGAATTGTTTGCTAAAGTGAGGATCCAGTTTACAGTCACAGAGGTATCTCCCAACCTCTGCAACTAATTAATAAAGAATCACAAAGGCTTTGCTTCAAATGACAAGGTTGTTTGTGATAAGGAATTAGATAAATTATTTGAAGCAATAAGCTACCAAGGCTTGATGAGTTAATGCTTGGCAGCCAGGCAGAAATGTCTGTTCTTGTCTCCTAATCTACCCAGTTTCAGGTGAGAGCTGAGAAGGAGAACATGCTCCTCTGCAAAAATCAACATTTATGTACCCCTCCTGCTGTGTGTGGTTAGGAGAGCATCATCAGACCTGGTGAAGTATCATATGTTCTCCAGATTGCAGCTGGTGCCTTTTGACTAGATGTGCTGTGGAGCTCGGGCATTGATGCTGTGCTGAGCACCAAGAGAACATCTGAACAGCAGAGGGAATAAATGGGTGCCAAAGCTGTTCTGCCACTTCTTTTTGCAGTCGGTGCATTTACTGACTTACCTGACTCCTGGTGGGAGGGTGTTGGTTGCCCCTTTTTGCCTGGGTAAAATGTGTGTTCAGTGATGAGTGTCTTTGGTTTGCTTTAACATATATAAATGTGAATTTATTTTTTAAAAAGGCAGCACAAAGCACGCTCTGCATTTGAGGTGTTTGGAGGGTGCTGAGCCCAGCTTGGCATGCAGGAGTGCAGGACTAGCTGGGAGCATCTCTGGGAAACTGCTGTTTGTCATGCTTATGGCTATTGTCAAGGCACATGGCTAGAACACAAAGCTAGTCATGTTAATACTGACTTTCACAGAGGTAAATACAGCAACTGAGCTGTAAGTACCTATCCTGAAAGTGCTGCTCCAATATTGAATTCCCTTGCCTGATTGAGGGGGCTGACCTTGGCCTGATGATCATGTCACTCTGGGTATAACAGACAACAGGAGGAATGATGACTGTCATGTGTTTATCAACAGCCATTCTGGCTTCCTCTGGTTGGGTTTCTTGTGGATTTTGAGTCTTGTGTGTGATGACAGACCTGCTAAGTATTTATTGTTGATGCTGGCATTCTGCCTACTACTTGGCTTGCTTATCCTAGCAACTGAGGCAGGTGGGTCTGGCACGTGGAGCTGAAAATAATTGTGCTGCCTTTTAAAAAAATCAGAAGATCTGAAAATGGTTAGATGTAATCCCCTGCAGAGAAAGTTTTATGCCTTGCTTTGGGAAGAATCTGTGTGTTTATATCCTTCAGGAAGGATCACAAAATGAGAAAGGTACTAATTTACAACTTTTATGATTTATGGAGTTTACTAACACAAATATTGCTGCTTCCAGGTAGCATCAGATCATCTTGTCAGTCTGGATTCTTCAGATACTGTTTAATACAGAATGGAGTGGTATGGCTCAATGATATGTTGAAACATAATGCATAAATTTAAACACCACGTGTCAGAGGTTAAATTGCCCTAATGCATGTTGAAATGAAAGTATTGAGCTCTGCAGCAAGAGAACTACAGTTAAAATACCCAAACCGCTGCTCACGCTTGGGTACTTACTGGAATGTGAATGTTGCTGCCTGCTTCTGGATATTAAGAGGCTATCTATACAGTACTTACTTTAACAAATAATTTTAGAAAGCTGTATAAAAATTGATGTCTGTCTATATGCCCTGGTGGGATATGGGAGGCAATGAAAACACTTCCACAATCTGGAAATGGGCTGTGGGAAGCTTCAGGTTTCCCACTCTGGTGGAGTTCTGACTCCAGAAGTTGGGTCTAAAAGCCTAGCTGGCTGGCTCTCTTCCTCTCTTACTGAAACATGTAATCAAGAAGGCAATAAATACTCAGGTGCTTGGGTTTTATTCCGGATCCTGCCCTTGGATTGTAGATTTATGTCTTAATTTAGTAAAGCAGGCTGTAAGCCAGGGTGTGGGTTATGATGAAATGCTGACAAAGCACGGTGGATTTTGGGCTGGGGATCAACAAGGAAAAGCAACAAATGCAGCAATAGTGGAGGGGTGGATTCTGAAAGCGAGATGTGCAAGGGGCTCTGTCCCTGATACTGTATTCACATGGTGCTTCCCAAAATGCATGGTAACTAGTGTATTTGCGGGGCTCAGAATGATGTACCAATGCAAGTATGTTCTTGACCACTGAAATGCACGGGACTTCTCCCTGTTCAGCAAAAGGAAATCTTAGCTGAGTTATAGTGAGGCTCAGCAACCCTGAAATTGGAGTTCAGTCTTGTGGTCTCCCTACTTAGTATGCTTAGGACATTAATCCCCATGTAGCATTTTAGTATTAATGTATTCAATGGCAACTGCATTTTGTAGTTTTGAGCTTGTTGATAACACTTAATGAAATAGTCTTTAAGTAGTCTTGAGATCACTGAAACAGCTTGATGAAAGACCACTTTTGGAAGGACATCACTTGGTTAACTGACCAGTAATCACTAGAGATTCATCAAGTGATACCTCCCCTACCAGTAATGATTCCTGGTGCCCACAGCTCTGCATGATCTAACATAGGATATGTAATCGTGGTCCAGCCACATCTCTTGTTGCCAGCACCAGCTCTTTGCCAGCAAGTACTTTAGCAGGAGCTGGAATATGAGCAGTGCTTTGACTTTATCCATGCTCTTATCAGTTTATCTGCATGGACCTGGGGGCTACTAAGTGCAGTGACAGTCATTTCTTTTCCTTTTTTTTTACCCCACCAAGGCAAGTGCTTTCTGCACTAAATTTGGCACCAATTCCCTTGCTAGCTAAGACTTCTCACTGTACAGTACCTTAAAATGTTCCGGACCAAACAGGATTTCCACAGATATTTGTGGGTATCTTGGGTGAAACGCGTGCAGGATGAGACACAACTATGGTGTGACGTGCTTCTTCCTCTGTCTTCTGTGTTCTCTAGTGCATAGACTGGATGTGGGTAGGAAATGATGCATGATGCAGAGATGAGGAGAGGGAATCTCGAAGTGATGAATGAGTCAGAATGTTTGCACCCTTTTTGATGCACAGTGGTGATGGATCGCCTGGTTGCTGTGTTTCAGATCTCTCAACTGGATTTTGTGAATGTACCGAGGGGTTTAATTCTGTGTATAGAAGTGCCTCAGCATCCTCTGCTGTGAAAACCTCCTTAGTCCAGAGGGCTGGGATACTGTGTATTTGTGTTTGTCGTGTTATTTCTGACTAAATATCATGTGGAGTCACTAAATTCAGTCTCTCTCTCCCGTTAGCTGAAGCTTGAAGATCGCTCTGTGGTCCCTCGAGATGTGGTCAGACATATGAGCTCCAGCGTAAGTGCTTTTTTCTCTGTCTGTTTTTGATCATGATACTGCTGCATGGATTTCTAAGATTTGCCAAACTGCCTGAATGAAGTTGAACAGTAATGTTTGGAGCATAGTCTATTTTTAGTGTGTTTGATAGACCTAGCTTCATGCTTTGAAAATGAAATGCTGATAAGGCTGCTTCTCTACCGTTGATTATTTGCAGAGGTCCTCTGAGCAAGCAAACCTGATAATGTCAGGTAATGAGACAACAAGCTTGTCTATCCTGCCATCCTTTAAGTTTTAAATCAAACTGTTCTGAGTTGTGGGGGGTGTGGATATGCTCTGCCAGGCCTAATGGGGAGGCTGGAGTGGAGGCAGATCACATTGCCGCTGCTTGCCTTTCAGTGTGCTATGGTAGAGAATTTGGAGGAAATATTTTCAGGGACACCTCAATCTACAGTGAGCACTATCTTGTCCAGTTTCTTTCAGAAATACAGCAAATCCAGACACTGCTGAAGTGCCTGACACAGCTAGGTTGACAAGAAAGCTGGTTCTTAATCAGAGCCCATAACAGTTACCTTTATTCTTTCTGGATACTACATTAAGCCCTAGTCATTCTATTCTAGTTGTACAGCATTTGTGCTTATCAGAGATGTGTGGATTTCTCTTGTGTAGGAAATACTGGGAACGTTACTTAGTTTCAATTATCAGACGAGCTGTGATCTCTTAAGAGCTTAGCTAGGTTGGCAGTTTTTTGCTGCTGCTCACACCTAACCTATAACCCCAAGCCATATGGCCTGCCATGTGCATGCCTGCATCTTCTCTTGACTTGCTTCCAGCAATGTGGCTACCAAGGTTGTGATGAAGCAGGCAGCTGGCCACTAACTGCTGCATTTGCACCACATGGTGTGCAGCCTGGTGTGGGGATGGGGAAGGCCTTTCTCTGACCTGGGTGTTTTGTTTTTTTAAATAAAGCCTTTTTTGTCAATTAAAAATAAACCCACTCCTTTTTCACAGAATGTTGCAAAGAGAAGGGAGGGAAAACTTGAAGGGCAATTTGAAAAATGCTAAACCAAGTTATTTCCTTAAGAAATCTAATTGTTGTTTGAAATGGAAATTTGGAGTCAACATTTCTTACTAAAACTGCAACATTATGAAAGCGTTTCAATCCAAAATAATGAACAGCTAGCAAACTGAAATATCAGCTGTTCATGCTGTTGTACCTGGTGCAGCTGGACTCTTTAGTATGTCCTCGCTCAAAGGGATGCTTTGAGTCATGCCTCTTGACTGGTTCTCTGATGCTGCTTAAAGTAATTTTAAGCTTTCAGGACAGCAAGTTGTTCTCTTGGCAAACATGGATGTGCTGCTTTTGTTTGCAATTTCCATACTTAACTGAGCAGTAACTGGCTTCTCTGGCTTGCCGCATGTGTATCGACAGCTATATTACCCAGCAGTTGTTTTGCATGCTCATTTATTGTCTGTTTTGCATGTTTAAACCCTGGTGTTTGCTAGACCATTTGTACTAGTGCCTGATAACTTTTTTTAATTGATGGAATGGTGAGGGTGTAACTCAATTTCTTCTCTCTATTCAAAAGTGTGGGAATTCTGAGGGTGACTTATATTTCACCTTACCCTCAAGTATGCTTTAAGTGTCAGTGGTAAATGAAACAAATTCCTATACCAAAGAAAACCTTCACTTGTTAATCATATATATTTAAAAAATTACAAGTGCATTTAAAATAGAAAATCTGCAAGCTTCAGCCTGCCAAATTCAGGATGTGGGATGGCTGCCCTGCACCAGTTGGCCTGGCAAATGCACAATGTGGAACTTATTCTGTATTCACCACACTCTCTGAGGGCTTGTTTTTAACCTTGAGCGAGAAGGACCCAAAATCCTCTGTTCCTCAAGAGAAGAGAGCTGACTCAAATTCATGTGCTTCTTATTGAGCCCTGAGTGTGGGGAAAGACTGCTTCAGGGGTTAATGCATAAAATGAGATAATTTTCCCTGAACACAGTTGGGCCTGTAAATCTAATCCAGCTGGATGAGAACTGGTGAAAGTGTCAGTGTTCCTTTTTCCAGGTGATATGCTAATTTGGGGGAAAGATTAGAAGCAGGTCTGTAATATGGCAGGTTAGGGTTTTGTTGCTACAAAAGGTGCTGGGCTATGCTGTCCCTTTATTTAAAAGGAATAAGAGGGTGGTATAAAGATCTCCTTATTTGAAAAGAGTGTGTTGAGGGAAAGAGTAGAAGGATGGGAGACAGGAGATAGTGGATTGAAGCCTGTGCTTGCTGAGCCACTGTGCTCTCAGGTGGGAGTTTGCTGGTCTGCCTTAAAGCCTTATCTCTGATGGGGAAGGAAAAGACTCACTTCTTCGTCCATTCACTGCTTAAATACTCAGTATCTTCAGCATGGTGAATGCTGTCAGGGTACCAGAAGAAGCAGGAAGACTGTCTAGGGAGTGCATTCAATTCTGGTGTGAGTGAGGCTTGAACCTGTCAATTCTTCTAACAAAGGTCAGTCGCATCCCTTTTCCAGTTCTGCTGTTGGGGTTGATGGAAATAGTTGTTGGGTTTTTTGTAACAGAACTGTGAAATGTCAGCTCATTTAATTTGGCTCCCCCTTTAATGGGAGCATCTAATGAACAGTATGGGACAGTTGTATTTGAGCAGGCTGGTGGGGAGCCATGCTCCAGCTGTAGACTTGCCCTGGAAGACAAGAGAAAAGCTGGCAACTTCTCGCTCCGGGACCGCATTGCTGAGCACAACTATAATCTTGCAGAGTGATTCAGCAGAACCCCTCAGCCTGTAAATCTGCCTCCAGTGTTGTAGGCTAATGTTTCATGTGACAGTGAAATAAACTCATAATAAACAAAGTTCAGTGACAGGTGAGGGAGGAGAGCTGTGACTCAACAGCCCTGTAGCTTCTGGGGCTGCTTGCAACATTGATCATTCTTAACCACAGACAGCGCTCTGTGCTTGCTCAAGTGCTCTGCAACTGGAAGAAGCAAACTGAACTAAATGTGATCCTCTTGCCCATGACTAACGGGATCCAGCAGTGTTAGATGGGAGGCAGGCTTGTAGGGTGGTGCAGGCACCTTCTCCATGGGGAAACTGTCACTTAGAGAATGGGCAGAGGGTGTTGGTGTCAGTCACCCAAGGCCTGTTTTTTTTACTTTTCACCATCAATAAAAGAGGCGGTTTAGAGCCAGAGACAAGATGATCCACAGAAACTGCAGGTGTTGGATTGTATCGTATCTCAGAGCTACTGTCATGTTGGCTACTGATAAAGGAAAAATTAATTCTGAAATGCTCAATGCAGGGCAAAGAATTTGTTTCTTGAGGTTTTTTTTTGGTTCTGACTATTAAGCAGTCTAAAACACAGCGCCTGAACTGCAAAGCATAGGCAGAAGATGGATGGGGCATACTTAATTTAGCTTAATCTGGGCGAAAAGCAGGGTAGGTAGCTGTGCTCTAGCCTACAGAAGCTGTGGGTTTGTTGAGCAGGTGCCACTTCTGAGCAGGCCTTGCTCATCCTATGGCTCAAATCGTGCTGGCAGCAGCTGTTGTGAATTGGTGTAGTTCTGCCAAACCCTTTTCAGGTGAGAGTTACAGTACAGCTCTGCTGGGCTCTTTCCTGGCAGCCTGTGCATGCTGCAAGCTATGTTAGGCTTAGCTGCTGTCTGTTGCGATGGAGTTATTGCTGAGAAAGGCTCCCTTTGCTTCCCAGCCTTTCTAGAAAGAAATGGGAGTGATATGTGGAGCAGCTGGAGGGAATGAGCCCCTGCTGCTTTAAGGTCTGCCAGCCTGGCTCTCCCAGCCCTGCTGGATATGCTGGCACAGCTATTGGGCAAGGCCTGGGGCAGGACCCACTTGTCTCATTACCGCCACCTGGGGAGCCGAGGGGGCTGTGAAGCACAGGGTTTGTGTGATGTAAGGAAGATGACTTGCAGAAGGCAGGTGGAAAGCAAGCCTGCCAAATGGCCTGAGCAATCTGTCCAGGAATTATCCTGGACTGCAGGAGTCTGCTCTACCTACCAGTCCCCAAGGTGAGTCTGGATGAGTTGAGCACCAGCGAACTCCTGAACTCCCAAAAGGGCTGCGCAGGGCCCTGAGTGAAAGCCTTGAATAAATATTTACTGTGGTCAAAAGAACAGCATGTTTATAAGTGGACTGAGCAAACAAATCCACTTCTCATAGGGTATAAGCCCTTTGAGTGTTATGCTCAAGTCTATTGAAGCAGAGAGCTTGATGTTTGAGGTGAGGACAGCCTCAGAAGCTGCAGATACCAGGGCGTTTGTCATGCTGGCCCTCAGCTTTTATAATGGACTTGTGGTCTTTAATGAATAAGAGTATCAATTGTTGCAGCTGTCAGGAGGCCAGGGCAGCTGCCACATTTGACAGTGTTTGGGTTAGCAGCCCTTCCTTGCAGGGCTCCACCATATGTGTGAGCAACATGCATATTGTGTGCTCCCTGCCAACCTATCCCCAGAAGGCTCTTGACAGCATGTGTTATTGTCTTGGAGACAAAAAAGATTAAAACTTTGCTAAAAAGTGAGGGAGATAATGACAACCATCTCGTAACTGGACCAACTGTAAATTACCTGGCTTGAAACCTTGAAATCTGACTAAAGGTGCCAATTTTTATTTTTTTCTTTCAGTATGGCAGTAAGTGAAGACCTTTTATAATGTCCTGCAAAATCAAACTTTACATGAGAAGTCACAGAAAGCTTTAAAGAACTTGTCTGTTGTTCTGGGGTTAATGCCTTTCTTGTCTCGGGGCAGTACCTACAGGACGGTCCCATGGAGTTGAGGAGATCTGCTCAGTTGAATAGACCAAGGAGCTGGGCAGATTTTAAAGGAAGTAAATACTAATCACCTGACTTAGTGTGGTCTTATTTGACCAGATGCAGGAGTCTCTGGACTGCTGCTTTATCAGCCATTGCAAATTTTAACTGGGAAGAAAAGACTACGGGTCTTCTAATAGTGATCTCACCTTCTGAATTGTGTTAGGGTCATGTGAAATGCCCCTTCAGAATGAGGGCCTGAAGGGTAAGAGGGGGTTTAATCTTGAAAGTTCACTTGTCTTTGCACTTCTGATTTGTACACAGAGCATGTACGTGTGTGTGTGTAGGACCCTTCCCGAGGTGATAAACCCTTTCTTCTCTTGTGTTTTCAGGACAGCCAGTGTGGAACTGTAATTGATGTCAACATAGAGTGTGCTGTGAAGCTGGTAGGAACCAACTGCATCCTTTACCCTGTCAACAGCAAAGACCTGCAACATATCTGGGTGAGAATACAGCCAAAATACATGTGGGAGGCCAGGGCTTGGTGGTTTGGAGGAATGCTGCTGTATTTCAAGTAACACATGCAAGGGAAGCATCCATATTGTGCAAGATGCATCTGCAGTTTTATTTTAAACATAATGTAAGCATCCTCCCTGGAAGAAATGATGCAGCATCGCCTCATCTCCCCATCTGTTCTGTGTTTCTGATCACATTGCTGAGACCAAATTGTCTTGAAGGGCTAGGTTCACAGTCAATTGTGTGAGAACTGTGTTGAGATAGACTGGTGTGACAACCTGATTGGGGCAGCCCCATGGCAGTGGCACAGAGCTTTAGTGGTGCAAATCATTACTGTTTAAACAGGCTACGAAAATGCTGAGATGAGTCAAGCAGCTTTCTGTTGAGATGGAAGAGTCTGAAACATTTGGTTCTCCCTCTTGAGTTGGGTAGGTGATTTTCAAAGGCCAGGTGGGATGGGATTTTCTCATTCTTTTTCCTTTGAGAAAAAGTTAATTTGGGAGTGAAGAGCAGGAGTGTCACAACCCTTCTCAAGAAACAGCCTGTGGAAAGGTAGTGGGATACAAGCTTCTCTGGGATGGAAAATCAGTCTCTGATAAAAATTGTTAATATTAACTGAAGGCAAGTGCAAGTATGCCTCTACTTTGCAGAGCATCTCTTGAAGTGGACACTTGAAGTTTAAGATCAGAGGGGAAAAAAATCCTAGAGAAAGCCCAAGCTGCTTAACTGGAGAATCCAGGCTGTGCCCTGACTTTCAAGCAAACTCTTCGATGTACCGTAATTCTAGTTCACAGTGAGATCTGCAGTTGCTGTCATAAGTCCCTTTGAGATTGCTATCTCATCTGTATTGTGTGAGGACTTAACCTGATGGTTCAAAGTACGAGGGTTAATGTTTATAAGTTTTTGTTACCTGTTTTCTTCATAGCCATTCATGTATGGTGACTACATAGCCTATGACTGCTGGCTGGGCAAGGTCTATGATTTGAAGAACCAGGTCATCCTCAAGCTTTCCAATGGAGCCAGGTACTTCTTCCTGAAGACTGTCCCCCTTGGATTTCACAATCCTGGTCCATTTTTAGAAAACTAGAAACAGGCTGGACTTCACTCACATGCTAAGTTACCTGCTTACATTATCTTCACACATAGAGTAAGAACACATCTTTCTCTGAAAACATTGAGATTCATTGGTAACCCTCCAGAAAAAGCTGTTGTCTGGAAGGTGCCAATTTTTTTCAATCCCAGGCAGATCAGTGCTTCTCAACTAAAGCACGTTGGTCTTTAAACTGTGCTTCTCCTCTGGAAAAGAAGCTGTTTAAAATGGATTGTTATTTCAAACCTTTTCTCAGTATGAGAGCATAACTTAAGTGAGATGCAGGGAGGGAGGTTTCTTACCCTGAAAAAAGTCTGTGAAGTGTAGAAACTTGCAGGTTAGCATTTTTTATCAAAGATGAAAAAGCAGACCAAGATTGAACAGCTTTGGTATTTCACTGTTATTTGCAACTGTATTAGGAATGTTTTTTCAATGAAGACATAATCCAAAGTCATATGTCAAAAACAACACAAGGATCTGCATTCTGTTCTTTGTGCATGTTGAGACAGTTACTTGTGAGCTAAACCCCTATGAATTCACTTCATTCACCCTGTTCCTGAGGCCTGTCTTGTCCAACAAACTATTTTTTATTGATGCAAGGGAAGGAAGGAACCAGTGGAGGCCAAAGAGACTTATGGGCCTGGCCACTGGGGAATAACCCATCTGTCTTAGAAATGGAGTATTGATGCTGTTGTTTAAAAAAAATAATAATCAAAAACCCCACAGTCCTGCAGCCAGCTCTAAGAGAAGCAAGTAATGCAAGAACTGTAACAGATGATTGGTGGATGCATCTGTGATTTTGATTATTTTAGCATTCGGTTAACCCAGGCTGGAAGGTTCTTACGTGTTAAACTGGGAGTGAAAAACAGCTATGCTTCTGTCTGTATTGCTTGCAGTTACTGGTGCAATTTAAAACCTTGCTTGGTATCTGTTACCAGCTCGTGCATAGCTATGTAAAATGAGGTAACGGTTTTCAAAATCTCTTCCTAATAAATCATTTGAAATCCCACCAAGTCTCGCTCTGGAAATGAAGCTATTACTGAAGGAAGTACACCCAAATTGCCTTTAGGTTCCAGAATCAGTGTGAATAACAAACCAGATCTTTGCAGCAGACAAATCTTGTCCAGCACCCTGCATATTACTTTTTCTTTTACATGTTAAATGGAACATTTAGATACCAGACAGTGCTTTTATAGTTTGCCTTTAAGCAGTTTTGCTCTGGACCATAAAGGTGCAGCGATATACTGCTGGGCATATGGACAGACCTGCTTAGATAGTGTTGGTTAATTTGGTGCCATTTGCTTTTGAGGTGGATGGCTCTGGAAATGTGACCGTGTCTGTTGTCTGTTTTACAGGTGTTCTATGAGCACAGAAGATGGAGCTAAGCTGTATGACGTTTGTCCTCATGTCAGTGACTCGGTGAGCTTCTGGTTCTCCTGTGTGTCTTTGATCAACTTCATCTTGTAAGCTTTCTGTGCAGGAGGGAAGGAGAAGGCAAAACGATAGGCACTTACCCTAAAAATTAAACGATGCATCACAACTCAAAAACACTTCACTAGATCTTGACTTGATGTAAATGTAACAGGATGTAGCTTAAAGGTAATGTTTAGTAATGAACAGGTTTTGAACTGCTTTCCTTGCAAACAACTTGCATAACATGCAGTCAAATGGCTGATGTCAAGGCATTTCACTGCTCATTATATCCGTACATGCTTGAAAAAGCTCTTATGCCATTTAATAATGCTTTCAAAATTGTTCCCCTTCTGGAATAGGGCGTATTGTTTAAAAGGTGTTCTGCTAGAAGCCCATTTTCAGATCACATAAAATACTGCCTGTCTTGTTGTTGTAGTCCATTACATTCTCTGAATGGAGACCTGCCACCATACTGGCATTTTCCAAATCATGTGGTGGGGAAGGTTTTGCTAGCTTTTGGGTAAAACGGAGTTCCCTGTGTGATGATGGGATCTAACCTCTCTCACCTTCAGAGGCTGACAACTTGCTTTTTCTTCCAAATGGCATCAGTAGGGCCTTGCTGCACTCCTGGCAGCAGTATTGGGAGTTGACCGAGAGTGGCATGTAATTCTTAGGAACTAGCAAGACAGCCCTTATCCTTCCCAGCCTTCAAAGCAAAGGTCCCTTTGATCTCAAACTGCATTTCTGTTAAAATTTGATGCCTGTTTCTTGAAGAGTAAATGGAATATCAGTTTAATAGGATGTGCTGCTATGGTTTTCCTGTTTTGTACAGAGGAGGAGTATTCTGTTGCTAGATACTCACCGATATCTTAGTCTCTGCTGTATTGGGTTGTGCAATATGTGTTCTGCTTCCTAAGTGGATGTTCTAGCAGCATCCAGCTTCTGGTTACCCTGTTTTTGAGAGACCTTGTTTTGAGTTAAGCTGCCTTTAAGGTGTATGCAGTCCCCTGGAGACTTGCAGTTTCGTCTGAAAGTTGTCTCCAGTGTTACTGGTGATCCTGCACTCAGAATTGTTGTGTGTTAGATACTTACCTGACTTAGATCTTGTTGCGCTGCTCTTATCCTGACAAGACTCAATACAGTTTTGTGCTCATTGTTTTATCTACCTTAAACTGTTCTGTCCACCCTCGCATTCTGAATCTTTGGCTCATCCAGTCACTGTAAATATCAGTGGGAAAGAGCTCTAAGGAGAGTGGCTGTGTTTACTGTCTTCTTGTTTTCAAAGAACCATCATATTCACTAATCCACCTAAGATGAGAGTAATAATTAGAAACGTAATTCAACAAGCAGAGGAGTGAAGGCAGGCATCCTCTGGCTCTGAAAGCTGTAGGTGCTTGAAACGGAGCATGAACAAGAGATGGGTGTTGTTGCCCAGAACTCAGCCCACCTTGGCTATTTTGTTACTGAGAACACTTGTATGGAAATACACATCTTCTGTTTCTTATGAGTACCTTTGCTTCTCCCCTACTGAGTCCTAGTCAGCCGCATCCGGTTCGGATGCATGGCAGAGCAGGTTGCTATAGGAACTGCTGGGCTGACTTCAGGAGAGGAATGAGCTTCATGGGCAGCTTGCAGACTTTACCTTTATGGTTAATCTTACTGATCACGAATGAGAGAAGAGAAATGCTGGAATCTTAAATCTTGAGTCCTTTATGCTGTTGTTTTCCCCACCTCCCTTTCCCACACAGGGTCTCTTCTTTGATGATTCATACGGCTTTTATCCTGGGCAAGTCCTCATCGGGCCTTCTAAAGTCTTCTCCAGTGTGCAGTGGCTCTCAGGTGTGAAGCCTGTTCTGAGCACCAAGAGCAAGTTCAGAGTGGTGGTGGAAGAGGTAAGGACTGACAAGCTGTCACACGGCCACCTTCTGCACAGAATGGTCCCTGGCTGGTGTTTTGGAGCAGAGTCAGCTTGCCATGGTAACCTTCCAAGAGCAAATGCACTGTGGCTGTGCTCTCCTGAGGTGAAAAAATTTCTCATTGGGGACTGACAGGACTTTTCAGCATGGTTTGGCTTTTCCTCCCAGGGGTGCTGCTGGCACCCTGTAAGGTAGTAGGGTGCCAGTACACTTAGAGACCAGTACTGCTGATCGTTAGGTAGCAGAAGCACTTCTTCTATTGAAACTTAATGTTGCATGCTATCCAGAAAGAGAGAAATGTTGCTGACTCTTTGATGGAGGGAGCAGTTCCAAGTCCATTAGCGTATCTCTTTGTGACATTGGACTGCTGATTTGTATGTGCTATAGCTTCCTTTCCAAGCCCAGATGTCATCTTTCCTGAAGTTAAAAAATGTAGAGGCTCTCAGTGTTGCCAAGAGCCATGCTGTGGGGACACTGTAGAGGTCCTGGGTGTGGTGAAAGTGCACTTAAACGTAAAAGCAGGTTTGCCGCTTCCCTGTGCGTTGACGTTCAGATCCTAGACCCTGGTCCAGGAAAGCCTCTGAAAAATTAAACTGTCTTCTCTCTCTTTACGTTGCAGGTACAGGTGGTAGAACTAAAGGTTACTTGGATCACTAAAAGCTTCTGTCCTGGAGGTACTGACAGTGTAAGCCCTCCTCCCTCAGTCATCAGCCAGGAGAACCTGTCCAGGTGAGATCAGTTAAACCCCTTTTCACTCCCAACACTCAGGGCACAACACTGCACAGACTATGGTGACACACCTACCAACTGATTAGGTGCAATGCAGCTGTTTCCAGTGAGTTTTTCTCCTTGTTGTACACCTGTGTTGTATTCCAGAGCTTCAAAAATGTAAGATAATAGCTTCCAAACTAGTAACTCAAGCGTTGTCTAAACTAACACAGGGGCTAGATTCCTGCCAATCCTCTCCAAGTACGCTCCTGCTAACAAGTGCATAAAGGAAAGCGGTGTCTGGCAACAGCTCACTTCTTCCCTTGTCCTTCCACTTGGGTCTGGGTCAGGCTGCACCTTTTAACTGTGTGTGTCTGGTCGCAGCAGAGGCGTGGGGTGCTGGCCCCAGCCCTGGGGAGTGCTGAGGCAGCAGCAGGTGCCCTCTGCAGGCTGCAGCTGCAGGAACGGGCTGGGCAAAACTCAGCAAGGAAGTCAGATCAGTAACAGCACAATGCAGTGTGGTTCCTGCCTGGAATTCATAAGCTAGAAGAGAGCAGCTTTCAGATGACAGCAAAAAAACCCCAGTGCTAACTTCAGATGTTTCTTGGCAGCTCTCTGCGGGAGGGGGAGCTAGAGGGAGGAGAGTGATTCATGTCCCACCCGGTCCTTTTGTATCCCCACCTAGCAGTCCCTCATGAGATTCCCACTCCTTTAGAATTATGTGCCTGGGAAAGATTTGGTGTGGTGTTAGCTTCTGTCTACCCCACAAAGAAGTGCCATTGGCATGAGGTCATGCCAGCCCTGGTCACTGCTAGGTTCTGTTCTTTTGCACTTTGCTCATGGCTGTCCTCCTGTTCTACCAGGGTAAAGCGTCTGGGGTGTTTTGACCATGCCCAAAGGCAGCTTGGGGAAAGATGCCTCTATGTGTTCCCAGACAAAGTGGAACCTGCAAAAATCACCTGTGAATGCCCCGAGAGGAACTGTGTCTTGGGTGAAGGATCAGTTGCCAAAAAGGTGAGTTTGAGAGGTCAAGGGAAGCATTGACTTCTCTAAGTATTTCTGGTTGCTGTGGCTTTTAAAGCAAAAGTCTTCCTGGTAGTCATGTGGTCTGAAATGAGACTCCTGAAGTGGTTGTTGTAAAGAGTAATGGCTTGTTGTTGCCAGCAGCGAAGTCACCTTGTACAGCAGTCTGACTGCACTGGGTGAAGCATGCAGCTAATGCCACGAGAGCACATGAACAGGACCTTAAACATAGAGGTGTCACCTTGCGCAGATCAAGCTGTGTCAGAACTGCTGTGCCCTGACAGCTGGGACCATTAGACACATGTCACTTTCGTTAGCATGACCTCAGGTTTCTCGTGGAACTGAACTGTTCAGCTAGATCCGTGCTATAGTGAGACAAGAAAGAAATCTTTGCTTCCTAGGCCACAAGTCATGCTATGGTTTCTACATGCTGGCTATAGAGCAGCAGTGTTCCTAGAATAACAGGATATCATCAGTGTGGATGATGACCTCCCTGCGTAGCTGCGTCTGTTACATAAATTGACTTGTGCAGCCTCTTGTGACCTACCATAACAAAAAGTTCAGAACTTGTTTAAAATAGCCTTAAGGAGAAAAGCTTGCTTTTCTTGGACTAGTCCAGTGCTGCTCCTGAGTAGAGCAGTGGTGAGATGCTGGTTTGCAGAATACTCTGGTGCAGGTGCAATGAGAAGAGGCCCCCAGGGTGCTGTTTTCCTCTGTACAAAGCTAACCATTCCCCGAGTTGGCTGGCAGCTTGCTGAGCATACAGGTGTATTGTCTGACCCAGGTCTGCTTTCTCTAGGTGAGGCGGCTGCTGAAGAAGCAGATAGTGAAGATCATGTCATGCTCCCCAGAATCTCAGGGTACCAGTGAAGCCCCTGACAAAGAGTCTGCTGCAGCTGCTGACCAGAAATCAGAAGAGGTTAAGCCTGGATCAAAATGTGAGCTGGATGACTCTTCCAACAGTGCACCAAGTCCTGGGGAGAGAAAGGAGGAGCAGCCTGAAGAAACGGGGAAGGAGAAAGGTGGAGCAGCAGCTCGACAGCAGCAGCCTCCCTTTCTGCTGAAGGACGAGGGAACGTCCGACTACCGGCTTCAGTCCATGGAGCAAGATGCTGATGATGAGGCAGCTGATGACACTGATGACACTAGCTCTGTCACTTCTTCTGCTAGCTCCACTGCCTCGTCGCAGAGTGGCAGTGGCACCAGTCGCAAGAAAAGCATCCCTCTTTCCATCAAAAACTTGAAGCGGAAGCACAAGAAGAAGAAGACCAAGATTTCACGAGAGTTTAAGCCAGGAGACAGGTGAGCTGGATTTCCAAACCCAGGTATACTTGTCAAAATCTCCCTTACTGAGGTTCTCAGATGTAAACCACCCCCTCAGCTTGGGTGGTGAATGATGTGCCTCACATTAGGACACCAATTGGTAGTAACCAATGACGATTATCTTGTGATAACTGTGCAGTGGCCTGTGTGAGAACAGCTTGGTCTCAGTCTGATAAAACTGAGGCCACGTGATGTGACACTGACGCTATTCTATTTCAGTTGTGCCTTAGGGCATCGACAGAATATTTTTGCTGTGCTAGACTCTGTATGCAGAGAGACAGGTGAATAAAGATCATACAGCTTAGACATGACACTAATTGGTTACCTCATTGGCAGCTGCTGCAGAGAGGCTGAGGATAGACCATGCTAGCAGCAATAGATAGCTTATCCTTAGAGAGCTGTTTCCAGACCAGCATGTAGCTCTGTGCTGGCAGGGGTTCACACTGCAGTGGTCTCTGTTATCCTTACCCTGTTCTGGAGAGAGATCTGCAACTTTTGCCAGCAGTGTACTTTTTATTGGTTTGGTTTTGGTTTTTTTAAACAAAGAAAGTGCACTTCTTGAGACCCTCAGAGAAATTGATTTCAGTAGCTTGGGCAAGGAAACATTGCATGTATCTGCCCATTTCTAGATAAAACAGGATCTAAGCAGCTTTTGCCTTTTACCTAACTTGAAAACGTTTAAACTGTTTTCATGGGATGCAAAGACATCTGACAACTGGCTAGCCTGTTTTGCTGGCTTCCCTGGGCTAATCAGTTGTATACAGATCCTGCACCAGGAATGAACTAGTGCAAAATAATATGCAAGAGTCCTCCCAGAAAAGTGACGTTATCAGGATTCAAGGGATCTAGTAGTTTGAGAATGCCATAAGCTTCATTCACATTTTTGGGGGGTATTTTAGCTTTTCCTGTATGCAGGGAGAGGTCTTCCTTTAGTCCTTGTGGGTTTTGGAGAAATTGCATTTGAAGGTCTCAAACCTGAGCAGACCCCAGTACTCAAGTGAAAGAAAAAAATGAGTGTGTGTGATAGAGTTCCTGGGAACTGATCCTTGGTTCACTTTTCCCTCTCACCTCGCTGCTGAGTGCTTCTGCTCACTAAAGCTTTTGTTAAGGATTACTTAGGTAGTAAACTTGGCAGCTTTCTGCATCATACAGGCAGCAGGGAGAAATTCCTGTGACAGCACCGAGAGATTCCTGTGCTGGATCTAGGCAGCTCAATACAAGGAAATGCAGAGATCAGATGTTGGGACACTGCAGAGAAGACCGTGTCACAGAGAAAAAGAAATTGAGCGTCTTTCAGCAAAGGGCATATGTGACAGCTGGTCACAGCTCAGTGTGAGGGGTCTTCAGTGTTGAGTATTGAGATGAAGCTGGTGAGACCATCTATAGGTGCACTGCCAAGCACTGCTGAGAAATGCAAAGTGGATTGGCTTGCTGCAGTTAGTCACCAGATCTGATGTGTCAGCTCATGGGTATCTCTGACTGCAGGAGGCCAACTCAGCGTGTGGCTTTACCACAGTTCTGTGACCTGCTGCAGCTCTCTGGGCAGCACATAGACCTCTGGTTATTTTTTTTTTTAGTGAGGATATACAGGGATTTTTATTAATGTCAAGTCGTGACTTTTGTTTGTGAAGCCACATAAACTGTGCTGCAGACGGGACTGTATCATTTCCTTGGGTGGCCTGCCTTTCTACTCCCCCATCTTCACTGGCACATGCCCCCACCTCCCCAAAGGAACCATCTGTTGGCATGTCACCCGTGACACTTCCTTCTCTGGTGATTTCTGCTGTTGAGTTTTGGCCCTGCTAGAAACTTTGTGTTATTTCCACTTAAAAATATTTCTCTGACACTTATAAAAGCGGTGCTGGGGGAAAACAGTTGTATTTGCCTATTGTATCTTCTTTATGGTTTGACTTGAAACCAATATAAATGCAGCGCTAGTGTTATGTCTGCAAGGCCTGGTCAGCAAAATAAAGCCAAGATTTAAAATCAGCATGGAATTCAATTTGTTCTGTGCTGTAAGAGGGTTGAAAATGGCGGAGGGCTCGATAGAAGAGTCTGTCCAGCTAAACTGCAGCTCCATTCCTCCTGCCCCCAAGCAGTTTGCCTCTTCAAGCAACTGTCAAGCTCCACAGTAAAGTACCAGCATCTGGTCCATTGTTGCGTGTTTGGGTTTCATTTCTGAGCTGCAGACACACATGTATATGTTTGAACAGCTGAGACTTTTCTCTTTTAAACAAAATCCTCTTGTTTTACCTACATTCAATGTGTTCCTTGGTTTTGGGGGATTTTTTTTCGTTCTGGAAGGGCTGAGGTGGATGCTGCTTTGTCTGTCTTTTCAAGTCCCGTGCTTCTCTAGCTTCAGAGACGCCTCAGAGCTGCCAGGCTATAAGGTGCTTCAATGGAGAAAAGATCTTAAGTTTCAAAGTATTTGAAGCTCCTCTTGTGCCTCTGCCAGGGGTAGAAAGTGGGTGCTAGTAGATGTTAATTTGTTCCACTAGGAATAAAAGGGAGCTCAGCATCAGCTCCCTGGAAAGCAAGTCCAGCAACATATCTGCAGCGATTGAGAACCCATCAAAACAAAGCCTGCTGTGTTCCTGCTTACACTGGGACTAGATGGGGTTTCCTTACTTGCTTCCTAGCCTGCTGATATGTGTACCTTTGTGTGGCTGAGATCCATCTTGATTCCTGATGTTGGCAGCATCGCATTCTGGTTGTGGTCTTGCATGTTCCCTCTGGTAACTCATTGCTTTTCTGTGTTCTCAGGGTTGCTGTAGAAGTGGTGACCACGATGACTTCAGCTGATGTGATGTGGCAGGATGGCACTGTGGAGACAAATATTCGCTCCAATGAGCTGATTCCAGTCCATCATCTGGACAACAATGAGTTCTGCCCTGGGGATTTTGTGGTGGACAAAAGAGGTATTGGATGTGAAAACAATGCTTTTCTTGGGGAACAAACATGCTTTTAAATTGCAAAGTATTCTTCAGCCTGGATCTCCTAATGTACGTTGTAGCCCTTTTTACGGTAGCTGACTTAACATGAATGTCAGCAGAGAGCCACTATTTAAATACCAAAATTGAACTATGACAACTGGCAAGGTGTGGAAGGAATAAATGCCAAGGAGCAAAGCTAGGATTCTCAGTATTTCTGTAGAGTAGAGGTGGCACACCTTCCTCATGAAGGTGTCAACAAATCAGAGCTCTTGCAGAATGAGGGGAGAAATGAACAGCTCACCTCAGGCTGCTTTCTCTGTATGACTTGTCTATCAAGACCCTCCTACTTTTTCAGGGTGGGTTTTGGGATACAGAGGCATCTTCTTGCATCCCTTTTCTTCACCAAACCAATTGATTACCCTAGTGAGGGTCACAGTACAAGTTCAAGGAGACTTAAAGCTTTTGGATATAAAACATAAATGGCACACCATCTGGCTCTCAGCTCCTCTTCCATCAGGGTAGACCCTCAACAGTGGGGAGCACAAGATATTGTCAGGTTGGGAAGAGGGAAAGCTGGTTTAGCGAAAAAAGGTGCTGCTTTGTGTGGCCATTTCTGATGAGTGTAATCTGACTGGTCTGGTGGGTTAGATGTAGTTTGTGGCAACTAAATTTAGCTCCAGCTCTACCATTCTAGTTAAGTCTCTAGGAATCTGTATTCCTCTGTCTGTCAAACGTACTCTCCAAGCAGTCTGAGATGCCCACGGTTCCTTGCAGCCCACTGCTAAGAGTGCTGGGAGGTGGGTCCTTGTCAGCCAGATAAAACTGAAAGATGTCTGGATGCAAGTGTGCTGGATAACAGCTCAGGCCTTGAGAGGTGGTTCAGGCCCAGCTATGATGTTGCTGGATCCCTGATGCATGCATATGCACAAGTATACCTGCCTGCATGCTGCCTACCTTCCACCTTTGTGGTCCAGTCCATTTTTCCAGAAGAGCAAAACTGTTGTGGGTAGCATATTTCTAGAGGAAGAACTCGGCAGCCAGGGCTGCCCTCATGGAGCTCTTGGCCAGCATGTCCAGAAGCTCTGGCAGTCTTGGGGCAGAGCTAATTTGGAGAGCAGAGCACTAAGGTGGCAGTGTGTTTTCTCTCGGTGATAGAGCTTGAAAGTGGGCCCAAAGTGAATGTGTTCCCCCAATCCAGTGCAACGTAATCTTACTTTATCATCACCTTATGCCCCGTTAAAATGCAACTCATTAGCTGAGTACAGTTTTGACAGCGTAGGAAGAACTGTTTTTCCTCATGCCATTCACAAATGGAAGGTTTCAGCTGTGAGAGCTTGGGAGCTGACAGCCTCAGTTGCTGTGCAAAGTCTGTGCTCCTCCACTTAACTTGTCTGTTTCCTTCCCTACCATTGTGACCAAAAGCTCAGAGCTCCCAGGACCCCGGGTTATATGGAGTTGTGCAGTCCGGTGACCATATTGGCCGTACCTGTGTGGTGAAGTGGTTCAAGTTGAAATCCAGCGGAGACGATGTGGAGGTATGTGGAGGAGCCAGTGCCTGTTGGAACCAGCTAAGAGAAAGCAGCTGCACAACAGCACAGGGTTCACAAATAAACAGATAAGCCTGCCAGCTCTGCTGTGGAGTTTGACCTTGAGGATGGGAACAGCAATGTGTTCTTGGGCCTGGGAGGCTTAGCTAGCGGTAGTGTCACTTTGTATTTGTAGATGTCTGCAAGGCAGCAAAGACCAAGCAGGGGGATTACATCCCATAGTCAACATCAGGTTCTGGTATGGATAAAGATTTTTGCTGAAGTTGTCACAGGCAGTTGATTGCTTGAGTTCACTGTAGGAATTTTTCCTTCCCATGTCTTTGCTAGTTTGTGGAAAGAGAATCAATCTATTGCATGTTGTCCTGTTTGCCTCTGCCAGACACTGTTGTCTATAGTAAGCCTAATACCTTTTTCTCAGGGCTTGTAGGAACACTATATTTTGCAGAGTCTTCAATAGACTGTGGTCTAGTTGGAGATGAGGGAGACTTGAACCACACAGATCTCATGCACTGCTTTCTGCCTTGAGGTGGGAGACCACATTGTCATAACGGAGCAGGACCCCTTACATCCAGAAGCAGAACATCAGCCTGGCCTAGGGTTTCTCGTTATTTCTGAGCTCGTAGCTCTCTTCCTGCAGGTGAAATCAAAGGAAAGATGTTTCCCATTAATTGTCAACTTTGTCAGATACTTCCCGTTGCCTTAGATCATTTCAAAAGTAAACTGTAACCCTTTGGGCCCCAGTGAACTGCTTTGAGAAATCTGGGTGTTCACAAGGGAATAAAATGTTCTAGCATGTCTTGTAATCATAGCAATGTGGAACTAAAGTAAAGGTGAGGGTGAGCAGATGAGGCAAGAGTATCTGCTTCCGTTCATGGTTGTGCCTTGATTGATGTGCTACAGGACAAGGTGACAAGAAGGGACATGAGCAGCTCCTTGCAGGCTGTTGGGGCAACTGAAAAAATTAATCAAATGTAACACAAAGTACTTTCAGGTGTTGAAGGCATGCTCTGAAGATCAGTGCAGCATCCTGGAGCTGACATGCTTGCGTTCTGTCTCCCATGCAGCTGATCGGGGAGGAGGAGGATGTGAGTGTGTATGATATTGCTGATCATCCAGACTTTCGCTTCCGCACTACTGACATCGTGATTCGCATTGGCAACTCAGACGGAGCCACAGCTAAGGAGGATGAGGTGGGTTCTGGACACGGTTATGTGACCATATTGTCACCAAGTATTAGTGGAGACACTTGAAAGAGTCAACAGGAGGGCCTTCAGCCCCACTCCATAGCTTGCTAGTTTTGTGCCATGTCCCCTGCTGTCGTGAGTAATATATCAAATCTCTAAGTCTGGTGGAGATGTCACCAAGGACAAAGGATTTCAAGTTTACAGTCTATAGCAGAGCAAGAACAAAGTTGAGACAAGAATCAAACACACCTGAGGGTTTTTAATAAAACTCTTGCTTAGGATTTCAGAGTAATTTCTCATGTGAGGATATTCTGTGGGCTCCTGAGCAAGAGTTGAAGGTGAATTTGTTGTGAAACCAGCTTCACTTAGCAACAGAAGACTGGGGGTTCTGGTTTTCATCTGAGTTATTACGTACATGTTAATTTGGTTGAGCTGATTGATCTCCTGGGAAGGAAGAGGGAACAATTTATATTGTAGGGGATACACACTTTTTGCTAGGAAATGGGTTTCCCTACTGTGTAGGTAAGACCTCCAGCTTTCGAGACCGCTTCCCTTAAAAAGGGTTAAGAGGTATAGTGTGGCTCTTCTTGCGGTTCTAGTTTCAGCAGCACATCTGAGCTTGCTTAGCTGACCTAAATAACCTTCCTTCGGTGCAAGATGCTACTTACTGTGCACAGCTGGTGCCAACTGCAACTTGTCTGTTCATGCCTGCACGCTCTGCCAGGAGAAGCTGCTGTGGCCCCGGTGCTGGGTGTCCAAGCACAGGGGCTGCCCGCTGGCACCCCGCTAGAGGGCACCCCGATTCCGGGCAGCCCTTGTGGTGCTGCCTGTGGGAAGGCCACAGCCCTGCGATGGCCCCTGTCCTGATCAGAAACCGGGATCTCCTGCCAGACCAGCCCTCCTGGTCCTTGCCTCCTCACTGGGGGAGTTTTCCCCATCTCCACGTCAGTGTTGTGGGGTCTGTATGTGTAGGATTCTTCGCCCCCTCAGCATGGGACCCCAGGACTCCTGCCACTTCTGCTGCAGGCTGCAAGCATTGCTCCAGGTTGTTCTTTAAACTGGGGAGCATCTGTTTATCAAACCTTCCTGCTCTGCATTGAAGTGCCTGGGAAAGAAAACAAACTGACAAACTGCTCTTGTTTCCACAGCCTTCGGTTGGACAGGTGGCTCGTGTAGATGTCAGCAGTAAAGTGGAAGTGGTGTGGGCTGATAACTCCAAAACTATCATTCTGCCTCAGGTGAGGTCCTGTTCCAGCTCATAAGATCCCTGTAATTCTTAGCTGAGTAACAAGTCTTGGTTTAAAATCCCTGTTGCAGAGATTCACCGGGTGAGGAAGTCTTGCTCTATTTATTGCTGCCTTCCCATATGATAGGGTGGCTTGCCAGTTCTGCTAGCATGAGAAAATCCTTCCTTTGTCAGGAGGACTGGCCAGCTAATTGGTCATCACTGCTCTTAAATATAGAGAATAGGAAAGTATGAACAGACTGCTGCTCCCTTCACACGCTGCACTGCATGTTCACAGCTCTGACCACAGCCCTGCTCCCGGCCTCCAGCACCTGCTGCCTTGTAGAGAGGGTTGCAGAGCTCAGGGATCATCAGCTCTGACTTGAGCCCAGGTTCACTGAATCGCCCAACAAAGATGCTGCTGAAAGACAATTGGTTGTTCTGTCTGGCTTGGAAATGGCACCATAGTATTTTCTTTGGTTAAAGAAGCTCCTCCAGAAGCTGGGCTAGAGCCACAATTTGTCACCTTAGCTAACGTAGGGATCAGACCCGAATCTCTTCCCAGGGCAATGAGGGGAAAAGGCTTGAGTGCAAGCTTAAAGACATAGATATAGCCACACTGCTAATCCACTTAACCCCATTGATATGTCTTCTACATTGGTCTGAAGCTTTTGTTGTACTGTCTTGTAACCTTATTCACTACTCCCCACACTGTTTCATCCCATGTCTTTTCTCCTTGTTGCCTCAAATTAAGGCAGACAGCCTAAAGATAAGAGAAGACCTGCATCTGTAGGGTCTTGTCTTCATCGCTGTGGCAGAGAACACCACTGCCTCTGCTGCAGAGATGCCTTTGCAAGTAGAAAGTACTCGATCAAGACTTCTTTTTAAACCAAGCAGCTCTGCATTAATTACAGTAGAATAGTCAATGCCTGCACTATGGCAGTGGACTACAGCGTTACAAAGCAGACTGCTGTCTCCCTTCCCCCTGTTGTCACATGTGCTTGGATCACAGGCACAATCGGAGGTCTGATGTGCGTTCCACAAAGGGTTGTTCTCACACTGCGGTGCTGGGGCTCTGCAGCAGCTCCTGCTGTGTCACGCCAGTCCCTTTGATTCTGTTCGTCTGCGTAATTATGGGAGCTCGGGAAATGTCAGGAACATGAATTATCAGTTGGACAGGCATTGATAAATCATGGTTTTACCAGGTGCCCAGAGATGAGCTGTTTGGGTGCTTTTTCTCAGCTCTAAAAATAAAGATGGCATTAACTGGCTAATTAACTTTCTGACTCTGATTTGGATTAGCTTTGAGGGCAGTGAGCGTTTTGATGGCTTTTCCTGCCCGCAGTCACTTGTGCTGAACCCAGCTAACCTCTGCTGGCTGCCTGTCTCTGGGTGGCACAGGACTAGCTATACAGTGCTGGTTCAGTTCAAGGCTTTGACAAGACGACCGAATCTCCATGTACTATAGCCTCTGGGGCTGTATCTTGCAAGATTAAGAGGATTCCTGGGTCATCATTCAAGTGTCAGAAACATGTAGATAAAATGCTCCATTTTGTAATTCCTAGCGCAACCCTATAAAGTTGTTCTTGCTCCCCTTCTTCTTTGTTGGTGCTTGTAGCTGGAGTATGTCTGTAAGCCTCTGTAGGGGGAATCTCATGAGAGATGTAGCATGTGCAAAAGCATATTTATAAGAGGTGAAGCTGGGTGGAGTTTGGATAGGTTCAATTTCCAGTAGTGAAGGGGAAAAGAACGTTTTATGTAAGAGCTTATTCAGTAATTTGGGTTAGGCTTCATTGTTTCAGCTGAATTTTAAGCAGTAATGACATACAGCAGCTAAAGCAGTGTAGCAGGGCCCTGATGGCAAGTAGCATGTGCCACAGAAGAAGAAAGGTGGGAGTGTTTTCCTCATTCCAGCATTGTCTCTGTGGAAGGATGCAGTGTGGAGACAGCCAAGCCAGGGCTGTGTGCCAACACAGCTGCTGGTACAGAAGCAGGACTAGAAATACTAACTCTGCACGTGATACCTAATACCTTCTGAACTAGCTCTGTGTTCAGAAACCCTGGGGCATCCAGGTATGCTTGGCCCCTGCGTGCTCTCCTTGGCTGGATTCCAGCCACTGGAATGGCTGCAGCCCACCTAGAACTTTCTTTACTTTTTCCCTGGTGCTCTACTCTGAAGAGTGGAGGATGGGCTATGCTGATTCATAATATGTGCCAGTCATTGTGCATGTTATTTAAATCAGTCTATCCTGCATAGGCGGAAGGGTTGAAAAAAGCCCTGACCCAATCCTAGGTGAAAGCTTTCTTTTCACAGGGAGAGCTGACTTGCATTTAAAAACAACTAAAACTCTGTGTTTCAGCCTAAGTCTCTTGTAACTCTGCTCTCCTTTAGCACTTATACAATATTGAATCAGAAATTGAGGAGTCGGACTATGATTCTGTTGATGGCAGCACCAGCGGGGCATCCTCGGAGTGGGAGGATGAAAGCGACAGCTGGGAGACAGACAATGGCCTCGTGGAAGACGACCACCCAAAAATTGAGGATTTAGAGCCTGAGGAGCCAGCAGCAGAGGAGGTGAAAAAAGTAGAGGAACAAGTCCAGGGAGCTGTGGCTATGGCAGTTGCAGATCTTGCTGCAGAGAAAGCTGGCAAGGACGGAGCCCCAAAGAGCTTCCGGGAACTAAAGGAGGCCATCAAGATCTTGGAAAGCCTGAAAAATATGACTGTGGAGCAGCTGCTGACTGGCTCTCCCACCTCCCCAACTGTAGAGCTGGAAAAACCCACTCGGGAGAAGAAGTTCTTGGACGATATTAAAAAGCTGCAGGAAAATCTAAAGAAGACCTTGGATAACGTGGCTATTGCAGAGGAGGAAAAGATGGAAGCCATGGTGGAGACAGAGAAGAAAGAAGAAAAAGCAGAGGTGCAGACACCAGTGAGATCAGAATGGCCCAGTGAGACCCCAGTGCTCTGCCAGCAGAGTGGAGGCAAGCCTGGAGTCACCTTCACCAGTGCCAAGGGAGAAGTCTTCTCTGTGCTGGAGTATGCTCCAGGTGAGTGTGTAGTGTCAGATCAGGCCAGAGTAGGATACTCTGTCCTGCATTGCCATCCTGCAGCTTCTTTCTGCAAAACCTTTTGTTTCTAGGCCTTTTGGTTTGGGTATCCTCTCTTCTTCCTAGTCTTTTTCACAGCTCATTAACTGGGGAGGAGAAATTAAGACAAGCTCTGTAGCACAATCTGTTCTGGGACCTAAACCTGGCTTTTAGGTGGCATCTCTAGGCACTACTGCAACTTCTCAAGCCACAGAAGTGTGCTTCCCTTTTGTCCACATTGGTAACTAACTTTGGAGGGCTGTGGAGATCAGTTGCTTTCCGCCGCAGATACTTTCTTGAAAGCTGCAGGGTTTGTTTAGGCTTTTATTGCAGGGATGAATTGGTTGAAAAGGGGAGCTGGTGTTCTTGTGCAGGATGTCCTTGGTGGGTGAGTGTCCCTGTTCACTTATGTGAACGTTAATCAGCCAAAAATAAGAAAGAGCATCTGGTTGTGTGGAACATTGGTGACAGCACAGCCCAAGGTGCTCAGTGGGCCAGCCAGCCAGGCCAGATGAGTGAAGGAAAGGTGGCCGGACTGTTTTGAATCTGCATGCATACGTAAAAATGGGGAGCTATGCTGAGATTTTGTAGGGAAAAGGTCATTGCTTTTTGCAGTTGTCCCAGCTGTGGGACAGGGCTTCTTGTTGGGGCACGGGGACAATGTTGTGTGGGACAGAGAACAGGAGATGCAGATTGTGGCTGCTGTACAATGTGGGGAAAAAAATCAATCTCTAGGCTTCCTCCTGGCTCAGCGCCAGAGCAAGTCCACTCTTCTCTTCCAGATGATGCGTTTAACAAACAGATGGATAGATTTGCCTTCACAAGGAACCTGTGGCAGGTTCCATAGGCAGCCTTTAATCCATTCTCTTCCTTGCCCCGCAGATACCCATGCCTTCAAGAAAATGGAGTTCCAGCCCCCGGAAGCAAAGAAGTTCTTTAGCACTGTGCGGAAAGAGATGGCTCTCCTGGCCACCTCCTTGCCTGATGGCATCATGGTTAAAACCTTCGAGGATCGAATGGCAAGTGCCTGCTCTCAAATGCCTGTGTGTTAGTGCTGGGCTCAGCATCCAGATCGCTTTCTTTGGAACTCCCTGCTTAGCCTTAATCCTTTGCATTAGAACTGCAGGAATGTGCGCGGCATTTGAAATACGACCGTAATTACTATAAACGGCTGCTTCTGCATTCCCCAGGTCAGGGCAGCAAAGAACAGGGAGATCCTCATTGCAGGAAGGCTGTTTCAGGTGTTTTGCCCACTAGGCTGCCTGTCCCACCGAGCAGAAAAGGCAAGCGGGCAGCCAGTGAGCAGTCTGGGGATTGGTGGCCATCCTTGAAGCCCTGCTTCAGCTCTGAAGGCTCGCTTTGGTGTCAGGCTATTGCAGGAGTGCAGCTTCTAGAGGGAAGGTGCCCTGAGATGTGTTGCTTGAGCTGGCTCTTGCAAGCGCTAGGTTAATCACATCCCCTCTCTCCCTCTACGTAAATACAACTCTGCCAAGGTAAGAGGATGTTTCACAGTGCCTGGTTTATATTGCCTGTCTCCACAGGATCTTTTCTCAGCACTTATAAAAGGGCCCACGCGCACGCCCTATGAAGATGGCCTCTTTCTCTTCGATATCCAGCTCCCCAACATCTACCCAGCTGTCCCACCTCTCTTCCGCTATCTCTCCCAGTGCAGTGGGCGACTGAATCCCAACCTGTATGACAATGGCAAAGTGTGTGTCAGCCTCCTGGGGACGTGGATAGGCAAGGTAACGCTTTCATCTGCCCATCCATGGGGAGCAGTGGTTGTGCCAGGCTGCTTTTGGAACAAGCCACTTCCTACAAGGCCAGGAATCCTGGGGTGACTTCTGGACTCAGTGGTGCTTGAGCTGGGGGTGGCTTGGGCTTTGGGCTCTGCCTTAGATGTCTGGAGCAGGTAACTGGTGTAGTTTGGCTGCTTCTGTCTTTGTATTTGGCTCTTCTCTGTCTTGGTGAGAAGCTTGCGGTCAGACCAGCTGCACTGCATCACAGTTGGACAGAGCAGAGGTGCCAACACCAGCATGGGCTGTTCTCCTGTGGTTTGGGTCCCTGTCTCCCACCCTGCGGGTGAATCACGTAGAGTGGCACAAAGTCTAGCTGGAGAGCTGGAACAAACAGAGCCAGGGAAATGCTGTGTTTTGGGCAGGTAGATTGACGCTGGGGAGGAGTTGGAACTGGTGCCTGGTGCGTAGGGTCACACTGTTCCAGGCAGAACTGGCCTGATGGGGTGCAGTGCTGGCAAAAAAAAAAATAACGGAGAAATGGGTTGGTGCAATGGGACGCTAGCACATAACATGCTTGTTGAGTCAGTTCCTCGCTCCTGCTATGAGCCACAGGACCTTAGCAACAGAAACACAGAAACTGTGGCCTAGCTTCATCTAACAATTATCATAGAGCAAACTGATGGTGCTTCAGCTCTTTAACACATTTTTATGTGCATTTCAGGGGACAGAAAGGTGGACCAGTAAATCCAGCCTCCTTCAAGTACTCATCTCCATCCAAGGTAAATGCTCCTCCTGCAGAGCCTGCAGGACAGGAAAAGGCAGAGGGAGGAGGGGATGGGATGTAGGCTTATGGGGGGGGGGACGGACACAATTGGGATCTGCCACCCCAGTTGGGTTAGTGCTGCCTCTTGCTCTCACCTTGCCAGACAAAGCAGTGTCCTTATCTCTCCAGTTCAGCAGTCGAAACAGATGGAAGCTTTTCTCATGTCCCAATTTCTGGCTGCATCGCAGGTCCCTGACACGATGCTTTCCCTTTTTCTTACTGCAGCAGCTAAGCAGAGAGCTGGTTTGCCTATTATTCTGAGCTGACAAAGGTGAACAACTGTGTCCTCAGCCAGTTACCGAAGTTAGTTGAAGTTGCTAAACTGGGCTTCATTTGCAGGACTGTTTTTATCCCCACTGAGTCACCCGCCCATCCTACTTTGGGCATGTTTTTGCACATGTTGCTGGTGTTTATGCTCCTTCCAAAGCAGAGAATAATCAGGGGTGTGTCTAGACCAGCCCCAGGGCTTCCTGCCATGGGGCTTTGCCCTGCCATATCTAGTTTGGGAGCAGACAGGCTAAATCTCTTCCTCAAGGCCAACTTTCTGTTCAGGGAGCCCAGGCAACTCCTGCTCCTCTGAAGTTCACATGTATCCTCTGACACCACAAGAAAAGCCTTTTCTCATTTACAAAGCTGAAGATCCAAATTTAGAAAACAAAATACTAAAAGTTTCACTGGAGCAACTTGCTGCTAGTGAGAAATCTCCTTTCTCCCTCCTGCTGCCTGGGCTTTGAGACTCATGATCTCACCTCCACCAGCTCTAAGGCAGTTTGTGGCAGGCTGCCAGCAGCCTGGCAGTATTGGTGCCATTACTACATTCATGTAGTTGTATTAGACCAGAAGCAAGCAGGAGAAAGCTTGGTATGGGTGACTCCTCACAGTATTCACTGTCTCAGAACTGCACTGTCTGATGGGACCACGCTCGATAGCACAGGACCTGGCCAGCTCAAAGCCTGTTAGTGAAGATTGGCCTTTGTTCTGATTAAGAGAAGGATAAAAACTATTCAAGAAAAAAAGCTTTGGGTGTGTTTGTGGGTTTGTTGTTTGGTTTTGGTTTTTTTTTCCTGGGAAGGGAGGGAAGAGAAAGGAACTGTGAAACCTTTCCCCTTCTGCCTTTTTGACCTCCTGCTGTTGCATGCTTTGTGCATTGCACTGGTGGAAAAGTATTCTTGCCAGCCAAGGATCATGAATGCCACTGACAGTGGTACCCAAGATCCCCACCACCCTAGCAGAAGACCAGAGACCCATTCACATAAGTGCTTCCCTTGCGATACTAGTCCATTGCATCTTGCAGATTTCTGGTTGTCCAACCTGGCCTCTGCTACCCGCTTGAAGTCAAAGCATGGCTTCCCACAACGCGTTCTCCTGCAGCCCCTTCCCTACGCTGCCTGCTGCCAGCCTCGGGCCGCCTGTGTCAGTGTGGCTGTGGGTGAAGCCAGCGTGGCACCTCAGCAAGGCGGTGCTGTGACCTTTGAATCTCAGCCACCTTGGCAGAAATCACAGCAGTGTCTGCCTCTGATACCGATCCGCAGTAAAGTTCCTCCTTTAACCCCTTGATCTCCCCTTCTCTTGGCAGGTCTCATCCTAGTGAACGAGCCCTACTACAACGAGGCAGGCTTTGATAGCGACCGGGGCCTCCAGGAGGGCTATGAGAACAGTCGCTGCTACAATGAGATGACCCTGATCCGGGTGGTGCAGTCCATGATGCAGCTGCTGTGCAGGCCGGTGGAAGTCTTTGAGCACGAAATCCGTGAGCATTTTCGCTGCAATGGCTGGCGCCTGGTGTCCCGGATCGAATCCTGGCTGGAGACAAATGAGCTGGTGGAGCGGAGCCACGAACAGGCCAATGGGGCGGATTCTGCCTCCCTTCTCTCTGCCTGCAGCAACCTGGCCGAGAGCACAGGAGACAATGCAGGATCGCTGGGGGAATATGGCAGCAGCTCGGAGCAGGGGGCAGCCGCTGAGCTTTCAGACTCGGCGCTCGACGGGAAGGAGGAGCTGGATGAGTCGGAGTTCACAACCTCAATGCCCAGCACTGGTGATCTCCCACAGTACTCAGACTCAGAGAGCACAGGCCAAGCCAGGGAGGTAGACCTGGCCAGAGACCGAACGGACGAGGGGAAGGCTGCCCAGGACTCTGCCTTGCAGCCTAGTGTGAAACCAAAGAAAAGGAGAAAGAGCTACAGGAGTTTCCTTCCGGAGAAGAGTGGTTACCCTGATATCGGGTTCCCCCTCTTCCCTTTATCCAAGGGGTTCATTAAAAGTATCCGCGGTGTCTTGCAGCAGTACCGGGCTGCCTTAGCAGGGGCCAATATCCCAGAGTGGACAGAGGACAAATAAACTGTCAGGTTAGGGACAGGTAGGTGCAGGGGAGAAGGGAAAGCAGCAGAAAGAAAATTGGCAAATGCTGTTACCAGTAAACTGGCTTCTCCTTCCAGCTTTTCTTCCTCAGCTTGGTTTGTTCCAAAGAAGGTGGTAGGCCTGATTGCTCCTCCGAGGAAAGGTTGTCTAAGCATGAATAACTCTTTGCCCCCAGCCCTTCTTCCTTCCCCTGTCCCATGTACGTGCTCCTCTTGCGAGTTTGACCCTGCAATGGTTAAGATTTGAGACCTGCACAGAAGCAGTCTTGCAGCCACGTTCCCTCTGCACTTTCATCTTGGAGCACCTTTCCACACAAGGACTCTTCTCACCCAGCACTACACCCAGCAGCTTGTTCTGGTGGGGTTCAAGCCAGGAGAAGCAATTGCTGTAGTATCTGGAAGTGAAGGGCAATGCCCTTCTAGGCTTTCATTTTTCTCTGTTAACCATGGGTTTTATGAAGTCTGCCCCGGCTTATATGTACTTAAGACATTGGATTGTGTTTGCATTGAAGCTGTCTACACCACATGGAGTTGCTCTAGTTTTAGTTGTTCACCAGTAGCTACGAGGTTCTTCCAGTCCAGGACTTGGTAGGCAGAACCAGGCTCTGCGCTAGCACTTGTGCTGCTGTGGTAGTGCTGCAGGGTTTCCAGGCAGTTCTGCAACTTCTAGTCAGTCTCCTGGAAGCAATTCTAGCCATCCCCTCTTCTTTTTCTCCAGAGTAAGGCAAACTTCCCTTTCCTCACCATGCATGCCTGTCTTCTAGAAATACATGGGATTCAGGGTTCTGCCCTGTTACTTGCTTAGGTATCTGCGTCTTTTGTTCCCAGCCATCCTGGCTGTCACACAGCACTACACCTACCCCTGGATCTCAGCCTTCCCTGGGCAGGCGGCAGCGAGTGATTTTGGGGGGTGTTGTAGATCTAGCAGCTAGTCTGGATGGTGAACCTGGCACAGCTGCTGCTTCTGTGTCGTTCAGCTGTAGATGGGTGTTTTGGAGCTGTTTGAGCCAGGGTCACCCAAGGGAAGGGAGCTGTCACGTTGTGGTGAGGCCCTACTGCAGCAGCAGCAGTTTGTGACTGTTCCTGTGCTGTTACTCAGCCAGCAGTTGGAGCATATCAGACACTGGTGTGGACTGTTATCAATTCCTTCCCTTGCCAGCCATTTCCCGTGGTGGCCTGGGTCCTCTGTGGCCAGCAGCGTTGTGGGCACAGCACATACTATCCCTAATCTCAACTGCAGCACTGCCCTGCCACTCTGGGAAACAACTGGTGAGACCAGCCTGTGTTTCAGCAGCAAGAGAGCTGTCTGAGCTGGTGACCATGAGCACTTTGAAGCAGTGACTTGCCAGAGTCTCCTGGTCAAGACACCTTCCTGAAGCCTCTTTTTCTGTGTGCGCGCACTTTCACTTCTGGAGCTGGGAGGTCACGCTCCAGGGATACTGCATTTGCCCAATGTTTAGGCGTTGGAGAAGCACCTGTTTAGCATCTACGTGGAGCACAGTCTGTTGGGGAGAGTCCGTCGGTCCTTCTAGCCGGCACAGGGAGCCAGTGGTGCCAGGCTTCCCAGGGAGGAGTCAGGCTGAGCAGATGGTTCTGCCAGAAGTAAGGATGGAGCCAAAACTCTCCTTTGCTCTTGCTCAGTAGGGCTGCGTTCCCTTCCCCCCACCCGGGCCAGGATCTAGCCTTCTCATTTTGAAACTAAGAACAGCAGGCAAATCTCGGTGCTTTTGCATAGTGCTTTCTACTCCTTGAAACACCGGGGTCTGCACCTGCTGCTCCAAATCCCCCCACCCGCAGCTCCCTGTGCCCGCTGCGGCGATGCTGCAGAGCCGGGGGACGGGCTCTACAAAGCCCTTCTCGTGTCACCAGCTGCTGCTGGGATTTTGGAAGGTATGTCCTGCTCCAGGTGCTCCAGAGGAAGCAGGGCTTGGCTGCAAATGCAGATCTGAGCCTGCAGAGCTCTCTAAGCACTGATCTGTAGGTGGATCGCCTGTGCAGCAGCTCTGGCCCGGCTCGGGCACCAGGAGCCCTCCCCACCCTGCAGGCAGGAGGTCTGGCAACACGGCAGACCCCCACCTGGGGTGTGGAGAGATGCTTTGAGCCACAGTCAGGGCTGTGCAAGGCACGTGTGTAACTCGCGGCCCCTTTCTGGCTGTGGCTGGTGCTAAATGAATGAATCCCTTTCAGCAAGGAGCGGGGGCGTCTCCAAAATACGAAGGGCTGACTGGGGCAGAGGGGTGAGGCTGTTGCTTCAGGGCAGGGGAAGGAAGGGCAGGCAGAGAGGCTTGTTCCACAAATGATTAAACCTCTTACCAGACAAAACTGCTGTTGGTGATCTTCTGATGTCGACGACTTCTGTCCCCTGCGCTGGGCTGTTCTTAGCCCTGCTGGCCAGGGAAGGAGGGAGAAAACACTTCAGGGCCAAGCTGGGGATGGAGGGATGGAGGAGATCTAGGATTCCCTGCTTTGCCCACTCTTTGTGGCTTTCATCTCAAGGGGCAGGTGGTCAGCAGGGGCTGGTCAGGCTGCCCACCTGCCCAGGGAGGAGCGTGGGCTGCTGGCATGAGCTGGAGTCTCTCCCCTTCACCCAAGAAGTCTCTTAGTTTCCTCTGATCGTAATAAAGAGCTTTTGCACAGGTTCCTGGGGCTTCCTACCAAGGTGTGTATCGGCCTTCTGGAAGGGGACGCGGCTCCCCAGCTGCCGCTACCCCTGGCATCACTTGCTCACTGTAGCTGGCTGTCCCAAACCGAAGCGTGCACAGAGGTTTACAAATTTTCTAAAGCTTTTGATAATGTGAAGCTCCTGGGTGATGAGGTTGATGGTGAGCACACTGCAGCTATGTAATTTTTTGTGTATGTATGTAATATTTAAGGGTAACAAAATTTAAAAGGCTAAAACCTTAAAAAAAAAAAAACACATAAAAAAAGCCAAAGCATGATGCATATTGTTAGCCTTAAAACTGGCTACATGACTGTGTGATGTACAAATGAGAACAGCCTGTAACTGTTTTAAGTGCTGGGGTTGGGGAAGAAGCATTACAAAATCAGTTTGTAGCCTTGATTCTGTACAGTATTTAATGATATAAAAAAAGACCTGACTATTGAGGCCATGCTTAGAGGTGTGTCGTTCACGTGCAGATGTGGATGCTTGGTTGCTTACAATATATGTATAAAGTGCTGTGTGACCATTAAAACTTTTTTTACCTGCAGAATTTTTTTTTTTGTTTGTTTGGCTAACCAAGGTGTAATAAAGGAGGGAAGATGACTTGCCATTAAATTTTGCCTCTGTGAGTAGTTCTGACTGTTGCCTCTTTCTTTCCCCCTCTCCTCCACACTTTTGGCACTTGCCCTGTCTCCAGCGTGCACCTCTGCGCCAGGGTCTGGCCTGGATGGCGTCCCACTGGCTGAAGGTGACGGCGTGGAGGTTGGCAGTGAGTCTGGAGGGAGCCAGGCAGATCTGGCAGTGAGGGGCTGCCTCCGTGGCTCTGCATAAACCAACTCACCAAACCCCTCATTCATGGGTTTTTATTATTAAGGGGGGGTGGGGGGGTGTGCCGGTGTTCTGTGCTCTTTGCTGGCTTGTGGTGCATGCAGGCTGCCCGGCAGCTTGCTGTGTGCCCTAGTGTGGCTGGCAGCTGCTCCAGTGCATGTGGGGCCAGACCTGGAGTGAAGCAAAACCCTTTGCAGACCGCCCCAGGCTGGCAGGCCGATGGCTTGTGGGCCCTGGCAGCTCTGCCCTGGTGCTGCCTGCCCAGCCCCTCGCCTCGGCACGCAGGTAAGTGTGTAATGAGGTGCAAATGCTGCAGTGTCCAGGCTGTTGGGGCCAAGGGGCTACTGCACCTCCTGGGTGCTGGCGGGGTCACGGCTGCCTTCCCTGCCCCCCCCTGCAAGCAGAGGCTGTAAGGGTGCTAGTGTGGGCAGAGGAGACGGACAGGTATGTCAGTGTTTGGAGACTTGTGGCTTTGCTGGAGTTGTTCAAAACCAGCAAGCATCTGCCTCTTGGGTGTGTAGCAGCTGCTGCCACCCCCCTCAGGTGTTGGGGGGGGGGGGCTGCACAGGAGGAGCTGTTGGGGGCTCCTCAGGAAGAGCCCAGGGCTGCTGGCTGACAGCTCTTGGGTCAAGGAAGAGATTTGTGCAGGAAAACCTGTGTAAGGGAGATCCCAACCAACCCGCCGCTGTGAGCAATGCAGCCATTCCTGGGAGGAGACTCCAGGGAGCCTTTCAGGTGCTGCAAGCCCCGGCGGCTCTGCTCTAGTGAGCCATCTCGCTTGAAAGAGGTAGCCAAGGGCTCTGAGCACGTTCCTGGCCTGGGGTTCTCCCCGCAGCCGCCTCTGCCAGCAGCGGCTGTGGAGTGCGATTAGAGTTCAGTGAAGCATCGCTGAGCCCATGTTTACACCTGGCCCAACGCCACGAGGGAAATTATTTTGGGAGGTGGTTCCAAGCTGCTGCTTGCCTTGTTGCTGTCCTGGAGTGGGAGCTGGGCTCCCCAGAAGGAAGCGGGGCTGGGGCCGGGGTGGGGGGAGCTGGGAACAATTGCGCTCTTCTTTCCCGGTTCCACAATCCTAATTGCATAGTTTGCAGATGAATAAATGCAAACAGCCACCACTGTTCACTCATCTACTTTGTACTTGAGTGCTGTAAATCAGGTTTAATTACTGCAATTTTATACCAAACAGGCTGAGTAATCCCCCATAGGCAAGTCCCCACTCAGGGACCTGTTGCAGGGCTCCAGCTAGCCCTGGGCTGCCTGGGCAAAGGGGAGGCACGACCTATAGGACCCCCTGCTCCCTCCAGAAAGCCAAACCCCTCGGCTCCAACATCCCCTTCCCTGCCCTTGCTCAGCAGCACTAAACCTTCCCCAAGGCATCCCAAAACATTGCTGTGGGGCTGAGCCGCCTGGATTCAATCAGCCCCAGCGCACCGGAGCACCCCAAAAATCAGGGTCAGTGGCAGCGATGTCCCACGTCCCACCTCTGAGGCATCTCCCCTGGGAGCATCTCCTGGGGCCATCGCTCCGTGCTGGTCCTGACCCTGAGATGACAGTGGTCTGGCAGCCTGGGCAGGATGCTGGGGAGCAAAGGGTGCTGAGCTAAACCTCGCCTGACAGCCAAGTGGGCCTGGGGTGACAGCACTGCAGCCCTGCCCCTGACGGCAGCCATGAGCTTGGATTTAAAACCCAGGGGGAAATTTTTTGCAAACACTAGATATTTATTGCACTTCTTGCAAGAATAAACTCTGCTTCTACAGGAAGCTTTGGGTAGAAACATTATTTAAAAAGTCAATTTCTTGTACTAGATATATGATATATTGGTCCTGACCATCCCTGTGAGGTGGCACTGCCTCCATGGCGGGGACAAGAGCGATGCCACCAGGTGCATCCAAGCCGGGGAGGGGACAGGGCTGTGCCGGCGCAGCCACCTGGGGTCGGGACCGCGTACCAGGATAAAACACGCTGGCATCTTGCTGGCACCGAGTACCTGATGGGGCTCGTGGCTCATTTTTGGGACAGTGTTGGTGGCTGTCCCAGGGGGGTAAAGCTAAGCATGGGGGCAAGCAAGGGCATGAGTACCCACAGCCCCCAAGAGCTATTGCTATGGGAGGAGGAGGAGAAGAAGGTTCCTGAGTGGGAGGAAGGCTCTGCTGCCCTCGTGCTGGGCTGTGCCGGCAGCTCAGCACCACAGGGGTGCCGAACCTGGCAGCTCAGGAGCCACTGAGGATGCGGCAGAGGCGGCTGTGGATTTGGCCCTGCACGGGCTCACAAGCCAGCGCCTCGCCATCCACTGTCATGATGCCTGTGGCTGCGCGCGGCTCCAGGCGGAAAGCCCGGACACAGACGTAGCACAGGTGGGGACAGTTCAAGTCCAGGTGAGTCCCCCTGGCCATGGCCAGGAAGAGCTTCAGCAGCGCCACGCGGCTGATGCCAGCCTTCAGGTAGAAGAGGTGGATGCAGCCATCGTGCAGCCGGGCCGCCGGTGCCATCAGCAGGTTAGTGCCCAGGTGGGACTGGTAAATGGCATAGACAGAGACAAACTCCTCCTCAGGGACCACTGTCCAGTGCGCCGGCACTGGCTGGCCCAGCGGCACCAGCAGCGAGTCGTTGGGCAGAGACCCAGGCACATCCGTCCCCGCTGGCGGCGGGACGTGGCTAGGCTGGCCATTGGTGACAGGCATGGGGGGGTCCCTGGGTGCCGAGGAGGTGTCCTGCTCGGGGACAGCAGGCAGGTAGGAGAGGCGGCCCTGGTATACCCGCAGCTTGGCCAGGCACTGAAGGGTGCCCAGGGTGAAGCGGGCATTGCCCAGCCAGCGGTACTTCTCACTGTCGATGTCCACATCCGAGATGAAGCCCCAGCCGAAGCCGAGGAAGGAGAACAGGCGCTTGCCTGAGGCCGTGCTCAGCGAGACCAGGTCCATCTGCGTGTGCAGCCCCTTGCAGAGGATGAAGGTGCAGTTCGTCAGCAGCTTCTTCTTGGCAACGTGATCATTGCTGCAAGGGATGGAGAGGGTGAGTTTGGGCTGGACCCAGCTCGGGGCCTCTCCTGCTGTCACAGCATCCATGCGCAACCCTCACCCCTGTGTCACGGCTGGGATGTATCTCAGCTGGGTGCCAGTGTCCCTCAGGGACAGCTGATGGGAGAGGCGTTGCTGGGGGTTGGAAGGATAAACCAGCTCCTGAAAGAGGGAACTGAGCTGGGGCTGCTGGGCCAGGGCAATCCCAGTCCCCCTTCCCTGCAGCAGGATCAGCTGTGCCCCAGGGTGGATCCTTCAGGGTAAAGCTTTGCCAGACTCAGAGCCCAGAGAGGAGGAAGGGCCTGGGGGGAGCTGACGACGCAGGGATGCAACCTGATGGTCACAGGGCCCAGCTGGGGCTGTGCTGCACCAGCCTGCAGGGAGATGGGGACCCAGACAGGCACCCCCGTGCTGGGCAGCCCAGCACCCCTCCCCTGGGCTGGAGCTATGCACAGCCTTTTGCTTCCCTCATCCCCCCTGCCTCCGTGTCAGCACAGCCACGTGTGCCAGCCCGTGCGGTGCCAGCCAGTGCGGTGCTGGCAGCGGAGCCGATGCTCACCCTGCGTAGTGGTTGATGGAGGCAGCCAGGGCATTCCCAGAGCCCCCGGGCAAGATGCACAGTGGCTTCTTCATGGCATCCTCCCAGTCCGACCGCTCCATGAGCCCATTCACCACCTGCAGGGATGGAGGGAGCTTGTGGCACCCAAGGGGGCAGGGAACCCAGTGGCCCCTGCCCAGCCTGGGGGGAGCAGAGCCCGCAGAGCCCCTGGCCAGATGCCATCTCTCCTTTGCCATTCCCTGCCTGCCTTTGTGTCTCGAAGCTTGGCTCCTGCCGCAGGTACCCCTCTTGTCCTGGCTCTCTACCCACCCTGGCCGGGGGGATGCCCACATGCTGCTCACCTCGTACAGCAGCCCATCCCCAGACATGATCACCAATGTGTCCCACTGTGACAGGTCCTCATCCCGCACCTTCTCCTGTGCATGGTAGGGTCTCTCTGTAGGGGAAAGTGGAGAGAGTCGAGCGTCACCCTCAAGCCTCTCTGCCCTGCCTGCTGCCAGCCCTCAGGCAGTGACCCCAGCCCCACTGTCCCCATGGGGGTTCCAGCCAGGGGTGCAGGAGGCGAGGCAGTCACCCCTGTTAACTAAGGGAGGGTAGATTTAGATATGAGGAAGAAATCCTTCACTGTGAGGGTGGTGAGATATTGGCACAGGTTGCCCAGAGCAGCTGTGGGTGCCCCATCCCTGGCAGTGCCCGAGGCCGGGCTGGACGGGGCTGGGAGCACCCTGGGCTAGTGGAAGGTGTTCCTGCCCAGGGCAGGTAGGTGGAACCAGGTGATCCTTAAGGTCCCTTCCAACCCAAACCATGCAATGATTCTATGATTCTATTGAGTGCAACCCACCCATCGTCTTGTCCAAACCAACCCCACAGGAGCCACAGCTGTGGCAATGCCAGGGGTACGGGCCCTCCGAGGAGCCCATCCCAGCATGGCAGCACCCAAGTAGGATCCCAGGAAGGGAGGAGAAGGAGGTGAGGGAGCTGTTTGTGGACTCACCAGTAATGAAGACAGTGGTAGCGATGTCGGCCTCAGCCAGCATGGGCTGCACCACCACCTGGAAGTCCTGGATGGCGCGGCCAGCGCCGCTCTGCGGGTTCAGCAGCACTAGCGCACGGCAGGGCCGGGGCAGCACCCCATAGCTGTCACCTGGCAGGGAGAGCAGGGCGTAGGGTGGTGGGGTCGTGGTGCATCCTAGGGAGGGCTTTTTGAGCTGGGGCAGCATTTGCCGCAGCCCCACAGGAAGGGGAGCTGCCCCCGATCCCCACAAGCTCCCTGAGCTGCATCCCTATCAGAGGCCATGGGAGGTGAGCTGGGATGGAGGGTCCTTGCTGGAAAAGCAGGGGAGGTGGCACAGATGGGGACACAGGGTCCTGCAGAGATTCGTCTTGAGCACTCCCACAGTCTGCAGAGATGTTTTACGCCCAGGCCAGAGCCTCGCACTGAGCATCCCTGTGCACCCCAGGTGATGCCAGCTGCGCTTTCGGACACCCTGAGGAAAGAAAGGTGGAACCAAAGCGGAGGTTCAAAACCTAACCTCCCCAGGGGCACCTGGCCCCAAACACTCTTGGCCGTGACTTTAACGGGCTGAACCCCACAACTCATGACACGGCTCAGTCCCCCCAGCATGCTGGGACTCAAGGTCCCAATTCCCCGCATTCACTGCGGATGGAGTGGAGCCAGGAAATACACCTGCACTGGCAGACGGACACTTCTGCTTCCCCTGTTCCCCATGGGGCTCAGGTTTTGTGCATGAGGGCCCTGGTTGGGCTGTAGTTACAAGCCTGGCAGGATTCCACATCCCTCTGTCCCCCAGCCTGCTTCCAAGCCCAGCGGTCCCCGTGAGGGGGGACAGCGTGAGCCCAGGCTGCAGCTGCCCTGCAAGGCAGGCACAGGGAGCAGAAGCGGTGCGATGGCACCCAGAGGAGCTGGCGGCAGCGTGCTTGAGGGCAGGACCCCTGGGTGCTGCTTGGGCACCCCCAGCCCTGAAACAAGCAGGGCAGCATGCCTCGAGCTCCCACAGCACCTCTGGAAACCCTTGGCCCTGCAGGGTGAAGTCAGTTTGGGGGAGGTTGGGGGCTGTCCCCACCAGCTGTGGGCCCCCTAAGCCGTGACCTGGCCCTTGGGGAGTTGGTAGGTGCCCACCAGGGTGCACGGGCTCTGCAAGGCAGCGTGGGGGCTGCACCTGCTGACTCAGCAAAGAGAGTGCTCCATCAGGAGCTGAGTCAGGAAAGCAGAAGGAATTTCCCAGCACTGCCCCAGGCCAGGAACCCCCCCTCTAACCTGGGCAGGGCCATCCAGCTCGGGCACTGGGGCTGTCCACCTGCATACACCAGGTGATTTGAGTTGCATTCACCAGGTGATTTGAATTGTTTGAACCCACGAGTAGCGTTTTTCTAGCTAAACCTCCTCCTGCTGCTCCCACCAGGATGGAGGCAGGGAGAGGGGAGCCTGGGATGATGGAGGTCACCATGTGTGCCACCTCACCTGTGTGACACTCAGCATTACATCAGTGATGGGGAAGCCCGGGCATGCCGAGTTCCACAAGCTGCCCTGCAGGGAGAAGTGCCTGGAGCATCCCATCTCTGTGCTGGTCCCAGGCCTGAGGGCACACACAGCTCTGCTGACTTCAGCATCATCAGGTTGATTTTCAGCCCCCAGGAATGACCCGGTAAGGCTGTCACTGTCCACGACATTTCCTTGTCACCGTGCTGGCTGCTTGGGACCTGCCACCAAGTCCACAGCAAAGATCTGCCCATGTGAGCCTCGTCAGCCCCGGGCTGAGCCCGGGTCCGGGCGCTGATCTGAGCTGGCTCTCCCTGCTGCCGGCTGCCCCCCGCCCTCTCCGGCCCCTTATCAGCGCTGCCAGATGCGAGGGGACCAGCTGCCCTCGGGGACAGCAGTGAAGCGCTCAGGTCATGCATAGCAGGCAACTCCGGAGCTGGGCTGGCCCTGCTCCTGCCCCTCCAGAGCCTTCCTCAGGCACAGCCGGCACTAAATCCTCTAGGCAAATGCAGCCGAACCCCCAGGCAGGGGGGCTGTGCTCAAGCCCCAGCTGCCAGAGGAAGGTGATGGGGGGCTTTTCTCTCTTTCTCCCTCCCAGCCCTGAAGGATGCAGAGCAAGAATACAAGGCGCTTCAAGAACCTAAATGCAGTTTTTAAACCCACCGTGTTTCTAATGGGCCACATCGTTTCTGACATACACACAAAGCTGCACCTGGCTCTTGCCTGAAAACCCTGCCTGGCCCCGTAGCTGCTAGCTTGTGGCACTGCAGGGCAGTGGGGCATGGCTGGGACCCCAAGGACCCATTCCATGGCTGGAGGAGGAAAGACGAACCCTGCTCAAGCCATGACTCCATCACAAGGGGCAGACTGCTGGTACCAGGGCGTGAATAGGGATGGGGACATGACCCCGATTTGGGACTCGTGACACCAGCAGCACCAGGCTCAGCCCAGGTTCCCATCGCAGAGGTGCTGGTTGAGAGCTGGAGCCCATCAGCAGCAATGCTTGGGGGGGTGGGGGTGGGAATGATGTCAGGAGCATCCCTTTGGATTGCACAACACTGGCCGGCCCCTGTCATCTCAGCAAGGCTCAGCCACTTCCCGGCACAGCGTGGTTGCTTTCAACCTCAAACGCTGAGCAAAACAGACACTGAGTCAGCAAGAGGAAGGGGCTCCAGCTGCTGCCAGCGCACAAACTCTGCTCTCCCCTCTTTGCCCACATCCCCTCACGCAACATGTGTCCTGGTCACACTCAGGCAGGGACCATGCTGCCACAGCTCTGCCATCAGCAGCCCCAGCTGCTCCGTTATGTCCCCACATCCTTCTGGAAACTCTCTGGGCACAAGGAACAAGCATGCCCAGCTGGCAGGGACAAGCCTGTCCTGCCCGGTGACCCAGCCGCTGCATGGCTGGGATGGACAGGGGCATGCCCACCGCATCCTGCCTCCACAGAGTGTCACCTCCACACAGCAAGGGGATGAGCACAGCAAGGGAGTACCCCAAAACGGTGGCATGCAGCCAGGCCAGGTCCCGCTCGCTGCTGGCAGCACTGCCCACACACTGTGATACCGTGGTGACACCAGCTGCTCAATGGCAGCTTCCTGCTGTGACCAGGGGCTGGATTTCCCCATCAGGATACAAGCTCAGGGGCGTTTTGCTCCCCCCGGGACAGCTGCAGGGCGGGACACTTTCCTGCACACTGTCGGCAGCCCCCACTTGGGGGTTATTAACTGTGGAGGGATTTTTTTTTTTTCCCCTTGGAGTGAAACAGGGAGGGGGAAGCTTCACCCCTGCTGCAGCTGTCTGCAGGGCTTTTATCCCAGAGGATGCTAGAGCTGAGATGACACCAGGACAGGATGGCTGGTGGCTCCCTGGGTCCCCTCCCCGCAGGAACAGAGTGGCAGGATTGCTCTGCACAGAGCACAGACGCTTCCCAGCACAGCCTTATCTGTCCCGCACATGTCACAGTGCTGGCACACGAGGGTGCGTGCAAGCGCAGGGTGTGGCGAGAGGCATTTGTAGCTCTGTTCCAAACTGGGGAAGGAGGTTTGCAAATCCTGCTGGCCCTCAGCTAGAAAAATAACTGCAAAATTCCGCACTACCTTCTCCTGTCCTCCTTCCTTGGGCTCCCCTGAGGCCCCTGCCATGCAATGAGCTGCTGCTGCCCCAGCACCCTCGCCACCGCCTGCTGAAAGGGCGAGGGTTTTAAAACGCTCGGAGACTTACAGCTGCAGAGTTCAGGCTGGAAATAGAGCCGGGGAACTGGTTTTGCCCTCACTACGTTCCACTGGATTTTTTTGTTATTCTTTAGGAAGAGTAGCAGAAAGTTGTTTTGTAGCTGCAGGCCATGTAAAAAAGCTGCATTTTAAAATCCAAGAAGGGAAGAGCTGGGCTAAATATGATTTGACAGGATCCCTCTAACCGCATGCCTCTTAATTTCCAAGTCTGATCAGTGCGACTGGACAGCTAAATAAATGAAGTAGTGCATATAATTGAATCTACGCTCAGATGTTCAAATATATGCCAGCCTGCCCACCGGAGCTGGAGGTCTCAGCCCCCCACTCCCCTCCGAGCTGCTGGCAGCTCGCGGGGGCAGAGGGAACGGAAACCTGGACCCCTCCGTGCTGCCCTGAGACCCCACTGGGCCCTGCGGGGTCCCGGGGGGATTCGCCTGCTCCCAAATGATGGATGGGACCTGCCGGGGACGATGCCTGGCTCCTGTCCTGCCTGCGTCAGCAACGAGGACTTTTTTTTTTTCCTTGGTTAATGCTGCCCTTTGGAGCTTTGCTAGTTATTGAACCGAAGCGATGCGGACGGAGGGGGGGGGGGAGGGGTGCAAAGGGGCCCCGTGGTGCGACCACGTCCCCGCTGCCCCTTTGGTTTAAGGGTGAGACGGGGGAGAAGCCACCCCCACCCAGTGCCGTGCGCAGGGATGTCCCCGTGTCCCCCTCCCGCGGTTCGGGGCGGGGGGATTCAAGTGACCCTGCGGGGATGCGCGTCCCCCCCCCCCGGCCGTGTGTCCCCCCCCGGCCCCGAGCTGCGCCCCTGGAGCCCGGGCACGGTGCAGTGCCCCCGGCTCGGCGCCCGCCGCGTCCCCACGCCGCCCCGCGGGGACAGCCGCCCCCCTGGGCACGGGCGGTGGAGCGCTGGCGGGCCCCCGCCGCCAGCCACGGGCCCGGTACAACCCCGGCAACGAGGGTTCGAGGCCCGCTCCGTCGGGACCGGCGGCGGAACTGGGACAATTTCTCCCCCGCAGCCGCGTGTGAGCGCGGGGCGGCGGCTCGGTACTGACCGTCCTGCGTGGGCACGGCGGGCACCGAGAGCTCCCGGATTCTGCGGCTCCAGGCCTGGGCGATGCGCAGGTTGCCCTCGGCGTCGGGTCCCAGGCAAACGCGGAAGGTCCGCTCCAGGCGCTGGCGGGCGGGCGAGCCCCAGCGTGGCCCGCGGAGGGGGTAGCAGACCAGCGAGAAGCAGGCAGCGGCGGCGGCGGCGGGGAAGGCGGCGGAGCCCACGCAGTCGGCCAGGCGGAGCGCGGTGTCGGGACCGGCCGAGCCCCCGGGACGCCGCACCTGCAGCTCCCGGGCCGTCAGAGCCAGCGAGCAGGGGGCAGCACCGGGGGACGGGCCCGCACCGAAGATGCCTTGAAGTAATACCGGCGCCCCCCCGCCCCCGGGCTCCGGGGGAGCGCGGCGGCCGGCAGCCATCGGCGGCGGAACGGGAGCGGGACGCGCCGGGGAGCGCCGCCCGCCGCTGGCTCGCTGCTGACGCCCGCCGCGCCGCCCGGCAATGGCAGGCGGGGCGGCCCCATTCATAAAAATTTAACCCACCCACCTACCCAGCCATACCCCCCTCCCCGCCGGGGGGGAACCGGCCCGGGGCTGCCCCGGCCCTACCCCGCCTTCCCGGCAGCCTGCCTCAGTTTCCCCCAGCGCCGGCCCAGCTGGAGCGGGGCTCTGCAGACACGTGTGGGCAAAGTGACGCCACGGGTTTGCTGTGGGTGCATCGGCCCCGACCGACGTGGGTGCTGCCACGGTCCTGGGGCTGGCACGGCACCGGCCCGCACTCACACCGGGGAGGGCAACGGCACAGCACCGGGCAGCCACGCCAGCCCCAGCCTGTGTGCACAGTGTCCAGCAAGGCAGAGATGGGCACTGGCAGGGGGATCCTGCCTGCTCGAGTCCCTCGAGCTCCACGCTGGGCTGACCAGCTTTTAACACCATTTCTGCATCTTCCAGCTGGGACAGGGCAAGAGGACCGAAGTGGGTGCCTGGAGAAATCGAGGCGTGACAAGGGTTGAGGAAGACAGCGGGCAGCTGGCAGGGACACGTCCAGGAGGGAGGATGGAGGGGGACGATGTCTTGCCCGTCACTGGTGGCTTGCCATCAGGCATCAGTGAGGGTTGGGGGATGCCATGGGCAAGGAGCACCGTGGAGGGAGGTGGGCTGTCGTGAACCCCACCTCGGGGCACAGGGAGCTGGGGACAGAGCCCAGGCGACTTGCCAGCGTGGCTGGGAGCCACTCTGTGGCGGCTGGCAAAAATCACTGACAGCAGCTTGTTACAATGACAGGACTGACCTCACCCTCCCGAGGGGCTGCTGGGCTCCAGGGGGTCTGGCCCAGCCCAACAATGATTTTCTTTGCCAACCATGGCTATAGCTCTGCTCCACATGCTCCAGCTGGCCCTTCACTCTCCTGAGGTTCTCACCCAAGCTGAGCTGAGCTGAGCTGAGCCTCTGCACGGGGAAGCAGATGACAAGCACTCGGAAAAGCATTGTGGGAATGGTAAGGCAGGTGGAGAGGTGCCCCAGTCCCCTCCTCCGCCTCCCCTGGGCCTTCCTTGCCCCTTCCCCATCCCTCAGATGACCCTTCATGGCAATACTTGTGTGGGTTTTGCACACTGTGTGCTGCTGGGCTGGAGCAGCCTGGGGGCCCCATAACCTTGAGCTTGCACCTCAGGGAGGCATCGCTCTTCACACTTACAGCAGTTTAATTAGCTCTCAGCCCTTTGTCCCTACTTAAACCCGCTGGAACTGGCCAAAAATTGCAGGGAAGGCACAGGATAACCAGCTGGGCAGATAAGTCTTGCTTTCCCACAGTGACCTAAAATGAGAGCCGAGATGCCATGATTTGGAGAAGCACACTTTCCAGAAAGACTTCCCTGGGCGCTATGGGTTCAGAGAGCTGCTTAGAAGGGGTGGTGGGGCAAAACCCACTCCCAGCTGTTTACTGGCCGATGCTTTCGGCTGGGGGATCACAGCACCCACAGCTGATTCTGGGTGAGATTTGGGCATGGCCACTTCACCAGCCACTGTTGTGCTGTGGTCCAGCATTTGTAAACAGCCCCGAGATCCTTGGCAAGGTGTCACAGGAGAAAATAGCTGGATGCTGGGGAGCGCAGCGCCCTGACCTGCCCCTCACCCTTCTCAGTGACTAACCTGCTCCCAATTTCCGCTCCGGAAGGCACGAGACATGGTGGGAGGATATGACAACAGCTGTCACACTGCTCCCTGCAGGTGCCATGGGGCGACGAGGCTACTTTGGGTTCTGTCCTCACCGCGCTACATCCGTCTGGGGCCCCGCGCTGCAGGGACCCCCCTTGCACTGCCTGCCTGTGCTTTAAATAGGAGTGAAATACCCGTCCGGGCTCTGCTGGCCACAGCCGTGCTGTGGGCTGGGGAAAGGGGCTGAGAACGGCTTTGTCCCCAGCTGTTGAAGCTGGCAATGCCACCGCATTTGGGCACAGGAAGGGTTAAGGCAGTGCTGCCCATGGGGGCAATGCCAGGGGCAGGGAAATGGGGAGGCTGCAGCCAGGTTTTTCTTGGGTGCTGAATGGGACTGTCATAAACTCAGCCTCTGTGACAGCAGGGGACACCCAGGCAGACCTTTTCCATCTTAGTGCTGGGCTGATTTGACCCAGTCCCGCAGATACCATTTGTTGGCTCCAGATGCAATGTGTAGTGCAGAAGTGGGATTGATTCCTTCACTGCTCGGTGCTGATAAACGGTCCTTTCTGGCTATCTTAATTACGAGAGCCTTAACAAGCTCCCTTGGCCTGACCAGCAGCCCGAAGGGTGCTTGGCAGCCAGGGCTCCCATGCTGTGGGCTGTTGTTTGCCCTGATGGGCTCCATCCCCACCCACGTGGTGCTCCAAAGGCTGTGTGTGTGGGAAAGCAGCACCGGGATGTGATGTGGGGATGTGATGTGGAGCCAGTGTACCGGTGGGAATAGCCAGCGGTGAATTCTCCCACCTCCTTTCTCATTACGAAGGGAGTTTGCCTACGGTGCAGGGTGTCCTGTCCAGCCATGACCACAGAGGCCACCAGTCTCCCTTCAAGAACAAATACCCCTCAAACTCCTGTCCTGGGAGGGCCTGTGGGGTACCTCAGACCCCACAGACATCGTTTAGGGAAGAAGGCTCATACATCCAGAGTGCCATGCCCCAGACTCACTGGAGAAGGTGATGGATGCTTGGATGCTCTGTATTTGGGGAAACTGAGGCAGAAGCAGCAGACAGGGTTTGCCTTGAGTTGTGCAAGAAGTCAAGGGTTAAATGTGGCAACTAAACACCTCCTCAGCTCCCTGCTGCCCCCAGGCTCTTCCTCCTCCTGCCCCCAGCTGCTAGAGGAGCTGGTCCCCCAGGGAGCTTGTCCCAGGGGCTGGAGGCTTTCTGGCCCTGCTATGACCCTTTGCCCTCCCCAGGTGATGCATCCTGGCTGCAGGAGGCTCTCAGTGCCAGGGCAGGCCCCGGATTTTGGGCTCCTACTGCCTACACAGCAGTGGCAGGCAGCCCCGGAGGAGGCGTGCAGAGGACATGGCTCTGCTGCAAGATGAACTGCCACGTCCACCGACAGCCACCCAGGGATGGGAATGGGAGGGGGATGCGCTCATCCTGGATCTGTCTTTTTTAGCATCGTTTCCGCTGCTGAAGGTACATGTCTCAAGGTGGAGCCAGAAATAGCGCGGCTTGGTGCTGCATCGGGGCCGGCTGGGCTGCAGGGTTTGGCAGGGGGACAGGCACTGACTGCAGCAGTGGGAACTTTCCAGGCAGAGCCTGCGAGAGCAGCCGATGCAGAGACAGAGCCATTTCAGGGCAGATCCAGCACGGGGACTGCGGCTCGGCCCCTCTCAGCCCCCACCGCAGGGTCTCGCAGGGAGAAGTCACCCTGTGGCTCCCTGGGGAGGTACTGGTGCTGACACAGGAGACCAGCACAGAGCAGGAGGGGACTGAAATTAACAGAGGCATCTCCTGGAGGAGAGTGACTGGGATCGCATCCCACCTGAGATGCATGTGCTGGGACACAGGTTTTGGGTCTGCTGCTGATTTGCTGCAGCACTCTGGCAAGTGACTGCACCCTTGGTCTCTGTCTCTGTGGCCCATTAAGCAGCAGGAATCACCCACAAGCCCAGCTTCACACAGTGCCCAGGGATTGACCCAGGTGGTTTCTTAACCTCTGAGGAGCTGGGGGTTACAGCAGCTCCTAAATCACAGCCAGGCTCTGCAACCTGCTGGGGGCTGCTACCCAGCCCTGACCCTCCACCAAGCTCTCGTCATCTGCTAGCACAGCCCAGGACCACAGGGGTTCACCAGGAAGCCATGGGCAGCACCAGCAAGTTGAGCTCATACCTTTCAGCTGATGATTTACTCAAAAATGTTTCTGAGGTCAGGCCGCCTTGAGCAAAACACTCCCAAACGCTTTACGAGAAGCTGCTGAGTCTGGAGGAACCACATGTACCACGTGCTGAGCTGAAAAGTCACCCCGATGACTAGCCCTGGTGTCAGAGGGATTGAGGCCAAAGTGCTGCTGTTTGATCTCCCCCTTTGCTGAGGGAAGCCGCATTTCAGGCCATTGCAGAGTTTTTACCACTTCCTGATAGTGGTTTCCCACCACAATCTCGTCACAAGCTTTTTTGGGAGGTGAGTCAGAGGCTGCAATGAGAACCACCTGGCTGGGCTCGGAGGCTCCATCCCGGGCTGATCCCCACTGCAACGCTTGGGACCTGTAGGCAGCATCCACAGGGCAGAATTACTTATGGGGGACATGGCATCCCACTGCATCCCCCCCTTTCTGGCCTGGGAAAGAAGAACGATTTGCTGCTGCAGTTCCCACAGCTCCTCTTTCCTTACAGGGCTGGGATGGGCCTGCTCCAAGCCACCCCACCCAGGGAGAAACTTGGTACAGGAGGAAGAGCAAAACCTCCTCCTGCTCTGCCTGCGATAGCTGTCCCGCCCCAGCACTGTGTTGGCCCCATGCACAAAACTGTCCCAAAACACCCCAGTGTGCGCAGAGCAGCACCAAGACCCTGGTTTTCTCCAGGGAGCAATGCAGGGCTTGGCAGAACTGAGAAACTGCCCTCCCTGGTCATTACAATTCCACATATAAAGCCAGTTTCTGGTAAAGGAACCTCCCAGGTTCTCCCTGATGGGCTTCCATCTTTTGCTATTAAAAAACGCATCATCCCCATGCCCCTGCCCTTACTCAAACCCCTCCACTTGGGAAATAACTGCATTGTAGCCAGCAAGTGAGGCTGAACTGAGGTAAGCCTTTTCAAAGGAGCTAAACCTGCTTAAAACCGGTGCTGTTCCCTGACCCACCCTCCTAATCCTGCCTGGTTGATAATGAAATAATAAAGGGCTGCAAAGCCTTGCTCTCCACCACGCTGTGGGGGAGGTTTCTGCTGCCTCTGTACATGCCAGGAGCTGGGATATTAATTAGTCCCTAAGTAAACAGAATTGCTTCTTTCTTCTCCTTTGCCTGGCTGTAAAACCAGGTGTGACTGCCAGCCCACAGAGAATCTGGAGTCGCTCCCTTTTTCAGGAGAAAGGTTGGTTGTTACAGTGATAACAGCTGCGATCTCTGCCCACTGCCCTGCTTGGGCTCCTTGGGGGCTGATACCAACCTCGCAGCTCCACCAGCCACCCCGGTGGGACCTGCAGGGCCACCCATGCCAGGCTGCTGGGCCTCTCCCCATGAGGATGGAGTTGGTGACACACGGAGGGAATTTCAGAAACATGAGTGCAGGGTGTGTTTGGGGCAGAAAGTGTTGTCGAGTCCTTCAAGGTGGGCACAGAGGTGCCACCTGGGGTCTGCTGTGCCAGTGGCTGCCCTGCAGCAGAACACACAAACTCACTGCATCTCAGCTTCAGCAGCTGGGAAATCAAGGGGAGGTGACAATGCAGGCAGGATCCATCCCCTACGGCCAGGATGGCTCTGAACACCCTATGTGGCCGCAGGAATGAGGTCTAGAGGGTGGTGCTGGGGGACCTGGATGGCAAAGCAGAGGCCGAGGACATTGAAAGAGGCTATAGCACCAGCACTGAGTTGGTGTGTTGAGGCTGCTGAGTGAGGAGCCAGCTGGCCCCGGGTGGGAAGGGGTTAATCAACCCTTCTTTATCCAGCACACCTGAATTGCATGGCAAACCAGGAGGGAAGGGTGCTAAAAGAGGAAGGCAGCAGCCATTCCCTTCCTAGGGGCCTGGGAAGGAGCTGGTAGGAAGCTGAGTACCCTGCAGAGGTGCTGTGGCCCCTGCAGCACTGGGTCTCCCTCCCCACCCCTGGGGCATGTTCCCCCTTGCTTCCCCCAGCCTAGGTGCTGCTCTGGGGTTTCTTGCTGCTGTTGCCCTGCCAGGGTGTCCCTGCAGCAGTTTATTGCTGCTGTCCCAGACCCCTGGAGTATCCCTGCTCCCCTGGGAACTGCCATTTCCCTGGTGGGTGCAGTAGGGACCTTAGGAAGCAGCCAGCTTCCTACATCACAAAAATACTTTGTCCCCTCACATTTTTTTCAGCTCCTTCCTTTTGAAGGATAAAGCCAGTAACTTGGGACGAATGGCTTAGCATGGGTGTTGTGACTGCTACCAGACACCTGTGCCTTGCAGTACAGCAGCAACTAAACACACATCCATGTATGTGGCTGAGCAAGAGCCCTGCCCGGGGCTGGGGGTGCCCATAAGGCATAATGGGTGCTGCTGATTCACCCCAAGCTGCAGGGTTATTGCCAGCCTGAAGGCCTGATCAGCATCACATGCGTGGCTGTGCTGCCTTCTTGCAGTGAATCCCAACAGCTGATGCTGTTAGTTCTTGCTTTGCTTTACGCTGCCAGTGGGGAACAAGCTGGAACATGGGAATTGAGCTAGAATAGTCCCTGTTGTGACAAGGCACAGATGAAGGACCTGTGGGGGACACAGGACTTAGAGAGGCACCGGGAACCACACACAGCTTTGGTGGCAGCACATGAGGGAGGTGCCTGTTGCTGCACTGGCTCTGTCCCCTGCAGCAAGCAAAGGGGGTGAGGAATGTGCCCCAGCTCCCCTCACCCTGCCAGCGCAGGCAATGATAGAAATCTTGACCTTGTCCAGTTGCAGCACGTGACCCTGTGGCCTGTTTTGCTGTGCTCGTGGCTGGTCCAGGCAGGCCTACAGCTGTGATAGGGCACCTGTGCAGAACCCCGGGGCCTGATCCTGCTGCAGGAACAAACCCAGGTGGCTGGTGAGGTGAAAGGGGGGAACTCTCCTGGCTTGTGCACCAGGTGAATAACCGTTGGGTGGTCTTGAGTGATTGTGGAGGGAAGCATGGTGAAAGGGAGACAGCCTTCCACCCTGGTTCCTGGGCAGTGCAGCAGCGGCGTATGGAGGGAACACTGATGCATTTCTCTTTGCACTGAAGATGCTGCGTCTTAACAAAGGCTGGAGAGAGACAACATTTAATGAAGTGCTTAGTGTAAGGAGAGTGACAGCAATGCTGCAGCTCCCAGCTAAGCACAAAATGTTTCTGACAGGAGCCACTGCCATAGGCACCTCTGCCATCATGCACCCAATCCCACACACCAAAACAGCCCAGGAGGGGGACAGCTGCTAATAGAGGTGTTACGTCCTCCATGTCCTGAGCGAAACCTATCATGACCTCCTCCTCCTTCCCCACCCTCCACTGGGTGATGAAAACTGGGATGATGATGACCTTGCACTGCGGCTTCTAAAGCTGCTGGGAACCTTTCCCTCCAGGGCAGACAAAGCAACGCAGGGCAATCCTTGTGATGAAATGAATGCTGTTTGCCATCCCTGTGATGCAAAACACACTCTTCGGGCCTGGAAAGGCCAGCACAGAGCTCTAGATGGGTTAAATTTTCTGTTTAGGTCAGTCATTTAGTGCCTGTATCCAGGGGGGACTTTGTCTTCACATCCAAGAAGCCCCATCAGCGAGCATTCCCTCAGCAAACGGTGCAGAGACCAGGTTGAGCTCCAGCAGCATCTCCCCCCGGGGTACTGCGGGGAGCCCCAGGCCCAGCGCGCAGCCGGGCCCCGGCAGAGCTCAGGCTCCAGCCCTGTGGGGCGGGAGGCCGCCCCCGCCCCCATGCCATAGAGCGAGGCTAGAGCGCCGCCGCAGCGCTTCCGGTGGGCCACCGGAGCGGCCGCCATCTTAGGTGCGGGCAGGGAAGCTGCCGCGTTGAGGTCGTGCCTCACACTGCTCGGCAGAAACGGGAAGTAGCTGCGCCGGGGAAGCGGGCGATTCACCCCACCCCCTACCCTGAGGAGGGAGAGTTTACGCCGTTCTCACGCTTCCTGTTCAGGTACCGGCGCTGTTCGGCTAGTAGCTGATACTATTCTCCCGCTGTGAGGGGAGAGCGTGGCCGCTGTGCCCTCACCTAAGATGGCGGTGGGGGCAGTCTCGCTCGCGGAGAAGATGGCCGCCGAGGGGAGCGGCGCTCTAGCCAGGCGGCGGAACTCACTTCGCTGTGTGAGGGGACCGGGAGGGAGATCCTCACACGCCCGGCCTCGTAGGGATCGTTCTCCAGCCTTGCTGCCTCACAGGGAAACCCCCTAGCCCCCCGCATCTTCCCGCAACACCCCCTTAGCCCACCCCCCCCCCCCCTTCCCCAGCCGAGAGAGCCCCTCTCTGCATTGCCCCTGGACCCCCACCCACATTCGGGGGGTCTTCCCTCTCCTGGTGCATGAGGTGCCTCTGGGTGAGCGTGGGGCAGGTTTGGGTTGGGGTACCCCGAGGCCTGACCCCTGGGGGAGGGGGGTTTCCTCTGCAGGGCTGCCCGCCCAGGGCAGCTGCTCCTCCATTTTAATAGTAATATTTTCCGGCCGCCTTTTTATACTTCGCTACTGCAGTGGACCAGCATGACCATAGGTAGCGGAAGGGTTCCCCTCCTCCTTCTCCTCCCCACCCCTTAAGGGGCGGTGATCGTGGCGGAGAGGAAGAAAAGGATGCCACGGAAGCTGCTGTTGCCTTATAAATCTGTTTTTTCTCACTTTCGAGCTCCACGGGGGTTGCATGACGCTTTGGCGATGAACGCAGCCAGAAGTGGCTACCGAGTCTTCTCAGCCAACTCCACGGCAGCCTGCACCGAGCTGGCGAAGAGGATCACGGAGTAAGTTCCTTCTCTTCCAGTTGTCCCTCCTCACCCCTCCGTGAGCTCCGCTGTGCAGGCAGCCTTTCTTCAGAGAGGCTGTGGGCGTCCTCCCGCCTTCCCAAGCCAAAGGCATCTGCTGCAAACACCTTTGCTGTGGAGGTTTTGCACTGGGAGTCTTAAGCAGCTCTTCCCTTCTCCTCAGCGCTGGCTCATCCCTCCTGATAGCTCAGTTTGACCTAGGGATGAAAACGAACCCGCTGCTTTCTGTCTCTTCTGTCTCTTGACGTCTGTTTCAATGCTGGAAAGGCCAGGCTGCAGCAGAGGCTGTTACTTTTGGGGAGGGAGGAGGTGAAACCTGGCTGAATGAGAGTGTTTTAACTGATTTGAGAGATGCTCAAAACTCTCTCCACCACATTTTGCAGGGACGGGCTGGTGACCCTGCATGGGGTGCAGGGAGTATTCCATCTGTGGATCTTGATGCAACACCTGCAGTTGCACTGACCAAAGTGGATTTTGATGGGGTAGGAGAGGTGGGCAGCACGTGCTAACAAAGTTTAGGGATGGAAGTGTGCTTTTTTTTTTTTCAGCCCATCAATTTGGGCAGAGTTTGACCTTGGCTTGGCAAGGGTGGATATATTGGGTTCTGCTGAATGGGGGTGGGTGGGGGTAACAGGTGGCTCCAAAATGGGGCTCTTGGTGCACAGAGGAGCACTGAGTTTCCCCTGACACTTGATCTTTTGTTTTGAATTAATTTCGTTCCAGTTGGGGCACTCCCAGCCAAAGGGGCTTTTCTGGTAGAGTCATCTGTGTATTGGGGAGCTGTCATCCTAAGGCTGGATTTGGATTTCCTTTCTGATTCTTCTCAGCTACAGTTCATAGGAAGCTGCTCCCAAAATTGAGGGGGCTTAGTGCTTGTTTGCCTGCTGCAGCAGATAGCATCCTTGCTACTCCTTTGGCAGCTGCTGGCCCATTCCCGACTCCAAGGGCATGCTTAAATTGGAAACATTGCTAAATACAGGTGTGCTGTCACCTTAAACTGGAAGAACGTTTTGCTATTTGTCCAGCAAGCTTTAGTAAACAGTATGTTCAATCCCTAGCACAGATTATCTCCAGGAAGCTGACTTGACTTGTTTGGCTGGGATCGCTGGTGTTGATGGGATGTGTGTTGGATAACAGCAATGGACTTTGCTGGGTGTGAGGTAGAGAGGAAAATCCTTGTGTTTGGGAGTGGAAAGCTTTTTTTTTCTTTTTTTTTTTCATGTATTTTTGCTTTGTCAGTCCATATCACTTTCCCTTCACTGATACAGCTCTGAAAATGAAGTCTCTCTATATAAAAAAAGTAAGTTTTGCTGCAACAAAAGGGACGTGGTTTTACTTGTCCTGTTGCATCAACACAGAACATAACAGAAGTCCTTTGGAAACAAGCTCTGTGTTCTCAGGACAGAAAGAGCAAACAGGCAATCTTTTTTCTTTGCTCTTTGTCTTAGAAATTACTCACTTTTAAAAAAGATGTAATGAAAAGAGACACAGAGCCAGCTTCCCCAGGCCATGGTGTGCACAGCTGGCTGTGTGATGTGCTGATGTAACCCTCTGCAGGGTTTCCAGTGATTCTCTGAGGGTGGATGATGGCAGGATCCAGAGAATGACCTCCTTCCTGGCTGTCCTTCACAAAGTAAACTTTTATTAGAGGTGATGTGGACATCTTGCCTTGGATCTAATGTCAGCAAGGAAGTTGGATGCTCCAGCGGTGGTATGAGCACAACAGTGTGGTACACAGCTGCTGCTTAAATTGAGATCTAACGACATGTAGCTCTGTAAAATGGGAGTAGTGACCATTCTGAAATGAAAAGGTGTAAAACATTATATATGGATGAGGTTTTGTTGGAGTAGGGTGCAAAATCAGGAGCCATTAATAGTACAGATTTGCCTGCAGTAAAGAATCTCAAAAGTAAAGGTATTTTCAGCATCTTGTGTGGTGGGTTTTGTACTGACTTCCCTTAGGAGCTCAGGGGCTGTTGCAACATGTGTGTAATATATCCCTTGTTTTTTCAGGTTGCAAAAGTTGCATGACTGCTGGCTTTCCCACTGTGTCACATCCCAGCCTGTACTTTGCTGGGGAGCTCAGTTGCGCCTTTTAATAGAGTTGGAGCAGTCTTATAAGGGTGAGTTTGTCTTCTAATATTGTGCGTTCTTTTTAAAGTTTTTTTATGACCTTTAGTATAAGTAGTAAAAGAACTTTAAAACAACACACAATATTAGGAGTAGGGCCCCTTGAGACACTCATCCCTCTAGGCTCTGTTGCTTTTTGCCTGCAGGTATGATGTTAAAATTGACACTTGAGCAATCCTGCCTTATCCTTTGTCTTTTTAATCTCAAGCCTGGAGAGGAGCAGTGTGACATAAACCAGACATCTGAAAGCTGTTCGATCTCCTTGCTGCTTTTAATGCAAAACTTCTAAACTTGCTTTCGATTCAGGCTTTGTGGCATTCTGGCACACTTCTGATCTTTACAGTTTCCCATTATGTATTCTTGTCTGGTTATAGGCTGAGTGACTAAATGGTTAGGCTAAGTTTCAGAGCTTTTGTTTATGTTCTGGTTTATGAGAACCAAACACCGCATGCAACTAAGTAATAAAGATGCTCCTTAGATTCAGGGCGACTGAAACATAAACCCATATGTTTACTTGTATCTTACAAATTGAGAGGGATGTTGTTTTTAAAAATTCTCTCCCAGATGGAAAAAATCCTCCTGCTGTAATTAGGACACTTGGCACCTGATCGCAAGCTGCATTTGCAGGGGAAAAAGATAATTTCTGTGGCCAGTGCTGATCCCGAATGGGCCTTATGTGCTGCTGCGGGGAGGGAGGTTTAGGCAATCTTTTTAATCTCGAGTCCAACAGCTGCATTTAGATCTCCTTCTGACTGCAGTGTTTGGCTCAGATGGTACAAATATTACATTCCACTCCCGGCTTGTCTGTTTGGGTTGGAGGGGATTGCTGATTGAAGCTTCCTAATCCCTCCCCTGTGCTCCTACAGGTTTGTGTTGTGTGGGCTGTGATACTATTGTAAACTCATTGCAGGCTGTGAGTGTTCTAGACATGCATTTGGTTTGCAGCATGGAAAGTGCTGGCGATATAAAGGTAAAAGCACTGCTGTGAGCCTAAACAGTGTGGAGTAATGAGGAAAATTGGAGACTTGTGTTCTGATCTTTGGTCATAAGAAGCTGGGTACACAACACTAAAACCAGGGTGGTGTTTTCTGTGTCTGAGTGGGAGGTGAACCCTGCTTTTGGAAGAGACAGTATGTTAGGAGGACTTGCAGCAACCTCCCTCAGCTGAAGGAGAATTTCTGATGGGATGGAGGAAGAGCCTTCCTCATTAGGTTGTCTTGCCAGCATGTGAGAGAATAGCACAGGGGAGTCAGACACAGTAACCTTGTGATGCTGCTTTCCCCCATCTCCAAGCCCTGTTCTTGCCTTCTGGAAAGAGCTCTTGTGTGGTGCTACAGGAGGAGAGGAGGTGGCACCAGCTCTTTTTCCATCTTGGAAGATGCAGCGCTGTGGCAGGAGGCTAAAGAGATGCTACAGGGTGAAACTGCATCAAAGGATTTTGGGAAGGGAAAAGAATAACCATCTAAAAAGTAATACAGTTGAAGAGGGTTACAGGCAGGGGACAGTGCTGAAGTAGGGTGAGTGTGGAGCAGCTGGGCTTTGAGATTTTTCTGTGCAACCTAGATGGAGCATGTAATATGACTGAGTAGATAAGCTTTGCATAGTAGCTTTCTGTGCTGGCCAGTGCCAGGTTTAGGGGAAGTTCCTTCATGGGCAGACTGGTAGGAGTAGAGGAAAATCTGCGTGGTATTTGCCAGTAGTTCAGCTGCATGGCTTTTGGCATGGCTGGAATGAGTGATGCAAGTACCGGATGACTCTGGGTGCAAGTGGCAGACGAGGAGTAGGGACTGTTCTTCAAGTATCTAGTCGTGTTGGGTGGATGGAGGAGGGTAAAGGAGAGCTCAGATAGTTATAACGACATCTGAACAGATTACCTTGTATCCAGGAAGCTGCTGTTTCCTTTCCCTTTTCTGGCTTGCTCTTGTAGTGGGAGATTAGGAAATACACTGTAGAGCTGCCACTGTGTTAGCTGGACTGGTTGACTGATCTTTAAAGGTTTGCTGAAGTTTCAAAATCAATTTGAAGTCAGGCTGTGGTTTGCATTGGCCACGGTCAAGCACAGAGCAGATATTCTGCTGTCAGCTCCAGCTCCTTCTGGGTTATACAGCCAATGGTAGTCTGTAGGCGTGAGGGGAGTTGGGTATTTGCAGAGCCGAGACCAGTAAAAATATTTGTGATGAAGAGGATATTGCCAAAATAAAATCATATCATAGTCAAGGGCTTTGTATGCAGATTTCTCTTCAAATTTAATGTTTGCACTGCGAGTTGGCTGGAATCTGCCTTCAGAGATAACTTCACAAATGTCTCTTTAGGTGCAGAGGGAGAGAAGCAAACACAGCCCAGGCTGAGAGCCCTTCCCAGCGGTACTGAGATGTGCTTTGATGGCATGAAATATTGCAAGTGCCCTTGCCTCTTGAATTTTGATTCAGTTATATGTCAGGACTCCTTTAACAGATTGTCCTTTGTCTCAAGAGCCTGGTACAGTGGTTTTTGACAGCCTTCAGAGGACCATTTTAAAGTACAGTCTAATACAGCCTTGTAGTAATTCTTAAAATACTGCAGTGTGTCACTTTCTTAAACTACAGGTGACTTCTGAGCTGTTCACGTTTAGGTTGTGAATTGAAGACAGATTTTGTAAACACTTTTGTATCCACAGCTTAACATCTTCTTGGCATCTGTTGAGACTCTGGAAGTTTAGATCATCTTTCCTGGGCAGTGTTTACAGAGAGAGATATTCCAGGTCAATATAAATTGTTTACTGGCCAATTGCTCTGAGAAAAATTTTTAAAGCCACAAATAAAATTTTTCTTTTGGATGCTATCAGGTCTTCGGTTTAGTGACAGAGCTGGTGTGAGGACAGCAGAGCAAGGAGCAGGGCTTTCACTACCAGGAGCAGTGAGTGGTTGCACAGGGAAAGCTTGCACTGAGGTGGTGTTAAAAACTTTTAAGAGCTGGGAGCAGCCTGGAGTGGTAGTACCTTGATCTCACTGTGCCCAGCTGGGCTTGGCGGGACTGTGTGTGCATAGCTTTTTTTAACAGATCCTAGTTCTGAAGACTGCTGCTTTTAAAAACAAAACCAACACCAAACTGAGTTTCTGTGTCGCTCGGGTGGAGAAGGGAGCTTCCAGAAGTATGTGCATGCTCTGATGTCTGCACGGGACTGATATAACAAGTGAGATTTCTACAAATACTGTTAAATCAGCCTGACTGTTCTGTAGTCTTAAAAACTTCAGTATCACCGAAGGCCCCCACCTCCCCATACCCAAATACCACACCACATAGCAAGGCTTTTGTTGATGGAGCTCACTTTGCTTGGAGATGTGGTTTATCTGCAGGACCTGAAGTATTATTTTTACCAGAAGAAGCTGTATCTGTGCAGGGGGATGTGCTCTGCGTTACTTTTTCTTTCCTAGCATGGATCTGCCAGTATCTGCAGACAAGTGATCCAGGAATTGTGATAGCCTCTGTTCATATGGTTATGCTGTTAGTCCTGAAGCCAAATGCAAACAGACTTCTTGCTGTCAGTTTAATACCTCTGTTGCCTAAAGCAATGACCAATTGGAAGCTTCTGCATGGAGAGGATTTACAGAGAAAGGAGTTGGGGGTGGAGGAGGAAGAAGGGAGAAGTGACAGGAAGGGGGAATTTATCTCAGACCTCCATTGCAAACAGTTGCTCCCAGGCTGTGCAGTGGCTAAGGCCATGCTCTGCCCTTGACTTCTCTGCAAATCTTCCTTTTGACACAAGTCCTCTGGAATTCAGTGCTTTACAACAAGAGCTGCTAGAACAGTCCCCTCTTTAATATCCTTGACTAAATCGAGGTTTTATTAGCCTTGTTCACTGGCTGAAGTCTCTGCTTACACAAGCCTTCAGAAAGGCATTTAGTGGAAGGTGTGCCCCTTGGGTAAACATACCTGAACTGCTCTGGTGGAGCTTCCTGTCGGTCTGTCTGCCATGCCCGCAGCTCGTGGGACTGCAGAGTGCTGCAGGCAGTGTTGATGTATGGTTTACGGGCTGTTTTATCTCGTATCCTCCCCATTGCCCTTGTTTACTTGCAGTCAACAGTTGGAGCAGAGATGGGATTTATTGTTTGACTAGAGCAATCTACTACCACTCATTCATTTAATTTGGCAGCTGCTTACTGTCTCTTCTGCTGTTATCTCCACCCAGGTTTGATAAGCAGAGCTGTTTAGTGTCCCTTTTTCCAGCAGGGAGCAAACTTGTCTTTCTGATTTCTTATTTCAGCAGCATAGAAACTGCATTGCTGCTGTACAGTCTGAATAGGGGAGCACTGAGCTCTGGTTTCTCCTTGCCAGGTACATCCTCACAGTGTCACAGACTTCTGCTGTGTTTGTTTGCCAGCACTTGGCATTGAAAGTGCCACCTTCCAAAGGCTGTTTTGCTGTGATGTGTCTGGCTGAACTGGTTTTGAAGCTTTCCTTCCGGCCATGAGATGCAGGGTTGGTTGACCAAAGGCACTTGCACAGTCTCATTAATGGAGGTTTTTTACCAGTAGTGAGGTCAGAATGTGCTGTCTGCAGTGAAGTCAGGGTGCACATGCCTCCAAAGAGAGCTTGCAAGACTTGCTGTGCAGTTGTGGAGGAACAAGTGTGAGTCACTAAACATTTCCCCACGCATACTGGTTTGTTTTGCTTGTGATTCCTGAGCTTGTTTCAACTTGGATGCCTTGGCAGCAATTCGGCCAAAGCTTAGTGGTTGCAAATGCCTGGCTGTCATCAGAAAGGCAGTGGGATCCCCAGTGGGCAGCAAGAGCTTGACGGATCTAATCTGCAAAACTCACTTTTACTGTGCATCAGTAAGTGGGACTTGCCTTTGCTTGACCAGCTGCCAGCAGTTTTTTGAAGGTACTGAGGATGCCTTTGTATTGCAGCCACAAGTTTTAACCCAGTGGGGCTGATGAGAGAAGCCAAATTAGGGATTAGGCAAGGTGGCTTGCCTGCTCTGGACTGCACGGTCCCTGGGCAATGCTGCAGTCAGTACATGAGCCAGGCTGGTTACAATCTCACACATACAGTTCTTGATGTGGGAGTTCACTCCCCAGCCACAGCCATTGCAAAACGGGCTGCCACACATGCGATCGAGAATGCATGTGTGCCCAATACGCACTTTGTAGCCAGCTAAGCAAATATATCACATTGCATTCAAGTATCTGTTGTCACAGCTGTCCTGGCCATGCTTTCCAGGCCAGCTTCTAGTTGAGACCTCCAGCTTGTGGGCTCATAGCTAAGTCCAGCAGTTGCTGATGGGCGAGCAGCATGTCAGTGTCAGGCTGTCTCACTCATTGACTTCTGAAAAAACAAATATTTGAGGTGATTTAAATACAAGGCTGAGTCTGTGGAGAGAGATTGACTTCTGAAGGCAGTAGGCTGGGGAGAGCCAGTGACAGATGTGGGCTCTTTTGTTCAGGGTTGGTACTGACTCACAAGATTTTGGCATGTGTCCAGGTAAATACAGTATATAGGCAGACAGGAAAGTACCACCATAATCAACGTGTTGAACAAAGGTATTTTTCAGGCATAAACTGTTTCCTAATCCAGCATGTGTGCATAGCCACAGAGCAGACCCTACAAGAGAGGAGGGACTTGCCTTGAGCTGCAGCAACATACCTGTCCCAAGCATCTCACTGATGCATGGTCTCTCTTACTAATGGATTACTTGTCAGTACAGTTAAATACAGAAGTGTCACCTGAGGGAAAAGTCTGCCTTTTAAGAAGTGCTCTTCAAAGTGGATTTTTATTATATAAGAAAGAAGTTTAAAGAAAAAAGGGAGGGGGGCAGGGAGCAGGTGGCAACTGTAATCTTTGTTGTGATGAATGTCGTAGGTTTGACATTCAGGAAGAGGAGGGAGTAATTTAAAAAAATCAGAAAACTTCTAAGTTAAAATTTCTTCAATCAGCTGAGTTATTTTGAAAGAAAGGCTTGTGGGGAAATAAGAGATGTGGGAGTCAGAAAAAGTGACTAAACTGCCATTAATCAAGTCTGAGTAAATCATTAATGTTTAGTTCCGGAACAGATCCACCTAAGGTGGCATTGCATAGACTAGCAAGATGTCCTTTGTCATAAGGAGACACAGCCTCTGGTCAGTCATGTGAAGCCTGGCTCTTAGAGTATGGCATTGGTGGGCTGCAGAGCAGTGTGCCCCAGGGATGTCAGAGGGAAGGAGACCCCCAAGGAAGGGGAGAACCTGTAGTTCCGTGGACTGGCTAGCATACTCAGCAACCTGTTAGGCAGTGCTGTGTTTTCTTGGTGATATTTTGGTAAAGTATCTTGTGATATTTTGTCCAGTCTCTGCTTTGGATCACTGACTGCTGGGTTTCTCCATTTTTAATTTCCTTTTTTCTCTCCAGGCGTCTTGGAGCTGAGCTGGGAAAATCTGTGGTGTACCAGGAAACTAATGGAGGTAAGAGAAATCTTTACTATTTGCAACTGTTTTGAGGTAGTCTCAGAAATACTGGGTAACTCCATTAGCCAAACCTGTCTAATAAGTGCAGTGATTCAGCTATGATACTACTGCTGCTCCTGGCACTGCTAACCTCTGTGTCTGACCTTGGACAAAGCCATTAAACGTCTTCCTTGTTTTCCCCTGTTATCTCATTTGTCTGCCCATCAGCTAACTCTCTTGTAGAGGAGAGTCCTACCTCAGGTGTTAGCTGCTACAAAATCTTACATGCTCTAGTGGTTAGCAAAACTTGTCCCAGGTTTAAAAGTAATGGCCTGCTTTCTAAGTGTCTGCCTTGAAAACTTTTAAATTTATCCCCTTCTTCCAGCCCTCTCCTGCCACAGGCAGTTTATAGCTGCCCTAGGAAGGGATGGAAAGAGTCTTGGCTCAGCATGAGGGTTTATGGTAGTGCTGCTGCTCTTACAGCCAGAGTGGGCCATGCAGTGTGTAAGCTGCTGTGGTTATGGTTGGATTGGCTGTTGCATTTGTGCTAGTAAGAGCTCGCTGCCCTTTGGGTTTAGTTTTAAATCAGGTTGCTTGCTACAAGGTCTGAAGTTATTCTTCATCACTGCACAGCAACTCACAGTCAGCTTTCAGCAGGGTCCCTTAAGGTTGCTGCCAGTGTGCCTAGGCAATTAGACTCTGAGTTTGGTAGCTGGGTAGATATTTCTCTCCTTGAGCTTATATCTGCTCTCTAGTTCATGACTGTGTGGAAAATAAGTGGCTAAGACAGGCGCCTTGGGAAACCTGGTGTCATTGCTTTGGCTTTGCAGAGCTGCTTTGGGGCTCAGCTTTTGCATTTGAGCCTGGGACTGCAGGAATTGTGTTGAGCAGAGACCCTGGTTTCCAGCTTGTGTCAGTGTTGAAGTCTTGACCTTGATAGTGAAATCGGGGAGTTGTCCCTCTGAACTCTGTGCTGCTGGTGTTGCCTTGGGCTATCCAGCCTGTATGGAGCTGACCCAGTGGTAAGCTGCAAAAGAGCAGTTGCTCACCTTCTTGGTAAGTACTGAAGGTTGTTCTGCTTTGGGGGGGATTATTTTTCACTAAGAAATGTGATATTGACAGCTTTCAACACTCTGCATGCAGAAGTGAAAAGGATCTCTCCTTGAGAGTTAGGTAATTGTCTTCTACATGTAAGAGAACAGCTATTCAGCCTGGTTTTGCACTGTAAACACAACTCACTCACTGGTATGCCATGCCAGCTCTTTACTTCCCAGGACCAGCCTTTAGAAAACCTGTGTGTATGTGCATGAAGGGCAAAGGAGCAAGTCCTCATCTGCCCTGACCAGTGGGTTCAGAGTGCTGCTGAAACATGGTGTGTTATCACTGTAAATCTGATGTTTGAAAAAAACTCCCTGACTTCTGTGTTCAATCCTCTTCAGAAACAAGAGTTGAAATAAAAGAATCCGTCCGAGGACAGGATATCTTCATTATACAGACAATCCCCAGGTAAGGGGCCAGTGGCTCAGTTTTACAGCTGTAATATGCTTTGAATTTCTGGTTCAGCAGATTGTTTGATGTTTTGATGATTTGCTGATGTTGATGGTTTGCTCACTGTTACCCGGTGTGATAACCAGTCGCTTTCCAGTGTTGTCATTGCTTTGACTTACATTTAAGACACTGCATAGTGTTAAGCTGTTAAAATTCCCAGAGCATCGCTTGTGCCACAGCAAACTGAGAAGCTTGTTGTCAAATAGCTTCAGTATGTCACTTGAGGCAAGAACAAGTATGACTGATGGCTTCAAGTGAAACATCCCTGGTCTGTCTGTTGATGTCCTTGCAGGCTCAGTTGCTTGGTGATTTCTGACTGGCATGTCCATTGCAGAATGTGTAATTTCCTCTGCCTTCCAATTACCAAGCAGCAGAGCCAGCAACAAGCAGCAGCTATTGCTTTTATTACAAGCTGGATTATTTTTCCTCTCTTGTTGCAGTGATGTATAACTGAGCTCAGGTGGAAGTCCGTAGCTTCCTTCCTGTACTCTTATAGTTCTTAATGATCTTGAGCCTTCTCTTAAGTGGGCCTTCTTATTTTTTACGTAGGGCTGTTCTAGCCTTGGAGTAAGAGGAAAAAGAAGTGCTGCAAGTAACCGAGGGGTTAGGAAACCAGCTGCTAACCTCAGGAACCTTGTTGCTTGTTGGCAGAGAAAGAGTGCAGCACTAGTGTTTTGGGAAGGGAGCCTCCATGTAAATGTTAACTGCAAAATTACCAACTATGAGTAAGGGAGGTGCTGTTTCAGAGATGAAGTATTGATAGGATGCCTTTTGCACAGTTAGCAAAACACAGGTATTCCTGGTCTGATAGTTTTTGTTCAAGTTACCAAATTCAGCTCAGATTTTTGGAGATCACAGGAACTAGTAGGTACTAGAGCTCAAGAAGGTAGCAGAATACCCTTGAAACAGAAATTTTTCTTGCTTGCCAAAGAAATAGAGCCCAGTGAGAATTCAAGTTCATGTTCTCCTTGTAATGCTTGGCCTGTTGTTAAAGAAATCAGTAGACTACAAGATCAGCTTGCTCACTTCTGGAATTACTCTTGCAGGCTGAGACATTTTCCTAGAGCTCATCTCTCTCCAGAGAGGTGCTCCAAGTGGTTACTCCCTCAGGGCGCAACTAAATCTCTGCAAAATGAAAATCCACTGATGCGGGATTATGTTTCAGGAGAATAGTGCCATTCTGTTGTCCCTTGTGAGAGAGTTCTCTGAAATAACTTGTAACTGAGAGCTGTGTAAACATGGAACAGATAAGGTGTTCAGAGAAAGCATTATGGACAGCAGTAGTTTTGAGATGGGAAAACCTCCCCTGCTTTTAACTTGTTGATCTCCTTGTTTTTTCCATAAACTGAATTCAGTGTTGTGGGCCAAGAAAAGGGTCCCTTTTAACCAAAATGTTCAAGGCCCCCCAGGTGAGGAGCCACTGTTATGCTGCCAAGTCATCTTTTATTCTTAAGCTGCAGCTGTGTCTTGCTGCATTGCTTGAGAGGACAGGTTCAAGGGCATCTCAGTTTTGCAGTGGGTTTCAGGGAGTTTTTCAGGAGATTAAAAACACAGACTGTATTGAATAATCTAAGTATAGGACTTCTGCACTCAGTAGCGGTTTGAAAAGCAAACAAAATATTAGGACTTGGTAGGAAAGGAGTAGAGAGGTAAACAACCTTGCTATGCTGCGGAATGAATTCACAGCCTGCATCTTAAATGCACAGAGAGAAGAGAAAGACCTGAGTATTTGATATAAGCTCCCTGTCCAAAAATCATATAGCAGAACTAAAAAAGTTGCAAAGACAGGTATCCTCCAAGACTACTGGTGTGTGGACTAGCATTCTTATGAGGGAAAACTATTAGTGATACACTAAAAGCAAAAGGAGTCTTTTAGTGCTGAGTGTTGTTGCAAAGTTGATTGGCAGCTTCATGTAGGTCATTTGTTCAGCCCCAAGAACAGGGATCTCCAGGGATGGCTCAGGCAGGGATGGGGAGCAGTGAAGGAGGCTTCAGGCTGCTGGAGAGGAGTGGTAAGTAGAGTGTGGGGGATAGCTGAGCTGGCGTTAAATGTCCTGGTAAGGAGCCGACAGTCCCTGTGTGTGGTCTTGGCTCAGGCTTTCTGGCAGTAACTGTAAGGACGACGTCAAGGCAGGAGGTGGGGAGGGCAGCAAGGAGACTGGGATGCTCTCCTGGGTACCTGTTTTGGAGATCCTGTGGCTGGGGTTCCACCACAGATGTTAGTTCCCCCCATGAAGCCAGGCCCTTGGTTGGTGTCAGCACCCCTTGCAGAGGAGCAGATCACTGTGACAGCTGGCTCAGCATGAAGCATCCAGGATGGTACTCCTCGAATCGATGAGCCCCTCAAGCCACCCCCCCCGCCCGGGGACCTGCTGAAGGGACAGATGAGTCTGCCTAGCAGGAGCTTCCTGGAGTCCAGCAGGGGTCCTGCTTGAATATTGAGGGAGGTACTGTTCCTTCAGTGATTTTTCCATCAGTATGGCTACTAGTGTCCCACAGCAGGACCAGGACAGCTGGTGCCTTTTGAAATCAGTAGTAACATTTTCTCCTAGGAGCAGTCTTGTTCTCTATCTGCTTTCCATGTGAATGTTTTTTTTAAGAGTAATTTGAAAAGTAAGGATGGAAAATACAGAATTTTTGGGATGAACTTTAAGTAGACTTAAACTTGGCCACTTTGTTTTTATACAGTACTGATAGTAGAATCTTTTTCTCCTCTTGTGGTCCCACTGGCACAGCTAAAACACCAAAGGGAAGAAACGGTTCTTTGTTTGCTCATTGTCCTGTGTGGCAGGGGGCTATGTTTTATGTAATTCTTGGCTGGGTGCTTCAGAGCTAACAAAGCTTTCTTGTGTGTAAACGGCATTGTGTGCGAGGGCTGGCAGGGACAGCAGGAGAACAGAGACCCAGAGTGCTCGCAAACTGAGGTACAAACAGAGGTTAATTTCTGAAGAAGGGGGAAGATATGGAGAAATGGAAATGGTTGAAGGTTTGTCGTGGGTCACACAGATGGAGGCTTGGAAAACAGTATCTGTGAGCTCTTGGAGAAGCTGTCCCCAGTGGTCAGGAGGAAAACAGGTCCTTGAGCAATACCTGGGTAAAGTACAAAAAGCTCTGCAGAGCTTTGAGCTGCTCTGTGCTGTTTATTCTTCTGCTGCTGTGTGGAAAGATGGCTCAGTCAGGCCCCCATATCACCACAGGCTCCATGGCTGAGCCACTGGCAGTGTTGTCCTCCTGGTGACCAGTCTGGGGAAGTGGTGTGTCATTTGAGGCTGTCCTTGCTGGAATACCCCCAAGCAAGGGTGTCTGCATTGTAGGAGGAGTGCCTGTCCCTTTGTCTTCTCTGAAGTGCATGTTCTTCAGTTCCCAAATGGTCTTGAATCAGTTTGTCATGATGCAGACAGTATCCCTTGGTGAGGGTTTTAAGGAACTAAAAGGGCTTGGCTTTTTCCCTCCCCTTCCAAAATGAATTAAAATGCAGATTAATACACTTCAGCTGGACCACACCAATCATTGTGGCGAAGCTACCTGAAAATTGTGTTTTAGGTGTGTTCCTTGCTGTGGTCTACAGGTATGTTCTGCCTATGTTGCATTTTTATTTTTTTCTTTCAAGAAACAGTTGTTTAGCATTTACTGTGCTGTTGTTCCTTCCACCTCTAGATAAGCTAGATAGCATGGAGGTGCTGACCTCCGCCAAAGTGATGAGTCTGGACTTCGTACTGCTGCAAAACACAGTGTTTCTTAAGGCAGGACAAATAATCTGCCTTACATTGTTAAAAATAAAAATACTTTAATAAATCCAGTGTGTGTGAAGTTGTTGGCTGCATGTGTACTGCTTCTTTAAAAGACTGTTTTATTTCAAAATACGCTGTATGAAGTGACATTTGTTCCAACATAAATGAAAAAAATGTCTTTTTTTTTTGTTGTTGTTGTTGTTGTTGTGATGATGGAGGGAAATCATCATATGCCTCATGTTAAAATACAAAATCAGATTCCAGTCCACAGCTCTTGAGTGCTGGAGCTGTGTCCTGTACATACAACAGTTGATTGTAATCTGCTGTGGCATGGTGGAAGGGGCTGTGCAATTACAATTTGGCTCTTGCATACATTAGCATAAGATGGAACATTATTTGCTTGGAGTTTGGTAAGGAGGGGTATGGGTATAAAAGTAAAAGGAGTTGCACTGGAAAAACAGCTACTAATATTTGGAATGGTTTTGAAATTTCCTAGAGATGTGAATACTGCTGTCATGGAGCTGCTGATAATGGCGTATGCACTGAAGACTTCCTGTGCTAGGAACATCATTGGAGTCATCCCGTACTTCCCCTACAGCAAACAGAGTAAAATGAGGAAGAGGGGTTCTATAGTCTGCAAGCTACTGGCTTCGATGCTTGCCAAGGCAGGTGAGTGTCACAAGGAACAACAGCATGGCAAGCTCAGATGCTTCAGTGCATGTGGCTGCTGGGCATCCCAGAGGGCATCTATCCTTCCATTCTTCTCCTGCTGAGCCCTTGAAGTACTTCAGGGGAATTCGTTTTCTTCAGCTTAATTTTATTTCTTTGTAACTTGCAGCTGGGAAAGTGGCCTAGAAGTGTCATACTGAAATTCAGTGTCAGCCTAGTGCTGTGACCTACTGCATGCCTGTTTCTCATTACGTCTTTGGAACTTCTTACATTAACATGTTTATGCTTATTTTATCACATGGCATAGTAGTCTGAGTAATAGCTAAAATAGTCTGGAAAACAGAGACCCTTGAGGAACTCCAGTCATGAGGGAGTCATCTCAATGAATTATTTATCTGTTTTTCTTTCTCTTAGGTTTAACACACATTATCACAATGGACCTTCATCAAAAGGAAATTCAAGGCTTCTTCAGCTTCCCAGTAGACAACCTGAGAGCATCTCCTTTCTTGCTTCAGTATATACAGGAAGAAGTGAGGTTACTCTAGTTCTATATATATGTCAACTTGCCTTAATTCACCTTAATGGGGTAGCAGCCTTGGACCTTCACTTACGTAGGGGTTGTGTGGTCAGATTAGGTCAATCATTCTGTTAATTAATTCTCTTTTAGGGGGTACCTATTACATGTTTCTTAGAAAAGTGGAAAAATGTATTGTATGATTGTACCTGGATAGAAATTGAACTCTTGACCATAAGCAGATGAGCTTGCTCTCTGTAGAGTTAGTGCCATTTGAGAGATGCTATTTATGCTTCTGCCTCTAATCACCTTTTAAATCCTGTTAAACTGTCTTCCCTCGCCCTTTGTTCTGCAGTGGATGTCTGACTGCTCTGAATTATTGATAGACTTTGTCTTGGCCTGAGTGTAGGAATACTGAGCACAGCAGGGATGGGGGTAGGGCACAGTGGTTTTATTTTCCCTGCTCAAAAGATGATGATTTATGCCCACACAGTGAGAGCAAAGCTTCCGTATACGGGGAGAGTGGGCCCTGGGTCTGGACAGAATTAGCTGCAGCCGGTCCGTGTAGCATAGGTTAAACACAGTGAGCATTCCCGCTTTTACCTGTTTTGAACGCAAGGCTAGCACCCTCTCTGTATGGGCACTGGGGCTCTGTATGTTGGAGAGAGCCAGCATTTGGTCTCTGCACCTTCCCCTTCCTTCCCCCCACTGTGTGTGGTGCCCCGTGTCTCGCTCAGCACTGCAGACCAGGCCGTAACTTGTGGGCACTGGCAGGGAAGGAGGCGCAGAGCTGCAGTCATGTGCAGAGTAGGACCTGCAGCACTGCCTGTGCTAAACTTGTGTGTTGTGTTTGGGGCAGAATGCACAAATACTGATGTTGAAAACCAAGTACAATTGCCTCTATTTTCTTGCCACAGATTGAAGATTTGGTTCTGGGGAAGGAGAGTGGGTGCAATTATTCAGCCATGTATCAAATCAGTTACTCGCTAGCAAGAAGGTCTTTACTTAAATAATTTTTTATCACATCCAGATTCCAGATTACAGAAACGCAGTTATTGTAGCCAAATCTCCTGATGCAGCTAAAAGGTAAATAGATGCTTTAATAGCTGGTTAAAAGTAACTTGGAAATATCTGGGCTGATGGGAATTACACCAGGGAAAATACGGGAGGATCACAAATGGGTCAGCAGTTTGGTCCATAAGTCCTTTGTGGCTGGAAATGGGATGGATGTCTAGTGGTGCAGATGGGCAGCTGAATTTTGCAGTCCCAAACGTGTGGGAGTAAACTCTGGAGGTTTCTGCTGCTGCAGAGCTAGGTGGTTCACCGGGGGCTAGGATCAGTCTTACTGCATGAGGTTCAGCGGTACCTGACGATCTCAGAAAGCATTTAGCATGTGGAGACTACCAGGACACCAGGAGACCCTTGCGGTGAAGCCAAGGGGTAGAGTGGGCTTTGGGATATTAAGGAGGAGGAATGAAAAGTCACTTCCAGTGAAGTTTCTTGCTGGGGAACAGCCTTTGCCTGCCCTATTGGGTCTGGGAGAGGCCTGCTGAACTGGACTGTGAAGTTGTCAGCCCAACATCTTCCTGACATGCTGTGATTGTCCTGCAGGGCTCAGTCTTACGCTGAGAGACTACGGCTGGGACTAGCAGTGATTCACGGAGAGGCTCAGTGTACAGAGCAGGACATGGATGATGGTCGTCACTCCCCTCCGATGGTCAAAAATGCGACTGTGCATCCTGGTCTGGAGCTGCCTTGTAAGATTAAGCTTCTCAGCTTACCTTTGGGCAAAAGAGAAAAGTTTGGTGGGAAGTAGCTGTTGGTTTAGCTGTGTAGGTATAAGCAACCTGATGGCAGTTGGACCAGTGAAATTTTTCTCAAGGAAAGGTTGATATCAACGAGTTGTAGGAGAAGGTACAGGGGAAGGTTTTTACTTAACTTCTGGACGTGCAGAGCATCAGTATTGTTCTCCTTGGCTGTCCCCACTCAACAGTGTTAGACTGACAGACCTCTGGTAAAGGTGGTTCTTTTACAGTGCTTAGCAACAAAACTCCTTGAGCTAATGGAACAAAAGAAATGTGAAAGTGTAACTGATATGGGAACAGCCACTGAGACAGACTGCTGTTCCCCAGTGTAGAGAGGAGGAGGACTGGCCTTTGTATTCCTCTCCTGCTGCAGCCATGGTTACTGCTGGAAATTTTCTTCCATCTTGGTAGCCAGGTGATCATCTTCCAGTGTCTGTTTTGATAAGGTTTTGAGGTTTGTGTGGCTAGGGTGAATAGGTTCTCCAAGAGCACTGCTGAGCAGCTTCCTGTGCTCTTGCCATCAATTGATAAGCTGCTGTTCTGGGAGCACAGAGCAAAAGAAGGAGGAAACCTGTGTTCTGGGAAATGTTGTCCTCTTAGAATTGCTTGTATTCCTGCAACAGCAGCAGTAAAGTAACAACAGTACGGTCCAAATCCAGCTTTGTTTTGGGAGGATTTTTTAGCTTTCTAGGTAGATGGTGGTAGGACAGAAATTGAGTGCTGTCAATGTGGCTGGGAAGTGACTGTGGGAAAGGATGGATGCTGCTGTATGTGGTAAGGAGCTATCTCCATCATGCAGCCAAACGTAATTATACCAGCAGTGGCTAAGGCTACTGATAAAGTGTCTCCTCTTGTCTTTTGAAGTTTAGGGAGAACATACAACCAGTTTGTGGGCAGGTTATGGAAAGGAGGCAAGTAAGACTGTGGGCGTTTTACATTACCCCAGTCATCACTCACTATAATACAATCAATTAAACAATGCTTATGTTGCTGGTGAAACTCCTCTTGGGCCTTGGGGACAGGTGGGGTTTGGCAATGAAGTTTGGGACTTCATCTTGATTTGTCTCCCTTCTGACAAGGGGATTTTTTCATGCCCTTCCAGCAAAGCAGGAGTTTGTGAGGTCACTCTTGGCCTTTTCCTTCCCCTCCTACTCTGAAGAGGATGCTGTCCTCCAAAACATCACTAGCTGATGTTTGTCTGCTACCAGAGCATTGATACAACTGTATTTTTATTTCCAACTGTGTCACTTTAAGGAAGCTTGACTGCGTGAGCTTATGCTGCTGGAGAGCCCTGTAAATGGTAGCTGACATAGAAGTGTGCCCTTGTCTGGTTTAGTTACGACTCCAGTGGAAGGTTGTTTTCAGTCCTCAGCTATCCAAACACAAGCTAATTTGCTGTGTGTCACCGCTTTATTTCCTGCAGAAACTCAGCACTTGGCTAATTCCTGCATGCCTAAGACACAAACATAGAAGAATCAAGCAGTAGTTTGGTAGCTGTCTTTTGAGGGGATGTGGAGTGGATTATGGGGTGAACTTGTCCAAAACTCTCAGTAGAAAGGTGCTTTTCAGTTTTCTAATCTGATAAATACCTGGTTTTGAGTGAGCTGGGTTCTGTTACTGGAGGTGCCGAATACTGAGGTCTTATCTGTCTAAAAGCAGTTTGTAAGCATCTGTTGCAGGCTCTGCCACAGAGCTGTGCTCTGCCATGCAGATGTGAAACTGCAGCTATCGTTAAGGATGGCAATGCTGTGAGAGACTGTGTTTACCCTCTCTGCCATGCCTCCTTCCTTGTCTGATTCAGTCATTTGAAAAGTGTCTTGCCACCTCAAGGGGAACATCAAACAAAACCCTTGATCGGCCATCCTAGTGGTGTGAGGTCTGGTGGCAGAGTGAAGCAGGGTTCAGCTGTGTCCCTGTATTGATTGTGAAAGGTAGGACATGTGCTACTCACCCAGAGCTGTATGCTTCCTTATATCAAAACTAGCCAGAAAAACCTGGAAACAGCACTGGTCTCCAGGTCTGCCTGGCTTTGCTACCACAGACATGGGTCTGGGCAGTTAGGAGGTGCCTCCTGGCTGAGACTAAATATAGAGCATCCTGCTCTGGGCTACAGCCAGATCTTGTGGAACATCCTATCTTCCCTCTCTAGACTCTGCAGTACAGGGTCCCCAGCAGTTACAGCCAGAGAGGCATGAAACCTGTGTCTGGGAGCAGCCCCAGAGGCCTACACCAATGACTTAGGTTTCATGCCATTCTTCATGGGCTTCTAGTGAATTGGCTGGGCTCCTGCATCCTGGCATGCACCTTTTCTCCCTATTTTAGTAGACATCATGTGCCTTTAATTAATGAGTGTTATGCAGTGAAATGGCTTATTTATTGTCCTGGGTGTAGCCTGATACAATGCTCTGATTTGGTGTAGCCGTAACAGAAAAGTGCCAAAGGTGCTTCCAACTGCACTTAAAAGTGCTGTGCTAAAGCTGCAGCAGCAGCTCATGTCACTCAAACCCCAGAAATCGGAGTCTTTGAGACTGGATGTTACTCTGAGGTTATTCTCTTTGATTGTGTGCTCTTTGTGCCTCAAAGCTTGCAGCTGGCTTGGGGCTGTGCTTTAATAACACATGTGGACTCTTTGCATGTTTCCTTGTCCTTGAGAAAAGGAGTGGAGCACCATCTGCTGAATCATTTCAGTGGCTTTGAAACTCAGTGCTTTCCACAGATAGCTTAATGGTCTGCTTCAAACCCAGAGCCCAGCAAACTGCTATGAAGGAAGAGTTTGGATGAAAACATTGGAGTGACCGTAGGTCTGTTCCTACTTCCTTACCCCTGTCTCTTCCCTGTGTTTAGCCTGGGCACAAGGATATTATCTGTCCTTACAGGTCTATCTCTTCACAAAACAGTTTGTTCTTGAGCAGCCTTTTGCTCATAGACTCAGTTGTAAATGCTGCATTATTTATCTTGCTGATTATCACTATAATGCACGCTGTCAGCTCCAAACAGAATTGTTTTAGCATTTCTTAACCCATTTTTGACTACTTAACTAAAGCAACTGGTTTATGCACCTGGAAATGCTGTTTCCTTGTGCCAGTGATAATCTTGCCTTTAACACATGGTAGTTCTAAGCACCATGCGTGTAGAAGAATGTGCAGGTTAGAGTGTTTGGCTGATGAACTTACTTCCCCGCCACCTCTCTGTGTTCTTTGATATTCTTGTTTTATAAAAATGGTGGTTGGTTTGTGTTTTTCTCTTTTCTTTATTGTTCCCACCAGAAGTTACAGATACCACAAGAACCTTTTCTGACTCTCCAGGAAAAAAACCCAGAAACTTTCAACCTAAACATAATCCAAAGGGTTATGCCAGGCAGGAGTTACAGCTGTGGCTTACTTCTGTTGCCCCCTTGTCTACCTACAAATAGAGGTTTTGTGTCTGGGAGGAAAACATTTTTTATTTTTTGAATAATTTTTCAAGTCACCTTCTCGTAGAAGCTCTGACTTGCACATCTTGATATTTCTAAAGATTTTGAAGAAAAAAAACTTGGCTGCAATAACCCTTGCATAAACTCTCATCACGCTGGAGCAGTTCTCTTGAGATACGATGTGGTTGTGGGTAGATCTTTGGCTTGCAATTTTTTTCTTTTTTTTGCAGAGGAAATTGAACACGAAAAAGGGAGAACATCTCTTTAGGATCCGGGTAGGTCGACATGTTGCCTACCGTACTTTAAAAATAAAGCAAAATGGAAATACAGCATTTTAAAAACAAAGAGATGCATAGCACTGCTAATGTTGCTAGCTGCTGTGTTAGCCTTTAAGCATAGCAAGGAATGTGTCTGCTTCCTTTACGGAATAGAAGGATACTGTTTTGCTGAAACTTCATGTGTTTGTGAGTAAAATAGTGCTGAATTTCAGCTCCTTAGGCCTGTTCACCATTTGCTTAGAAAAGAGTTTTCCGTAGCCTGGCTCTTTTAAACAGAAAAGGTACTCGTCTGTGGATGCACGTGAAGGATGGGATGGCGGCCACATGTATTTTGGTATTTCACAGCTCTTGCCAGGAGTTCTATTACTGTCCAGACTAGATAATAAACTCATAACTAACCTAAGCAGGTAGGTACTGCCTGTAATTGAAATTTGTCATCTGCTTATCTCTTGTGATGCTTAACCTTAGTTTATTACAAATACTTTTCCTTCTTACAAAAACATTTTCCCTTCAGGATTTGGACATGACTTTGCATTTGGTAGGAGACTCAGAAATAACAGTGCACAGGAGGCTGGGGAATCTGTGCTCCAAAGAGCAGTTAAGGTAGCTGTGACTTTTAACTGCAAACCTAGCAATGAGTAATATAACTTTGGTCAAAACAGAACTATTGGACACCCTCTATAGTTTTGGTAGGCTTACAGAAAACCAGTCTGTGGAGTAGGTCCTGTGTATGAAGAATGACTCTACTCGTGAATCTATGGAGCTGTGGTCCTTCTAATTGCTTTCATCGCATCCCTCAGTCTGACTCGCTCACCCAGCTGTGCTTGTACTCTAAGCATTCCCAGGCACTGATGAGTTGTGGGAACAGTACTAGATCAGCCTGCTGTGCAGGATGGGGAGTTTTGTGTAGGACTTTTTCGTCCCAGGAGGGCAGAAATCAATATTCAGGCAAGCCTTTAGATGGGCAATGGCTTGTGTTCTCATGCTGCTCAAGTATTATGCTGAAGTAGGTTATCTTACAGGAGAAAAATCTTGCCATCTAGTGTGTCCAAAACTCCTTGTCACTTGAGAAGTCTCTATGGCCAGAATCCTGGCAAGACCTGAGCATACAAAGAGAAGGGGTACGAAGTGCCTTGGTAGGACGCTTTGCTGCACTCCCCGTAGGGAGTGTAGAATCTGGGGGGTGCAGGTGGGCCAGGTAAGTGTTACAAAATGCTGGATGTTCCTCTTTGCTTCAGTGGTTAGATCAAATTGTCACCTAATGACAACGTGCATGCCCACCATCATGTCCTTTCTGTGCTGGGAGGTTTTGTACTGTATTCACTGTATAAACCAGCACCTTCTGGCAAGTGAGAGGTGTGGCTTACTGGATAGCAAGTCCCTGGCCCATATCAGAGGCTGATTGCTGTTTGGTGTGAGTCTGAAGGCTGTGTTACATCTCAGTATTCTCAGAGCATCCTGGTCCATATCTCTGTTATTTTTTTATACTGCTGCTGGAAGTTTTTCAGGATAAAAACCAAAACAAAACCTGTTACACATGTAGTTTTTGCATGAACTGTGTCAGTGCAGAAGTAGTCTTTGGGGAGTGGAACCTTATTTCCCAATTTTTCTCTTCACCATGTGTCAGATAGCACAGCTCATCAATGTGTCCTTTTGCTTTTAATTGCTGGTTGCACTGGCTTGTAGAACTAAGTTTGAACTGGGTTTTGTCCTGCTTTTTCTATTAATCCACTCTAAATAAAAAAAAAATCGGGAAATCTGTTTCTGCAAACTTCCTTAAGCTTTCTTTGCCTGAGCAGGTGTTATTAACATCCTTATGGCTTCTGAAAGAACCTTATGTGTTTGGTGATATGAGAGAAAGCAAGCAAGCTGCAGCGTGATTCTCAAATCCTTCAGATGAATCAGTGAGTCCAACAGGTGAAAAATAGCACGTTGTAAAGCATATGCCTTTGAGAGGTGTTGCTCACAGAAGCCCATTTGTTGTTCCCAGTCATGAGATACCCCTTTTTTTCAAGTTCTGTTCTGGAGCACAAGGTCACTGATGTTTCCCATAAGCTAAGTGCTGCTTTGTAGCTCTCTTTGCACAGGGGTCTGTTAGATATTTGGGTTTGCTTACTGTCTCTGAGGTCAGCACAGATTCCTCACAGAAACAGTTTCATCTTAATGCAGCAGTGCTGTTCGTTTAAGGAGGAAAACAATGGTTAAACCAGTGGTTACTCACTTTGGTGGGTGTCAGGATAATGCAAAGCACCTGTCTCTTATCTGTGCACCAATATAAGACACAGTTAAGGGCTGGGCCTTGCGTGTGGTGGAGCTGTTGTGGTTTGACTCAAAGTTAACTGACCTGGGCTTTTTTTTTTCTTCTTTAGTGATGATGGCCAAGGAGAAGCCACCAATAACTGTGGTTGGAGACGTTGGAGGAAGAATTGCCATCATTGTGGTATGACTGTGACGAAGGGGGGGAGTGGGTGGCTTTCTCCCAGCATCTTTCCTTGAGATGCTTTATCCCAGAGGGTAGGAGGGATTGCTGGTGTAGGGGTAGCAATGTGATTGTTACCAGTGTTTTCTCCAGCTTTGCTGGTGGCTTTGGTTATTTCATCTTTCTGTTGAAAACCCTTTGTACTTCAGCACCTTAAGCCCTGAAATCTCCTTGCTCCCTTGAATCTACAAATGTTAGATGTCTACAAATCTGCCACAAATCCAGGACATGCAGAGAAATCTCCTGAAGTGTTTTAAAAAAACCCAACCAAAAAAACTTGCTGAGCTTCTCATACTTGCTGTGCCATGCTGCAGTGTAAGTAATCAACATACAGCTGCTATCAGAATTAAAAAAAAAACCACCCTTGCTGAAGATAAGCTCTGTTTGTGTGCGTGCATGTGCAGGGATTAATTTGTTTCCAAGACACAGTATTTGTTTTGCACACTAGCAGAAGGGTCCGTAAATTAGGTAAGTAGTTCACAGACTTAAGTTGTGCACTAGACTGTCATTGCATCTCAATAGCAGCTGAAGTAGCCAGGCATTATTTTCGTCTGTGTGTGTAGCCAAAGGTGCAGTACCTTACAGATCCTCTCCTGCCCTGCAGGCGCAGTAAACTCCTGGTTTTGATGTTATTTCTGTTTCTTCTCAGGATGACATCATTGATGATGTGGAAAGCTTTGTAGCTGCTGCAGAGATCCTGAAAGAGCGTGGAGCCTACAAGATTTTTGTGATGGCTACTCATGGGCTCCTGTCAGCAGATGCCCCCCGTCTCATAGAGGAATCCTCCATTGATGAGGTGCGTTTGCTTTCTGGATTGCAGAGGAAGGGCTGGCTCTGGTAGCTGGGTTGATTTAAGGCTCCAAGACCCACAAACTGATGTTCTTCCCCTGTGTTGTGGTTTAACTCCAGCTGGCAACCAAGCACCACGCAGCTGCTTGCTCGCTCCCCACCCCGACCCAGCAGGGTGGGGAGGAAAATCAGAAAGGAATGTAAAACTTGAGAGTTGAGATAAGAACAATGTAATAATTTACAGAATTATAAAAATATAAAAATTAATAATTAACAGAATTAAAAGATAAGAACAACAGTAATAATAGTAATAACAATTAGGATGGAAAGGTGGGGAAAAAGGGTAAAGCAAAAACTGTGCATGCAAGCAAAGCAAGGAATTAATTCACCACTTCCCGTGAGCAGGCAGGTGTTTGGCCATCCCCAGGGGAGCAGGGCTCCATCACACCTAACGGTTACTCAGGAAGACAAATGCCATAATGCCAAATGTCCCCCCTTTCCTTCTTCTTCCCCCAGTTTATATACTCAGCATGATGTCGTATGGTATGGAGTATCCCTTTGGCTAGCTTGGGTCACCTGTCCTGGCTGCGTCCCTCCCAATTTTCTGTGCCACTCCTTGATTTAGTATAAATATCACCCAGCAACAACTAAAAATATCAGTGTCATATCAAAACACAGCACTGTACTAACTACTAAGAAGAAAATTAACTCTATCCCAGCTGAAACCAGGATACCCTGCCACCTAGCTCATGTCTGAAATTACTGCTTTCATCAGATGCTGTCAGTTAGCTGGTTCTTCATTGGAGGGGAAAAAAAAAAGCATGTGTGATTAATACTTGTTTGGATCAGATCTGCTTCTCTGTTTTCTCCCTAATGCACCGTTATTAGTTGTCCCTGCCTGGACGCTTCCCTTACCACAGCTGGGTGCATGTGACTGCTTTCTCACTGTACAGACCTTCTATCTGTCCCTCTCCTGCAGCTGATGATGGGCTGTTGGGTACATTTAAGAGCATAAGATTTCAGACCTCACCCTTAGTAACAAACGTGTCAGACCCTGCAATCTAAATGGACCCATCGGCCTGTGTGGAGATGGCTGTTGTAGAGTGCTGGTTATGCTGGTCCCCTCAGCAGGTTGACTGTCATGTAGGGAAGACAATTTGCTTTATTATTTTTTTTTTCCAACATACAAGGATTTCTCCCCCTGAACTGTGAAAGAGCAGGTACAGCTGCTCCCTTCTGGAGTTAACCCTAGGGTAGCTGTTCAGTGAGAGCGAGCATATCAGTGGCACAACTAATGGTCTTTTTCTTTTTGGCACTCTGTAGGTGGTAGTAACCAACACGGTTCCTCACGAGGTACAGAAGCTGCAGTGCCCCAAGATAAAGACTGTGGATATCAGTTTGATTCTCTCTGAAGCCATCCGACGAATCCACAATGGCGAGTCCATGGCCTATCTCTTTCGTAACATTACTGTTGATGACTAGACCTGGTGCTGCCCCTGTCTTGGCTTCCACAAGAGAAGGAAATACGCATGAAAAGGCAATACCATAAATTATAGGCATAATGCAATTTTTATTCTTGTAGGAGCCTGAAGGTTTTCAGGATCTTGAGATCTAATAGGAAAAAAATCAACCTGACCAGCACTTTACAGGTGAATAGAAGAGGCCACTGGCAATGAATGGGAAGGATTACTTCTTAATTAAGAGAGACAGAGAAATGAAGTGGTGTTGAATTTTTAACTTCCTTTAATATTTTTTTTAGTGTGTTATCTCTTGTTCTGTAGTGGGGGAAAGAAAAACAAAAAAGAAGTAGCTGTCAGCTTGTGAGAAAGGAAGAGACACTGCTCATTGCTCTGTGTGGGCAGCAAGAGGAGACAGTCTTTGGGTTTCTGTTTCTCAGTGTGACTCGCCTGAGAGCACAGAGGGGAATGTTTCTTTCAGGAGCTGGGCTGGACTTCATGCTGCTGGCAGAGCTGATCAGCAGAGCAGCTTGCCAGCTGAGTGGCCTCTCATCTCTTGCACAGCATAGCAAGGACTTTCATCAAAACTAAGTTAGCGGAACATCCAGAAAGGGCAGCTTAGGGCAACCCATTTGCAGGGCTACTCATCCTTGTGGTGGGGTGCTGGGAACAAGCTCACATGTGTCTCCCAGCAAGGCAAGGGATGCTAGTTAATGCGCTGGCCTTTTTATTTTGTGAACTTTGGGTCATTGTTGTTCTTCAGTGGCAAGTCACATGAGGGTCTGGGTCTTCACTTGAACGCTTGTCTGCACTGCAAAACCAGGCACAATTTCTGGAGTTGCCTGGGGCTGATGAGTCGCGGGGGAGTGGAGCAATATCTGCCTCTAATGCAGCTGTGCTTTCCAAAACACTAACACTGAACCTGCAATAAAAAGCATAAGAATTTTCATTTTTGGTGCTTCCTATGAGCCCTGTACCCTCTGAACAGCTGCTCGGTCTGTACCATGGGGCTGTTGCTGCAACAGACTTGCAGCCACCTTCCATGGGGAAGTAGGACTCACAGCTTGCTCCTTTTTTGAGTGACACTAATCCTTCGGTGGAGGGGCTGCTTGAGAAAGCAGCACAAAGTGCTTGTGAAGGGCTTGGTCTCTGGGATGATTGATATAAGGATGAATTCCCAGACTTTGATCATCCCCTTAGAGGCAGGCAGACATGCTCCAGTAAAAGCTATACCACTTTCTAGCCTGCTGATGTGAGGAACAAATCCTGCTGGAGGCAGTTGTTTCAAAAGAGCGCTGCTGGTGACGGGCTGCCTCTAGCAGGCAGTTGTTTAGTTTTGCTTATCCTTCAGCTTCTGCCTACATCCTTCTTGTCCATGCCAGCATCTAAAATGTGTACAGTACCAGGGGCAGGCAGTGACTCTGTGAGCAGGACAAGCCTTGAACACCAAGCAAGACCCTGTGTCTTGCAGAATAGTGTCCTGTCTCATAGGTGATGAGGGTACAGAAAGGCCCAGAGTGGTTGGGTCATCTCCAGGATCCAGCATGGATTAAACCTCCAAGCCAAATCCCACAAGGGATGCACAGGGCTGGATGAGGCCTTAAGGCTGTGGATGGTTTGCCTGCATTTTCAAAATACTATGGACAAACCACAGCTGTGCTCTGTGACTGCAGTGTGGCTCCTCAGCCTGGTGGAGTAACACGGTACTATGCTGCAGGTATTACTGAATGGATTGGCTGAAGTGTGTGAAGTCTGCGTGGCTCCTCGTTCTGAGCCACTATTGGACGGTGCTGTGGCTTCCAGTGCGAGTGGTATCGCTCTTCTCTCCCCTTCAAACTGCTTGTCAGCCCTGCCAGAAGCAAGGTCAGCACCTGTTGGATGCTGTTGCCCCACTCAGACTTGCTTTTGCTGGGCTGTATTTGGGTAGAAACCATGGAACTGGTGCTGGAGTGGAAGCTAAAAGCAGCTGGCTGAACTGAAGCCGGGAGCTGCTCACAACTCAGCATCCCTCAATGCTTTAGGAAAACTGGTACCCTCTATGCACTGAGCTCCCGAAGGTCACATGGAGACAGTGGCTTGGGGCCGGTATATGCTAGGACAGACCATCTGCCTGACCTGAGCCAGCCTGGACCTTGGATGCTGCTGTCACCATCGCAGCATCAAGCTGTATGGTTTTCCCTTTGGCCCTGGGATTCCCCCCCTGCTGTTGCCGTAGCACTGTGCAACTTCTTCCAGCTTCCCCTGCCAGCCTGGAGTGCTGGCAGCAAGCTTGACCAGCCCCTGGGTGTAGCTTTAGAGCTCCTGATGCTGCAGCTCTGTCACTTACTAGAGCTGAGGCTTACACTCCCTTGTAAGAAGGTTAGCTGCTTGCCCCCATGCATCTTGTTCCCATCTCTGAATCTTTCTACTTGTATTCCGTACTCCCAGCTTGGAAAAGAAAAAGGCACATGCAGAACAGTTCTATATGCTTCGGTGTTAATACCCGGGAAGGGCAGTCTGGTGTCTTTGGAAAGAGCGTGTGTTGTGCTGTGGGCTCACCCGCTCCCGTCCGTCCTTTGCTAGGGGGGAGCTGGTGGTGCCTAAGGGCAAAGCAGTTGGTTCTTTCGGTCAGGACCCGTCTGACGGCTGCCCCTGGTTCAAAGGCGTTTCCCCTGCCTTGGAGCACTGGCCTGGGCAGGGCTGCGTGGAAGCGCGTTTCCCGGCGTTGCTTGTCGCTGCTGCTCAGCCTTTGCTGCAGAGCGCGCTGGCAGCGAGCCGTGCGGCCTGCCCCCGCCGGAGGGAGCGGGTGACAGCCGCCGGGGCCCGACGGCAACCGCCGAAGGGAGGCGGCTGCTGGCCGCGGGGGAGCTGCAGCCCGGCGCGGGCGGCAGGGGGCGGGGCTGGCGCCGGGCCGTCGCCTAGCAACAGGGGACTCCAGGGCAGCGCCACTGTGACGGGCAGCGGGCTCGGCCAATGAGCGGCGGCGGCGCATTGAAAATTGCGGGGCCGGCGGAGGGCGGCGAGGGGCGGGAAACTGGGCTGCGCAGTCTGAGGGAGCGGGGCGCGGGGAGAGCCGGCTGGGCGCCGGGCAGGGGCCACCGCATCCCCCACTCGGGGGGAGCACCCCGCAGCCGCTTCCCCCCCCGCCCCGCTTTGGCTGGGGTTTGATTGCTTTGCGGGCTGGGGACGAGGAGGAGGGGGCGTGGGGGGAAGGCTGCCGGCTCTGCCAGGTGCCCCCCAGGCAGAAAGTCTCCCGTTCCCCCCAGGCCAGGCGCTATGGCGAGATCGAAGGCGAAGGCAGCGGCGACGGCCCCGCTCAGCCTGCCCCAGCTGCTGGAGCTCGCCATCGGGGCTCCCGAGGCCGTCAACTTCGGTGCGCTGTGCGGACTGCTGCAGGGCATCCTCGGGCACCTGGGCCAGAGGGAGCCGCCCGCAGCAGCAGGGGTGCAGCCCGACACAGCCAGGGCAGGGCCCAGCCTGCCGAGGCACCGCCCCGGCTGGAGGAGGTGGCAGGCGGGACCCAGGCCTGGCCCAAGGACCAGCGGTCCCAGCCCCAGGAGCCGCGGGAGCACCTGCTGCAGGGGACCACCAGCAGCCCCTGGGTTACCTCCGTGGCTGCTGATGTGGGGGAGATGCAGGAAGCCGAAGCCAATGAGAGCAGCGTCTCCAAGGTAGAGGCTCTTCCCGGTGCCCTGGATGCCCCTGCACCGAGGTGCCCCCTCCTGGGGGCTCTGCGCTGCCCCTGAGAGCAAGGCCTGCTTGAAGCCCCAGCTCACGGTGGGGATGGAGTTTTGGGGAGGAAGAGCTGAGATGCTGCTCGCGTGGCTCTGGGCGCTCTCCTTGTTGCCATCAGCAAGCGGTGGGTGTGACAGAGTACCGACCGGCTACCCTCTGGCCACAGGCTCAGCCCCCAGCATCCAGCCACAACGCCCTCTCCCTCCCTCCCCTGCTCCTAAAAGGCTGGGGATGGTATCTGCTCCTCGGGCAGCCAAGAGGTTCCCTCCCACCAAAAGGCCCCTGGGCTTGCCCAAGGGCTAAGCCTGGCACTGGTGGGCACTTCAGGGGGACACCGAGCTGCACTGTACTGAGCTGCTCATGGCTCTGCTTTTCCCGAGCATCCCCAGCAAGAAAAGCGGAGCTCAGGTCCAAGGAAAGATCTGCCCCAGCACAACAGGGCCGGATCCTGCCAGGGCTGGCATGCTTAGGGAAGATGTCTGCGGGCCTGGCCCCTGCTTGGTGGCTCCGGCTTTGTTAGTTGTGGCCACCACTGTCCTCCCTGGCCAGGCTGCCGTCAAGGGGTGGCATGGTTCTTTGCCCTTTGGATCCATTCCAGTGGTCTCACACAGAGCTCGGCATGGGCAAGCAGGACCGAATCCGACCCTGCTGACACAGGTTGTGCAATGGGCCCCCCAACACAGGGCAAGGGTGGGGGTCTGTGGGGTCTGCTGCCCCTTCTTGGCTGTGGAAGACATGGTGAATGGAGAGCGCTGGCCACAGTGCCCTGCCCGCATGGCTGTGCCAGACCCCATGCACCCCCTGGCTCTGGGCAGACCAGAGCGGTAGTACAGGTCCTGGTCCCCAGCGACTCTCCCCTGAGGCTCACCCCTGTCCCCCCTTCTCCTAAGCCACGTCTCTCTGCCAGAATCTCCTCAAGGGGATAGGTGGGGTGAAGGTGGCGCAGGCCTGCATGGGAGAGGACATCGCGATGATCCAGAAGGCGCTTGGCTTGGTGAGCTGCCGCCACTGGTGCCCCCAGGAGGGCAGTGGTCCCTTGCCCCCCCTCTGTGCCCCTCTCTGCAGCCCTGGGTGCCACCCAGTGTGAAGGACCCCAGGAGGGAAGAGTGGGAAGGGTGTCTCAGAGGGGAGTGTGGCAGCTCAGCCCACCCCACCTATCTCGAGGAGATTCTGGCAACGCTATTTGGGGCTGTCACTCTTCTTTGGTTAAATGAACTGGAAGTGCCTATGGGAGAAAACAGTTATTTGCTTGTCAAGTAGAGGGCTGATGAATGTGGGTTGACTTGTGTAATAGCTTATTATTCCTGCTGATAATAAGCTGATACTAAGTTATAGGAATTTGCAACAGCATTGGGCAAAAGTCAGGATTTCAGATCAGGGTACATTTAAAGTGAAGCTTAAGTCAACAGAAATAATTCTCTTCTTCACAGTTGACAGCAACTTTCATCTACTTCCAAAAGGCCAGAGATAGGGAAGGAAAAAAGTAAGGTGTGTTGCAATGGGAATGAGGTGTAACTTTTTATGGGCAGGCTGTTGTCTTGCTGGGGTACTCTCAGATTTAGTGGAGATACACTTTTTTATTCGTATTTTTTTTTAACATTTGGCTTGCAAAGGTTATGATTTCATTGTTTTTTAAAAAAATCAATCCTGAAACCTTAAAAAAAAATGGATTCTCTTTTCTGTCATTAGCCTAAATATCTGGCTTCTTAAAATCTCAGAGAAACCATAGTAACAATAAAAATAAGATCTGATTAGGGTTATCTTCATTCTAGAATTCCTGTGTGGGCTTTTGGTGCAGTTCTACTTTGCATGCCCAAACATAAAATAAGAACTGAAATGCAGTAAACATTGATGATGTGTGGCTGAGGAAATACATTTACTGATGATACGTTGCTAACGGCAAAGCTTGTAGTAACGCTGATTTAGTGCAAAAAGTATTTGCATGCAGCCTAGGACCTGGGGCAAGAGGAGGTTAAAAAAAAATACCCAAAAACTGTGTTCAGCAGCCCATGTGCTAAGTGTAGAAAATTTAGAAGAAATAACAAATATATTTATTGGAAATGCTTTCTTCAACATTTGCGTGGAAATATTTTGAAACATTTTGTAAGTTTTGAACTTAATGCTACTGCGCTGCATGTATAAATGCGATACATCTCAGCCAGGGGGCAGTGGCAGACAAAGGCTATGTCTCGCACAGAGCCAAGAGCCAAGCTTCTGATGGTGTTTTTTTGAAAATAAATGTCCCTGGTGAAAAGGAAAAAGGCTTAAAAACCTAATGATCCACCTGAGAAAAGTCTCAGGTAAAAGTTCTGTCCTGCCTTACAAGATTGCTCAACTTGATTACTGAGGAACCATAGCATGTAGTGCTGAATCGCCCTGTTCTTGCTCACTGTACCCAGGCCTAAGCCATTGTTGGAAATTGCTGTAGCAGGTACTAGAAATCATAAATTAGGTAGAGTTAGACACATCAATAGAAAAAAATGGTAACAAGCCAAGATTCATGTACAGCATCCTGGCAGGGTCACTTATGAAAGAAAGTTGAAAAACGCAACTCTGAAGATGACCATCTGAGCGAGGCTGAAGGCCAGAATGACCCTCTAAAAATTGATGCCAAGAGAAGACTCCGCCTAAACGCCACCCAGGCCCCGCCTAGACTCTGCCCATCATTAATATGCAATGAGATGTTGCAATTACATGAATAATGTATGAGACAATGTTGCAGTCATGTATGTCAAATGTATAAATTAGCCTGTTTCACACCTGTAGTTCGCAGCGAGTTTCTGTGGTGTGAACCACTTCCTCCCCTGTGCAGAAAATAAATACCTTGCTGCTAAAAGTACAAAAAAACCTCTTAGCAGTTTTCTTCATTCCGAGGTTTTTTGGCATCACTAGGTCTTACCCTGTTCTATCAGGCAACTTTCAACAGCCAGACTTTTGCTTTAATAACTGTATGCATTGCTGTAAAGACTACCTTATTTTTTAATGCCACAAATACAAGAATCATGCTTTAAAATCCATCAGTGAATCAAAGAAAGAATACCCCACAGGCTCAGCAAAACAGACTGAAGTCAAACACTGCTTTAATCAGGTTCTCTGGGTTCTGACAACTGTCAGCAGTGGCCCCAGGGGAAACTGAGTAGTGCAGCCTTCCTTGTTGTGTACCTGGTGCTGCATAGGGCACGTGGAACTCAGGAGGCCACGGCAGTGGGGCAGTGGAGCAGTGGGGCCGTGTGAGGCCTGATGAGTCATTCTTCCTGTCACATGAACCCTTGCTGCTTTGATAATAAGCACTGAGTTGAATTTTAGAAGCCTGGAATCATTAGAAGGGCTGAAAGGCATTTGCGTACCTTGTCCTTCAGAAGAAAAATCTGTTTTCTATAACTGTATACTTTCTACAGCTTCTAGCTCAACCTTAAAAAGTAACTGCGTTTTTTGTGTCATTACCTGAATTGTGATGGTTTGAAGCCAGCAGTAAGTTCAGCTTAGTCTCTCCCACATGACATTGTTATAGAATACGTATTTCTTTTTTACTATTGGAAGAACAGAGTAAGAATTCCAGTGGTAGAAATTAGTATTACACTTATCTGAATCCTCTTTAGTTTCATCTCTTCCAGTGTTGTCATATCTAGTGCTTTCCTTCCCCCTCCTTGGTGTTGTACTTTTAGGTTGTATATGTCATATTTCTTAGAAACATCAGGGTTTTAATTTCTGCCACCCCTGACTAGGAGAGCAGGTAATGCAGAGCATGTGGTATCCAGAGAGTATCCCTAGCACGTCAGGGCCTTTCCTCCCTTGGTAATAGACTGGGCGCTGTGTAGGCAGAAGAAAAAAAGGGGGTAAGTATTGAATTTTCATGGGCAGACTGAAAATAAGCATGGTGAAGCATTTTCTGAGAATTGATAGACTGAAGAGCTGGGAGACTGAATCAGCTAATTTCACTCTGGATTTTACTGGATTATTGCACAGGTTACCCCTCTTGTGCTGCGTGCAGGCTGCTCTTGAATTTCTGCAGCAGTGCGCTCTTTTTTTTTTTTTTCTTATTTTTTAAAAATCTTATTTTAATAGGCAATTCAGAAGTTTTCATTTTGTTCTAATGACTTCACTCCATGGGGTTTGTAAAATAAGAAATTTTTGTTTCTTGATAAGGGTTCATGCTGAGTTAGCTGGTTTGAAAAAGATGAAGACGCATTGCTGTTGTAGGAATTGCTGGAGCTTACCGTATTAATTGCTTGGCGCCCTGAGGCCAATTAAAGCTGTCGCCATCGAAGCAGGTACCTGCCACCTCCGAAGCTTCGCTCCTGAGGCACAGGAAGGGATTGATCTTTTACAAGTATTTACACGCTTGCACCTGTGTGACAGCGGCCTGGATGCACTCCAGCAGCTTCTTGTCCTGCTTCAGGGAGAAAGACAAGGTGATGCTGTGCAAGGGGCGCTGGCTGCCCGCGGGGACAAGACCCAGGGTACCTGACCGGTGGCCACAGGCTCTCAGTGCCAGCAGGACATTTGCATCAAGCCTTACGTTTCCTTCCATGCTGCTGACTTGTACATACCAATTTGAGGGGCGGTGAGGGGCTCCCCCACATTACAACAAAGCACAACCAGACGGGGGGTCCCGGCAGCCCCCCCCAAGCCCACCAAGCCGGCATCTCCCTACCTGGCTCCTCCCCAACAGCTGCCTTGCCACCTTGCCCACCACCTGCTGTGACATGACAGAGTCCACCTGCTCCTGGAACTTCTCATAGCGCTGGAGGAGCCGCCCCACCTGCACGCTGGTGTCCATGATCAGATGGGGCACAACGCCTGCTCCTGCCCCATGCCCCACACCATTGCCCTCAGCTCATTCAGCTAGAGCAAAGGGAGAAGGAACTGGCGCAGGTGGCATGGATGCAGCCAACAAACCCGGGTGCCGTGCAGGCACGTTGGCCCCATCCTACCAGGGGATACAGCCCTCGCCCCCAAACTGGGATGTTCCCAGGCCCCTGGGCTCCCTTGCAGCCACCCACCCAGCCACCCCAAGGTACAAAACCCGCTCCCATCCTTTTATCCCAGTTGCAACGTGGTCTCCTTGTCGTCCACTTGCCCGTCAGCTCCAGCCTCTCCCAGCTTTTGAAGGGCATCCTCCAGCTGCCTAATTTCAGAATGGCGGTGGACTCCCCCACCATCTCTACAGCCCCATCGGGGACTGCTGCCAGCGCACCTTCTCCTTCTCACACTGCAGGTCGCCAGCCAGACCCTGCAGGGAGGAGGCGTGATCTCCACCTAGAGATTGTCCTTAGATTTGAGTGTTCAAGGTCTTAATGCAGAAGAAGTAGGTTTTAATCTTAGATAGCTGTAACTAAATTTCCCACACTTAAGACATAAGGCCTTGCACCTGTGTGACAGTGCATAACATTTAGGATCAGATTAACATTTTTCTGGACACTAAGACATAACAGAAAGAACTCTGTATCTTTTAGGCATTTTAAAATATCATATGTCATATGAAGAATGTTACATTACCTTCAATGAAAAAAAACCCATTGTGGCACCATGTATCAAATTTGGAAATTTCACAAGAAGAGGCAGAAAGAGAACAGAATGGATACACCTTAATATTGATTTTTCTCATTAGTCCCAATGACAAAGAAGCAGAATTCACACACACATGGAACCTTTGCAACTTGCTTTTGGTATGGCTACTTTTAAGACACAATGCCAAGGCCACATAAGGAGGTACCACATTCCTGTCAGCCACTTAAGAACTCAAAGGCCTGAGGGACTGTTCCTACATTGGCTTCCCAGATGGGGATAAAGCCCCACTGAATTTTAGTGATGATAGAAAAGTCACCAAAGAAGCCCAACTAAAGAGTCCAGCGCAATCCGGATACCCGAGATAATATTTTATTACAAAGGTTGCATGCAAGGCTAGTTTCTCCTGTTACACTAGCTATGTGGTAATACCGGACTACTACTGTTTCACTGCCTGTCCCAAGTCTTTTGAGTTTTAGAGACAGAATGCATTTTAATTCTGTAATTACTTTTTCACATAGAATCACTAAAACCTTGCAAACTCACCTGACAGGTACTGCTGCCTACAGAAGCGGGCGTTTCAGAACAAAATGGTGAGACTTTAGTCACCTGAGCTCAGATCGGGCTGCACATTGGGCCACTTCAGACAATGCATGTGACCCCATCAGCTGCAGCAGAACCTCAGAGTGGCAGCTGTGCAAGAGACGTGATTTTATTCTACAACTGTTAAAAAAATCTTTACTGTTTTTATGTCAATTGACATATCCTATTCTACTTATCTGAATACAAAAACCCAAGAAAATAATAAAAAAGTAAAACCAAACAACCCTGAACATTTCCTTTCTTATCAGTTGCCTGTATCTTTAGCAAGCACACCTTCTACATACTACAGGTACCTCCCCAAGGAAAAAAATAGCCACTAACATCACTAATTCTAACTGCTGACATTAAAAGATTTGGTATATTTTAATCTTCTAGTTTCTATCTGTGTGCCCCTTTGCAACTGAAAAATTAAATACAAGCTTAAGGTAAGCACAAGGTGGCAACTGATGTCAGCTCCCCTGCTTTCCCAGATACTGAGTAAGTATTGAGGGCCTTAATGGATTTAAACTGTATTCACATTAGATCTTCAGAAACATATTTCTTCTACAGTTTCACTGAAAGAAACCCAAGCAAATGGCAAAATCTTTCTTCCTTATGTTTTTCATAGACACCTCCCCTTACAAAATGATTCATGATCCGCATAAACCTTCAACAAGTGGAACAGGAAGAAATATCATTTTAAAAAGGAGTACATCTTCATTACTTAACGCACCTACCTTTTCTAGGTGGGTTTACATTACTCACACAAATCACATGTATTTTCAAGTGTTTCAAGTAAAAAGCATGCCTCTGTTAACACACAGTGTAAATAAACCTATTAAAAGTCTGGCTATTTTTTGCAGAATAGAGACTAGTCTCTATTCTAAGGACGACATGCAGTTCTGCTACTGAACTCACAATCCAGGGGTTATCCTCAAAAGACATTAAGCTACCTGATCCCAGCAACACCTTTGTTCAACTTTCCCAAAGGTAGGTCTAAATGACAACAGCCTCCCAGTGTCCCTTTTTGGGATGCAACACCACTCAGAATAACACTACCAGGGCATGCTGCAGCCTTTCTTCCTCCCAAATATCTCCCCCACCACCAAGGCCCCATCCACAGAGGAGGAACCAACACCAGCAGTCTGCCCTGGTCCACCTTGCTTGGCTCCTGCACGCTGCCCCAGCCTGCGCTCCTGACAGAAAGGGGCTGGAAAAGCAGGGGTCTCTTCTCTGGAGTCTTAGCTTTATTCTTCATCGAGCTGCACTTCCTCAGTATATTAGATCAGACTGCCACATCCATCGACAGGCATCATCACAGGCTATTTTTTATCAGATTATCTAATGCCTGAACAAAGCACAAGCGCTAGAAAGCTGGCTTTAGAAAATAAATCCTATGCCGTTGAACACCCTTTTAACATGGCATGTATTAGTGAATGGACACAGGCTGTGAGTTTGCAGCAAAAGAGGCTGCTGGAGTGCAGGGGCAGCACCCCCCATCTGCAGGGCAGCACGGGCTGCAGAACAGGGTGGAAGAAGAAACACACAGGTTTCAAACTCATTTATCAATTTCCGTTGTTCTGAGGTCATCCTCATTAACTATTACCTTTTTTTTCCTCAAAATACACACATTCAGGGAATCCTACAAATAATGTACACATTCAAATAGTGCCCATACCTCAACAGTGCTGCTCCTACACACAGGTCAATACACTAGTAACACTTTCCAGAGCAGGAGCTATGTGACCCTGGCATGCTCGGATGGTAGGTTGCATTTAGCTGTACAGGAATCGCCTAACTGTGTAACAAAATCCGCTAACACATTACCCTTATCACCACACACACACACTCTCCTCCCCCCTCCAAACTATCAAGTTGTCTCAGTTCTCCTCCACTGCCTCCTAATCCAGTAATTTAAAAGGTTCAATGAGCTTGTTCTGAATTTCTACAGGCTACCTCCAGCACTCACTGGATCCCGTACTCAGCACCAGTCCTTACAGTTACCAATTCACTGCAAGTCTTTCTTTGCTGGCACATGGTGCACTCATTAATTGTACATGCATACACGCAACAGGTTTCAATGTCTGGAAAGAAAATCGGTACATTTAATGCTAGAGAGACTCTCCCACCCTCTCATCTCCTCTTCATCTAAATACCAAATCTGCATCTTTAGTTTCACAGCTTGCAGGGTTTATTGGAGCAACACAAGCATTAGAAGCCAGTTCAGCAATAACACACTTTACAAGACATACAGATACCAGGGTTCTGGCAGAGGGTGAGGGAAAAAAAGCAATTTCTAAACAGCTACATAAAAGTGTATTTATTTACACGCGAGTTTCTGATTCCACACTCCAGTTACACCACTTGTTTTGTGGGGCCTCCGTTATCTGCTTGTCTTTAGTAGTATAAATCCTCTGGGGCACAGCCTGCCTCCCTAATCTCTGCAGTACCATGCAGAGTTGTGCTCTAGGGCAACAGTGGTGTCTGCTGTGTGTCTGTCTGATGTGTTAGCAGGATCTGGTGAAACAACAGCTTTACACATTTCTCTTTAAGGAAACCAGGATTCTGTGTATCGGTCAGGTACAGAGTCACTGAAGAGCAACGCAAGAGTGTCCTTCAGCACATTTTGTCACCAATTTCCACAGCCACAAGGCGACTGGACACAAAGCTAGATCCCTTTGTAAAAGACATTTGTGAAGATGTTTGTCAGGGTCACAGGACTCCAATGGGAAAGATGATTAGCGAAGAGACCTGCTTATTTGTACCTATCATTTCTGAGAACAACCACAAAGAGATTTGTCTTTGTAAGTGCACACATCTGTTTTGCACAGAACATTAAAAAAAACCCCAACCCCCCTAAGTTTTACTTAACTTTTTAGTATGTAAAAACCAGAAGCCTCCAGCTGTCACAATGAGACTAATACTCTATCCCAGCAGGAAGGGGCATCTTGTATTCTAAAAAAAGCGAGCCCTGCTACCAAGACAAAGTCATAACACCGCAATTTCTTATAAGAGCCTTGGTTACACAGGAGAGAGATGTGTACCATTTTAAGGGATTTCTCCCTTTAAGCAGAAAAGCCTCCACAGCTGCACATCAGAGATGTATGCCAGTGGGAGCTGGGTCACACAGCGGGGCCCAAATGACCTCGAATTCTGTGAGGCTGATGCTCTTGGAAAGACACATCCTTTCCTTCAGGAAGCAGGGAAGGAAGAACAACCGCAAATTTATGGGAGAGCTCTTTAAGGACAGCCTCCGGCCTACGGGGATTCCATGTGCACCTTATGTAAAAGATCAAGTAAAACTGACAGTGATCCAGATGATCTGGAGACAACACAGAGCCAGTTCGCTCCTCAGAAGAGCCCAGGTGAAGTTCGCTCACCCGCGGGCTGGAACCGGGGACGCTCCGCTGCAGGCCAGAGAGGCAAACGCCCGGCAGGGCCGGCACCCTGCGCGCCAGGTCGCGCCCGCCCCTCCACGGCGCTTCCCGCCAAGGCCGGCCCCGGCCAGAGGCCTGCAGCGGCGCGGCCCCGCAGCCGGCGGTGAACAGCTCCGCAAACCGAGCCCGGCCCGTCCGCCCGCGGGGCCCGCCGCGCCCCTGCGGGCAGCCCAGGCCTCCGCCCCGGGCGCTGCCGCCGCCGCCACCGGAGGCCGCGGGTCCAGTCACCGCCCCGCTCTCCACCTTCCCCCGGCAGCGGGACAGCGGCGCCCGCAGGCCGGGCCCCGGCCCGCCCGCTGCCCCGGGAGACGCCCTGCCTCGGGCCAGGACCGAGCCGCCGCCCGACTCCCCGGGACGCGGCCGCGGGGCGCAGGAGGCGGCAGCGTCACCCCGCCCCACAGCGCCGCAGCGGCGGCGGGTCCCCGCCCGGCCCAGGGCTCCATCCCTCCCCTGCGCCGCCTGCAGAGCCGCGGCGCTCGCGTGCGCGCTGCCCCCCTCACCTGCTGGCACCGGCCGCTGCTGGGCTCGGCGGCCGCCATGGCGCTCGCAGGGGTGAGAGCGAGCGGCGGAGACGGGGGGCCTCGGCGGCGGCTCTGCCCGGCCGCCTCCCGGCGGGCGCTGCGGCGGCAGTCGGGTCGCTCCTCGCTGCGGCTCCGTTCCCGCCCTCCGCCCGTCACGCTCTGTCGCGTCCGCGCCCGCCCGGGCCCCGCCTGCCCACCGGGCCGCCCGGGGAGCCGCGGGGTGACCCCGGGGCCGGCTCCGCTGAGTGCCCGGAGGGAGACTGAAAGCAGCCCGGAGCCAGCTGCGGGGGGCCGGCTCCGGACCGAGAGGCGGAGCGGGCCGCGGGTGAGAGCGTGAGGGGCCCGAGGCAGCTCTGCCCCAGCACCTTCCCTGGCAGTTCCTGGGAGCTGCAGCAGTGACCCCGCAAGTTCTGTGCGCTACGTATGTCGTAGCTTATGGTGATGTATAATTATTCAGAGTGAAAGCTTCCACACAGTGTTAAAGAAACCCAGGGAACCAGAAAATGGATGTAAACCCAGGCTGAAAAACAATGCTGCCTCTGAGAGGACCCACCAGGGCCAGCACTCACAGAAACTGGTATAGTCCTGAGCCATGTTAACCAAGCCTTGGAAATATTCTTTGTTCTTTCAGTGAGGCCCTGGCACAGGCTGCCCCATCCCTGGCAGTGCTCAAAGGACAGGCTAGACGGGGCTTGAGGCAACCTGGGCTAGTGGGAGGTGTCCCTGCCCTTGCTGGGTGTTGGACTGAATGATATTTAAGGTCCTTTCCAACCCAAGTGGTCCTGTGAATCTGTGATATATACCCATCACCAACACCACACTGTTATGCTGACATGCCCACAGCACTGTTCCTAGCAGCATATCTGCATGGGCATGCTGCACTGCAGCTGAAGCAAACATGACATGTTGGCCAACTCCAAAAGTGGCATCAGATCTTTCATACCCACATAAAGCAGATGAGATTGCATGGTTTCCTACATGTGCTTCTTTTGGAATGAGATTGTGAATCTGCAGAGATAGAAGTTTGTTTATTCAGAGTGTTTTTGCATTGCATGTTAGATTAGTTAAGAGACTTTCCAGCTTGTGTAACCTTTATGTTCTATGTGCATAGTTGTAGTTCAACTGTAGTCAGACTGGTACAAAACTACCCACATCAGTCCCTAAGGTCAGTGAGAATCGAATATATCAGCTTTAGGATGAGGAAGGCTGAATCAGCCCTGCTGGGATTCCAAGCTGCAAATTCAGTTCCAAGCATTTAGGCCCGAGGACATGGTTTTGACCTGCATACTCCATCATAAATACATGCCTCGGTGCTCATTATTAGTACCACAATCAGGTTGGATTTTCTTTTTTTTTTTTTTTTCTTCTTTTCTGTATTTTGCCTTTGCAGGAGTACATAGTTCACCGATGTCTTAGTGAAATGAGTGAACATCGCAGTTCTCGTGTTGAAGGAGAGGCAGGAATCGTAAAGGATTTTAGCCAGGAATAACCTCAAAGAGTGACTCCTGAGAAATGCTGGAGATTCAAGGAGGAATGCAGGTGTCTTGCAACACAGATACCTTTGAAGGAGCTGGAGCGAGAGCTGTAGGCACTGACAGACTCTGGTTTCACCTTTCCACAAGATTCACAATTTGCACTAAGAATATCTGCAGAAGAAACTATCCTGATGACATGCACATATTTACTTGCATGTCATCCCTAAGATGATTTATATCCCTAAGTAAGGCTATAGCCACAGTGGTTATTGGCTGTATATGATTGACTTGGACGTCATAGCAACTGAAATAAGAAACAACTGTACACATCCTCAGTAAAGATGCTGGAATGTATCCTGAAGAACTGCTGAAACAGTGTGCGTGGATGCCATTTTGGGGCCAGCTGGAGGCAAATCACTGCTTAATTAGGCCATCTAGCCTGAGCAAGAGTAATTCAGAAGAGGTTGTTAAAGAAAATATATTTTGAATTAAGAAATCTAAAGTGCTGAAGCTGCTAAATGGCAGAAACAGGACTCGTCCCTTGTATAGCCCTAATCCAAGGCTGGTTTAAAACCCAGTCCAGTTAATCAGTAGGAGATCAGAGAAACAATAGATGATCAATTTGTGCACACAGGTGCTCTCAGAAACACAGGTGTTTTTAGAAAAATTGGTATATGTGAATAGGAACTGCTTGTTCAAAGACTAAGCATGCTTGAAGGAGTGTGTGAGTTAAAGCTGGCAGAAAGAAGATTACAATCTGAGGAGGAGCTTGGAACCAAGGCAGAGACTGGAACTGAATAGATGAATCAACTGGGACAGAGTCAGGTGACTTGGACACAGGTAATTCAAGACACAGACCTGAAAGTACTCTTGTGCTTAAATTTAAAAAAAAAATAAATAAAAAAATCACATACTGGTGAGGGAGGTAACAAATTTTGTAAGAATGGGAAATACATCCAGCATTAAAGGGGGGGGGGGGGGTGTGCCTCTTGCTGAGGTTTTAGAGAATTGCAAAAAAATAGCCCTGGCACATGCTTCGCAGAAATGAAAATGGATTATTTTGTGCCAGGAGGAATGGCCATTCCCAACTCTTACTCGAGGAGGAGGACCGATGGATGTGCAGTCTCCTAGAAGAACTTCTAAGTCTCATAAGCAAAAAAGCTTGAGAATTATTTCAGAAGTCTCTGGCAGCCAGGATATTGATTATTGGTATATACAGTATCATTGGGCACTGCAAAGAGGTAAATCACCTAAAACAAGGGGAAGCTCACTTGCCTCCGCCCCTGAGGCAGAGGAAACTGACCTTCCCACTGCAGGAATGTATCCTTTGAGGCTGGAATACATTCCTAACCCCAGAGCAGGACCCCAAGCTCCTCCAGAAGTTCCATCAGTCACTACGGTAATGAGACATGAATGCTGGAGACAGGGAGATGTGGTCGCTTGACAGAGTAAAATGCAGAGATTGAAAGATGATGCTGAAAGATTTGCACAGATGGTATCTGGAAATAGTTATAGATTATACTCCCAGCTGGAGTGATAGGAAAACAGAGAGGATTATTCCAAATGGAAGAGGGGGAAAGAACTTTTCAAAAAGATAGAAAAACCACTCAGAGAAGACAAGTGTTTAATCCTTGGCTGAACAGAATCCTAATTGGCAGTCTCGGTTACATTTTAATACCGTAGCAGGTTTTTTTGTGGAAATTCAGGACACAGGCAACAGGAATGCTCACTTTGCCTGACAATCTCGGAACAAGGATCAACACCCCCACATCATCCACGGCCTCATTCACAATAGACTAGTAAGATTCTTGAGGAACTGCTGAGAGATGAATTTGGAAGGAATAGAGGTAAATGAGTATGGACAAACTGCTGCAAAGGTAAATGGAATTCTATTCGATTGTTTATCAGAAGAAAAAGTTATTGCTAAAGGGGTAGTAGGCAAGGAGGTGAAATACCTTTTGACACCCCTTCCAATTGTTTTAGCTGGAAAAATTCCATGGGGAAGATTTGTAGTTTTTCTTAATTCCCCTATATCTTTATTAAGGAGACACCTGTTGCAGGAAATGTGGGACTCTGCTATCTCGAGCGCCTGACAGGATTTGCTTAATCCCTATGGATTCTTAAATTGTGCATGTTTTAAAAAATTAAGAACTTCATTTTGAAATACCATTGGGATTGGAAGCAGTTCCCTGGGAATTGTGGAGTACCTTGGGTGAGGACGTGAGATTATTGCTATCAGCAGAACCGGTGGTAATAAAAACAAAAGGAGGGACTCCCCCACTCCATTAAACAGTATCCTATTGTTGCAGAAGCAATCCCAAGCATTCAAAAACAACTTTAATTTTTCCTGAAAAAAGAGGAATTCTCAGAGAATGCCAAATGCTCTTATAATACCCCAATTTTACCTGTAAGTAAGCACAGAATATATGAAGATAGGGATCCAGAGTACAGATTTGCTCAGGATCTCTGTGTGGTGAATGAGCATGTTATCTCACCAGATAGTTCCAGAGCCTAATTTAATACTTACTCAGATACCACCATGGGCAAACCCTTCTAATGATCTTAAAGACAAATTTACCAGGACATTCTACTTTGGTTCAATATGTGGATGATCTTTCTAGCTAGTCATACAGAAGAAGAATGTGTGAAAGATACAGAGTATCTGCGTATACGACTTGCAAAAAAGGGATGCCATGCATCTCTATCCAAATGACAACTTTGTCTACAACAGCTTATTGTTCTTGTATGCTAGATCCAGTAATTAAAGTAACTCCCCTTTGTATACGGGCTATAGCAACCGCTGCTGAGTTAGTGGAAAGAACTCTGACACAGGTATGTCCTGTGACACACCCTGACAGTATGTGTACCCCATGAAGTGAAAATACTTTTGACACAATGTACAGAAAAAACGCTTTCTCCATAAAGGGCACATCGATATAAAGTAGTGCTTTTACCTGCAGACAATGTGAAACTTTAAAGGTATAATAACCTTAATCCAGTTACCTTAATGCCACTACCTACAGAGTGAGAAAAAGATGATCACAATTGCGAACGAGGGGTAACCACAATGAGTAAGCAGTGAGACGATTTAACAAATCAACCTTTAAGTAATCCAGATTTGAGTTTTTTTACAGATGGATCATCATCCTGTGATGACAGCTAGTGCTGTACCAGATACGCAGTTACCACAGAGATTCAAGTTTTATTGGCTGGACCTTTATCTCCCAATCTAGGTGCACAAGGTGCAGAAGTTGTTTGCCCTCACTGAGGCTGCAAAATATGCACTTGGACCGCGAGTTAACCTTTACACAGACTCTCAGTATGTGTTTGGAGCTTGTCATCTACAGGTATGCTATAGAAGGAGTGCAGGTTTCTTACCGCCTCAGGTAAGGCCACAGCACATGAAACTAAAGAATTATTAGAGGCAATACAAGTGCCCACTGAATTGGCAGTGATTTATGTAAGGCTCATACCAACCGCCGAGACAATGTATCTCGAGGAAATGCCTTGGCTGATCAAGCAGCAAAAGCTGCTGCATGGCAAGTGATTTGAGCAATGACTGATTCTGACTGAACAGGATAAGGCTGAACTCCCAGACGTAACTCATCTCTAGGAAGTTCTACCCAAAGAAGAAACGCAAACCTGGGAGAAATTTGGAGCACAACAATGTGATGGACAGTGGCTATTAGGAAGTAAACTGCTACTTCCAAAAGAGATATTTATTACCTATCACTCGCTGGCAGCACACAGAGCTCACGGAGGGCCAGAAAGTATTGCTCTCAAGATCCAATGATTGTGGGCAACCCCTGGAATTTATGCAGCAGCCAAAAGAACTTGTGAGAGCTGTTGGCCATGTAAGAATCTGCCTCTTAAAAAAGACAACACTGCTGGGAAAGCCACCACCAGCAACAAAGTATCCTTTCCAAAACCTTCACACTGATTCTGCTAAAATGCCTAAAGTAATTGGGTTCACATACCTACTTGTTGTTTATCGATTGCCAGGATGGGTGGAAGCTTCCCCTACTTGGAAAAATGACTCAAAAGCAGTTGTCAGAGCACTCTTAAAGGAAATTATTCCTAGATAGGGGTTCCAGAGCTATCCAGTTCTGATAGGGAAGCTCATTTTTCTGCAGCTGTATTAAAACAGATTTATCATTCGTTAGGAATTTGACCATAATTACATACTCCCTATCATCCAGAATCCTCAGGACAGGTAGAGAGGTTGAACAGAACTCTCAAAGAGAAATTAGTCACAGTTTGTAAACAGACTGGGTTAAAATGACGTGAAGCTTTAAATTTAGATTTATGGGATATAAGAAATACTCCCAGGCAGCCAATTGGAGTTTCTCCAGCAGAAATTCTTTTTGGAAGGATTATAGCAGAACTGGGAACTTATGTCTCAGCAAAGACAAGTTTGTTGGATGGAGGTGAACAGGTAACCCAATATTTATTATATTTGCAGAATTCTTTCTCAGATTTGAGCAACCATGCATATTGGTATCAAGGAATTAACATCTTTGTTCCCTGACTTATCAACATGGTTAAAGAAACCAATCATTATGATACCTGTTGTGATTTCTATAGTTGTGTCTGTGATTGCACTAATGCAATGTTCTGTAACTTGTATGACTGGCTTAGTAGCAAAATTACAAGAAAGAACTTGGAAATATGTTAGCTTTAAACTACTGCAGGTATGCAATAATAAAACAAAAGGAGGAAATTGTTAAAGAAAATGTATTTTGAATTAAGAAATCTAAAGTGCTGAAGCGGCTAAATGGCAGAAACAGGACTCGTCCCTTGTATAGCCCTAATCCAAGGCTGGTTTAAAACCCAGTCCAGTTAATCAGTGGGAGAACAGAGAAACAATAGATGATCAATTTGTGCACACAGGTGCTCTCAGAAACACAGGTGTTTTTAGAAAAATTGGTATATGTGAATAGGAACTGCTTGGAGTGTGTGAGTTAAAGCTGGCAGAAAGAAGATCACAATCCGAGTAGCCTGGAACAGAGGCAGACTGGAACTGAACAGGTGAATCAACTGGGACAGTCAGGTGATGGATTCACAGAACTGACAGGACTAAAGGAAACTTCTAAAAACTTTGGATGTTGACTAATGACCTGAGAAGTGTAAAGCTGTGCTGTATCACTTGGTTCTCTGCCACTCACTAGGGTGGTGGCCCAGCTCTGAGGTGTGACTAAATCAAGCCTAGCAGTACCCACATAGGTATAAATTTTTCCTTAACAGTCAATACTGCTATAGTTGCCATTTAAATAACTGACTGAACATCAAGTGTTACTAATAGAAACTGATAAGCATAGAGTTTCATGAAGATGGGTGGACACATCCAATCCAACTTGCCACACTGGCGATGAAAATCAAGCTAGCCATGTCCTTTTTCCAGACGGCAGAAGAAATTGCTTGTTGTATGCAATGCAACTTGATCGCTTTCAAAATGCCTCTCCTGTGTGAGACTGTTTGGTCCCTGCAAGTTTCTTCTCCTCTCTGTTGATAATATAAGGAGCAAGAGCAACTGGTTCAGACCGAGTAATCCCAGGGGAGGCTGGCAACACAAGTAAGGCAGGAGGCCTACATGTGGTAACAGAGAATTGGGTACAGAAAAGCAGGGTTTGCCCCCAGACATTACATTCGTCACGCCACAGCCTCTGAATACAGAAAGGCTGCTAAGTGACACAATAGTAAGAAGGCTATCATAACATTCCTGTGACAACAGGAGAAGCTCTTGTACCTACCCATTGATCAGCTCTTGGCTTAGTTTAGCCTTTCAGCTTCAGGAACAGAAAAGTTAAATCTGAATGACAACAAATCAGCAAATTCAGTTCACACCAATGCACAGAACTACCCTGTCTCCTAGAACTGCTAAAAAGGAGCTCACATTTTGGAAAGGCAAAGTCAGGATGGTATTACTGTTAGATTGTAACACTACCAGAGTAATTCCTAGTTTGTATTGAGGTACAACAGTAAATCATAAGACATAACATGTAAAAAATGCAGAGGAGAGGTTTATATATAGCCAAGGACCACTTACTCCAACGTGTAACTAGCCGATAAATCAACAGAAATGTATTTCACAGGTATGCTTTAACACACACAAAGTAAACGTAGCCAGATGCAAGTTTAGGCTTAAGGCTGAAGTCCGTGGAACCTTCCCTGGAGAGAGGCTCTTTCCTCTAACCACCTCGTCCCATTTGTCAGCCTCCTAGGGTTTAAAGATGCAATCGAAGTCAAGTTTTGCCAGAACAGCTGCTTGATTTTTAGCAGGAAAATCCTATTCACTCAACAGCTTTATTCCTGAAATGCAGCCATGAGTCCTTGTTGCAATTTCAGACGGACCAGGCAAAGACTTGCCTCGCAAAAGTACAGAGTATAACAGGAGCTTCCCTGATCTGCCAGTTAATAGACTTCTGTCCTATAAACTCTTCAAGAGTTTGTCATGTTTAAAATGGTCTGAATTCAGCCGTCCCTTGTTCCCACGAATATCATAGCAGGCATACGGTGACGGAAAGGCTGTGAGAGCATCCATCCAAGAATGGCAGAATAGCATCTTACCGTGTCTCTCGGCTTCTGGAGTCACACGATTGGCAGCTTTATCCAAGCGTTGTTTAAACGGCTTGTGCTCTACGTCCAGCTGCTGCTCTCCTGGTACGTCCATGGCATAGATGCTCAAATCTGAAAGCAGTGAGCAAGGAAAGCGGTCTATGAACACACAAGTGTTATGGCCTGTGCCAAGCTGAGGAAGTGAAAAGACAGAAACTTTCAGCCAGCAGGGTAAGAACGTGCCAAACAGGAGAGCGTGTACGGGCTGGGGTCAAGTGACCTACAGGGAATGAAACGCACGGTGCAGCACGCTAAAGGGCCCACCCAGCTACGCGGTTTGGTTTGGTGTCCCAGAAGCACCGTTTCCAACTTCCAAGAAAGCGTTGCCCTGAAAGGTAGACACGCTTAAGGCAAAAAGCCAAAAGCAAACCCCTCAAAGCCCAGAACCATTCCCAGGAACACAGGAGTTAAGCCTAAAATTGGTTGAAAGCTGCCTCCTACCTCTTCCCCCCTTCAACATCAGCACATTTCCTTGTGCTCCCTTTTCACAAAAAAAAGATTGAGGCCTGTGGTATCAGCTTGGTACCGAAGCACCACGATGCGCTTGCTGGCTACGTGCTCTCTTAGAAGGCTGACAGCTTCTCCGCACACAACAGCCGAGGCTTCCAGTCTCTCTGGCCTTCCCACGCCCTGTTAAACGTGAGGAAGGCAAAGGCCGGTAACATCTCAGGGGGTCGGGAGGAAGTCAAGATGCACTACATCTAGAGCTCAAAGCGTTACCCAAAGGAATTACCACAACAGAACAAGAGGCAGGAACGATCCGGGTAGACAGGCGGACAACATGCACGCCAGTAATACCCAGTCAGACTTGCAGGACTTCCAGTCGCTTCATCCCGCAACTTTGCTTTGAATTTAGTTAAAAGGCAATCAGATTCTTAACGCTCATTCTGCTTTTATGACTTCGGGAGAAAGGCTAACGCCTGGCATTAGCATTACAGTCAGAATTCACGTACAAAAATCACGGCAAAGCTGAGCCTTGTCAAGTGACCTCCAAAGCAGGCTCTCGAGCCTTTCAACGAGACAGTCAAATCTGGAGTCCCAAGGGAACTCTGTGCCGGCTCTGTCGGTGTGACTGAGCCCTCTGACAAAGTACGCCGCCATACAGAAATGGAAGGGGGTTTATACCTCACGCTCATTTACAATCTAGAAAAATAATACTGCCCGACTGGACGCGCTGGTTTAAGCGCCCAGCGGGCCTGGCTGCGTAACCACGAGGGACCACCAATTCCTTCCCGGCTCTTGCCCAAGCAGCAGCGCAGCACTCGGAAGCAGCGGGCACACGGAGCCTCGTGGGCCCTCGGCAAGTACAAAAGTTATCCCTCCGCAGTCAGCAGTCCGAGGCACAAGCACGAGGCACACGTGGGAAAGTAACATCTAGACTGACCTTCAGTTTAGCTCCCCTCGATTTGTCAGCGTACGATTCCCGACGAACCTAGGCACAAAGAAAAAGCAAGAGAGCCCCGTTTCACTGGGAAGCAAATCCAAAGGCCTCTTGCCCTCGGCTGCTGCGGCCCAGGAGCTGACTGTCACGACACAGGATCAGCGAGACACCCGAGCTGCTGCCTCCCAACCCTCCCCCGCAGTTAAACGCTTGCCCTTTGCAATACTTTTTGGAGAAATCAGCAGGCGGGGGCGAAGGGTGGGGATTCCGCCGCCGGCTTGCTTTTCCTTCCCCTGCCCGCTCGCAGGGGCTGAAGGGGCTCCCGAGCCCCCCCGCCACAGCGTCACCGCCGGCCCCAAGGCAGCCCCTGCGGCCCGCGGGGGGCGGCAGCCCCAGCCCGCTGCCACGGCCCGGCCAGCGCTGGGGGAAAGACAAAGCCCCGCGCAGAGCTGCGGCGGCTGCCCGGGCACCCGGGGGCGGCGGGGGGGCGGCAGGGCGCCGCGGGCCGACCCCCCTCCCGGGCCCCGCCGCCGCAAGGGAGCACCGGGGCCGCCCCTCGCCTCCCCGCTGAGGTAGCGGCGCAGCTCCGAGAAAAAAAAAAGGCAGCACCGTGAGCAGCCCGCTGACCACCGTCACGGCCGGGGAGACGAGAACCGCCGGCAGCCCCGCCGGTCCCGGGCCGGACCGCCCGCCTCAGACCGCCCGCCGCCGGCACCAGGCGCTCCCTGCCGCGGCCGAGCGCCGGACCGCCACGTCCCCCCCAGCCGGCCGCTGCCCGACGGCCGCGCCCGCCCGCCCGCTCGCTCGCTCGCTCGCCCGCCCGCTGGCCCCCGGCCCCCCTCAGCCCGAGCGCTCACCCAGCGCGCCGCCGCACGTCCCGGCCCGAAAGTCCCCCGGGCTCCCGGGGAAGCCCCGCGCCGCCACCGCCGCTCCGGCGCGCCGCGCGGGCCGGAAATGAGCTCGCCTGCCGGGGCCGGGCCGGGCCCCGCCCACACCCGCCGGCCCCGCCCACACCCGCCGGCCCCGGCCCCGCCCCGCCGGGCAGCGCGGCCCGGAGCCGGCCGAGGAGGGGCTGGCGCTGCCGTTCCGGGCCGGGCAGGGGCTCGGTGCCGCCGCGGGCTCCCCTCAGCCTGCCGGCCCCCGGGGCTCGGCGGGGGCCGCCCGCGGGATGCGGGCTGTGCCGAGAGCGGCTACCTGGGGGAGGCGGGGGCGGGGAGACGCAGCCGGAGGAAAGACCCCGCTCCCTTGTCCCCCCTTCCAGCCCCGCCGCGTACTCCGCACCCCTTCGCTCCGGTAACACCTCACTCTCCCGTCACAGGGAACGGCTATGGGCTCAAGGGGTTAAACCATGCAACAGCTCATAGTGGCTTACTTGTGCAGGGGAAACTTGTACGAGCTTTTCCTAAGCCACACATTCACAGCACTCGCTTTGTCCTACTCAAAAAGTGCGCTCCTGCAAAATCTCGTCTATTTAATGAAAATATATTTAAAACTGCTGTTACTAACGTGCTTCCAAATGCAAACGGAGCAAATGCATCCCTATTTCCCACAGCAAAGCGGAATGCGTCACACAGAAATAATTTAACAGCTTGAGCCACGTGGGTGCTTTTGCATACGGAGGTAAAAAGTATTAATGCCCGGGCTGCGAGTGGGCGAAGGGCAGAGCGAAGGGAACCCCGCAGCTGCAGCGAGCATTCCCGGGGTCCGGTGGCGTAAACTGGGACTGGGATCTCGGCCCGTGCCCACCGTGCCGGGCCTCAGCGCAGGGTTGGGGGGCGCTGCTGCCATCTAGCGAAACAAAATGGGTACTGCCGTCGCCCGGTTGGTGGGGCGTTGCTGCCATCTAGCGACAAAGGTTTGGGTACTGCAGACACGCGCTTGGTGGAGCGCTGTTGCCATCTAGCGAAAACATTTGAGTACTGCAGCCGCCGGGTTGGTGGAGCGTTGCTGCCATCTAGCGAAAAGATTTGGGTACTGCAGCCGCCCGGTTGGTGGAGAGCTGCTGCCATCTGGCAACCAAAAATTGGTACCAGAACACGGGGCTCGAACGCGTGTCCTCTGCGCGGGAAAGATTCTACCGTTGGCGTGACGCGAACCTGGGTCGTTGCAGTCGAGCCACTTCTACGCATGCGCTGTCCTTAGTTTGCCAGTAATGCTACTACGCATGTGTAAAAGCGGTTTTTGTAATACACATGTGTAGCCACAATCCCTGCCCCGCGGCGTCAATCTGATTCTGTGTATGCACAGGCCTTAGTTTTGTCAGTAATGCTACTACACGTGCGTAAAAGCGGATCTTGTAATATGCATACACAGCCACAACCCCTCCCCTAGGCGTCAAGCCGATTTTACACATGTGCTCCCCTTAGTATTGGCAGGAACGCTATTAAACACGCATGAAAGCTGATTTTGTAATACGCATATGTAACCACAAAACCCGCCCCGCGGCGTCAAGCCCATTCTGCGCATGCGCTGCCCTTAGTTTTGCCAGAAATCCAACTGTGCATGCGCAAACACCTATTTTGCAATGTGCATGCGCTGCCGGAATCGACGCCCCTGTAGAAGAATGGCTGCAGAAACGTGGCCAAAGAATCCCTAAAGATCTGCACAATCCAGGCCTGGAATTAGAATAGGCCTGTAATTAGAATTGTGCTGAAGTTGTGCTGAAGTTAACAAGAAAGTGGCCTTGATCTATTCTTGAATCCTGAGACCGAGTAACTTTGCTGCACTACCAGGCCCTGGCTGTAACAAGCTGCAGCTGTTAGGGAAGACAGGTGCAAGGCCACGGGAGATGGGGAGCGGAATGGGAATAAAGGGAGTAACAAACCGCAAGGCTAAAACATAGCTAACGCAAATAGCTGCATGGATAGAATGCTTGTTCTAATCATGATAATTAGTGGTGTGAGAGCAGCGTGTGCTTAGGGGCTAATAACCAATTATGTTTTGCTTTGGGAACATGCTTGTGTATCGAGGCTATATAAGAAGGGTTAGACGCTAATAAAGATGAGCAAGATGCATAACTCATATTGAGTAATTTCTTGACTCCGGCAGACCCCTCTCCCAACAATTGGCACCTGAACGATGGGAAAGCTGGAAAACTCTGCATTGTGAAAGTGGGCATTGCAAACTGGGAGTCGCTAGAGAGGATTTTGAGCAGGAAGGCGTCCGTAAGGAGTAAAGGCGTCTAAATCCGGAATTGAGCTCCTGCACGAACCTGCACCGGTAAGACCGATTTTCCCTCGATAATGGAAAGGGAGGCGGCACTCACGCTATTATCTGAGATTCTTGCTAAGCAAGAGGCTAGCGTGAGCACAAAGAAGCTCCATGAGCTCTGTAGGTGGGCAAAGGAAAAAAGACACCTAAAAGACCCACAATTGATGTTTAGTGTGACTGAGTGGCGAGAGATCGGGGATTCCCTTTGGGGTGCGACCCTTAGCGGCAGCAAGTCGGCCAAGGACTTGGGACCAACCTGGCGGGAGGTCACAAACCATTTACGATCAATGGTTGCGGAGAAAAAGATGGCTATGGCTGCTTCAGACCTCCTCGGTCGGGAAACCGAGTCGATGGAATCTATGGGATTATTTGGCCAAGGCGTTCCATCTGCGAAAGGCAAAGTTGTGCCTATTACAAAACCTGCGACAGAGCTATTGCACCCGACACCGACACCGGAGGGTGCCGCGCAGCGCGGGCTCTGCCAACACGCCCCATTGCGTCCAGCCGGCTCTGCACATGCGCTGCCCTTAGTTGGCCAGTAACGCTATTGCGCATGCGCGTTAGGGGTAGGGGTAGGGGTAGGGGTAGGGTTGGGGTTAGGGTTAGGGTTAGACACTTAATGTTAAGGTTAGAGTTATGGTTAGGGTTAGGGTTAGACTCAGGGTTAGGGTTAGGTTTATGTTAGTGTTAGACGCTTATGGTTAGGGTTAGCGTTAGGGTTAGAGTTACGGTTAGGGTTAGGTTTATGTTAGTGTTAGACACTTATGGTTAGGGTTAGCGTTAGGGTTAGAGTTACGGTTAGGGTTAGGTTTATGTTAGTGTTAGACACTTATGGTTAGGGTTAGGGTTAGGGTTAGGGTTAGATTTAGGGTTAGCGTTAGGGTTAGACTCAGGGTTAGCATTAGGGTCAGGTTTCAGGTTAGGGTTACATTTAGGGTTAGGGTTAGGGTTAGACTCAGGGTTAGGGTTAGCATTACGGTTAGGGTTAGGGTTAGGTTTATGTTAGTGTTAGACACTTATGGTTAGGGTTAGCGTTAGGGTTAGACTCAGGGTTAGGGTTAGTATTACGGTTAGGGTTAGGGTTAGGTTTATGTTAGTGTTAGACACTTATGGTTAGGGTTAGCGTTAGGGTTAGGGTTAGGGTTTAGGTTAGGGGTAGGGGTAGGGTTAGGGTTGGGTTTGGGGTTAGACTCAGGGTTAGGGTTAGGGTTAGACTCAGGATTAGGGGTTAGGGTTAGGGTATTAGCGTTAGGGTTAGGGTTATTAGGGTTAGGGTTAGGGTTAGACACTTAATGTTAGGGTTAGAGTTACGGTTAGGGTTAGGGTTAGGTTAGGGTTAGGGTTAGGGTTAGGCACTTAATGTTAGGGTTAGAGTTACGGTTAGGGTTAGACTCAGGGTTAGACTCAGGGTTAGGGTTAGACGCTTAATGTTAGGGTTAGAGTTAAGGTTAGGGTTAGGTTTATGTTAGTGTTAGACACTTATGGTTAGGGTTAGCGTTGGGGTTATGTTTAGGGTTAGTGTTAGGGTTAGACTCAGGGTTAGCGTCAGTGTCAGGTTTTTGGTTAGGGTTAGGGTTAGGTTTAGACACCTCTTAGGGTTAGGGTTAGCGTTAGGGATGGGGTTAGGGTTAAGGTTAGGGTTAGGCTTAGATGTCTCTTATGGACAGGTTTAGGGTTAGGGTTAGGGTTAGGGTTAGGATTAGACTCTTAGTGTTAGGTTTAGGTTTCGGATTCGGGTTACGGTTAGGGTTAATGTTAGGGTCAGGTTTTGGGTTAGGGTTAGGTTTAGGGTTAGGGTTAGGGTTAGGCACCTCTTAGGGACAGGGTTAGGGTTAGGGTTAGGGTTAGATGCCTTTTAGGGACAGGGTTAGGGTTAGGGTTAGTTTTAGGGTTAGGGATAGGGTTAGGTTTAGGGCTAGGGTTAGGGTTAGACTCTTACGCTTAGGGTTAGCATTAGGGTTAGGGTTAGGGTTAGTTTTAGGGTTAGGGTTAGGGATAGGGTTAGGTTTAGGGTTAGGGTTTAGGTTAGACTCTTACGCTTAGGGTTAGCGTTAGGGTTAGGGTTAGGGGTAGGGGTAGGGTTAGGGTTAGGTTAGGGTTGGGTTAGGGTAAGGGTTGGGTTAGGGTAAGGGTTAGACGCTTAAGGTTAGGGTTAGATTCTTACCGTTAGGGTTAGGGTTAGGGTTAGGGTTAGGTTTGGTTAGGATTAGGGTTAGGATTACACTCTTAGAGTTAGGGTTATGGTTAGCGTTACCCTAACACTAACCCTAACCATAACCCTAATCCTAATCCTAAACCTAAACCTAACACTGAGTCTAACCCTAACGCTAACGCTAACCCTAACCCTGTCCCTAAGAGGCGTCTAACCCTAACCCTAACCTTAACCCTAACCCCAACCCTAACACTAACCCTAACCCTAAGAGGCGTCTAACCCTAACCCTAACCCTGACCCTAACTCTAACCCTGACCCTAACCCTAACCCTGACCCTAACTCTAACCCTGACCCTAACTCTAACCCTAACCCTAACTCTAACCCTGACCCTAACCCTAACCCTAGCCCTAACTCTAATCAACTCTAACTCTACTGCAGTACGGAACTACTGTCGCTAGATGGTAGAAGCGCTCCACCAAGCGCGTGTCTGCAGTACCCAATTCTTTGTCGCTAGATGGCAGCAGCGCCCCACCAACCGGGCGACGGCAGTACCCATTTTGTTTCGCTAGATGGCAGCAGCGCCCCCCAACCCTGCGCTGAGGCCTGGCACGGTGGGCACGGGCCGAGATCCCAGTCCCAGTTTACGCCACCGGACCCCGGGAATGCTCGCTGCAGCTGCGGGGTTCCCTTCGCTCTGCCCTTCGCCCACTCGCAGCCCGGGCATTAATACTTTTTGCTTCCGTATGCAAAAGCACCCACGTGGCTCAAGCTGTTAAATTATTTCTGTGTGACGCATTCCGCTTTGCTGTGGGAGATAGGGATGCATTTGCTCCGTTTGCATTTGGAAGCACGTTAGTAACAGCAGTTTTAAATATATTTTCATTAAATAGACGAGATTTTGCAGGAGCGCACTTTTTGAGTAGGACAAAGCGAGTGCTGTGAATGTGTGGCTTAGGAAAAGCTCGTACAAGTTTCCCCTGCACAAGTAAGCCACTATGAGCTGTTGCATGGTTTAACCCCTTGAGCCCATAGCCGTTCCCTGTGACGGGAGAGTGAGGTGTTACCGGAGCGAAGGGGTGCGGAGTACGCGGCGGGGCTGGAAGGGGGGACAAGGGAGCGGGGTCTTTCCTCCGGCTGCGTCTCCCCGCCCCCGCCTCCCCCAGGTAGCCGCTCTCGGCACAGCCCGCATCCCGCGGGCGGCCCCCGCCGAGCCCCGGGGGCCGGCAGGCTGAGGGGAGCCCGCGGCGGCACCGAGCCCCTGCCCGGCCCGGAACGGCAGCGCCAGCCCCTCCTCGGCCGGCTCCGGGCCGCGCTGCCCGGCGGGGCGGGGCCGGGGCCGGCGGGTGTGGGCGGGGCCGGCGGGTGTGGGCGGGGCCCGGCCCGGCCCCGGCAGGCGAGCTCATTTCCGGCCCGCGCGGCGCGCCGGAGCGGCGGTGGCGGCGCGGGGCGTCCCCGGGAGCCCGGGGGACTTTCGGGCCGGGACGTGCGGCGGCGCGCTGGGTGAGCGCTCGGGCTGAGGGCGGCCGGGGGCCGGCGGGTGGGCGAGCGAGCGAGCGAGCGAGCGAGCGGGCGCGGCCGTCGGGCAGCGGCCGGCTGGGGGGGACGTGGCGGTCCGGCGCTCGGCCGCGGCAGGGAGCGCCTGGTGCCGGCGGCGGGCGGTCTGAGGCGGGCGGTCCGGCCCGGGACCGGCGGGGCTGCCGGCGGTTCTCGTCTTCCCGGCCGTGACGGTGGTCAGCGGGCTGCTCACGGTGCTGCCTCTTTTTTTTCTCGGAGCTGCGCCGCTACCTCAGCGGGGAGGCGAGGAGCGGCGGCGGGGCGGCCCCGGTGCTCCCTTGCGGCGGCGGGGCCCGGGAGGGGGGTCGGCCCGCGGCGCCCTGCCGCCCCCCCGCCGCCCCCGGGTGCCCGGGCAGCCGCCGCAGCTCTGCGCGGGGCTTTGTCTTTCCGCCAGCGCTGGCCGGGCCGTGGCAGCGGGCTGGGGCTGCCGCCCCCCGCGGGCCGCAGGGGCTGCCTTGGGGCCGGCGGTAACGCTGTGGCGGGGGGGGCTCGGGAGCCCCTTCAGCCCCTGCGAGCGGGCAGGGGAAGGAAAAGCAAGCCGGCGGCGGAATCCCCACCCTTCGCCCCCGCCTGCTGATTTCTCCAAAAAGTATTGCAAAGGGCAAGCGTTTAACTGCGGGGGAGGGTTGGGAGGCAGCAGCTCGGGTGTCTCGCTGATCCTGTGTCGTGACAGTCAGCTCCTGGGCCGCAGCAGCCGAGGGCAAGAGGCCTTTGGATTTGCTTCCCAGTGAAACGGGGCTCTCTTGCTTTTTCTTTGTGCCTAGGTTCGTCGGGATTCGTACACTGACAAATCGAGGGGAGCTAAACTGAAGGTCAGTCTAGATGTTACTTTCCCACGTGTGCCTCGTGCTTGTGCCTCGGACTGCTGACTGCGGAGGGATAACTCTTGTACTTGCCGAGGGCCCACGAGGCTCCGTGTGCCCGCTGCTTCCGAGTGCTGCGCTGCTGCTTGGGCAAGAGCCGGGGAGGAACTGGTGGTCCCTCGTGGTTACGCAGCCAGGCCCGCTGGGCGCTTAAACCAGCGCGTCCAGTCGGGCAGTATTATTTTTCTAGATTGTAAATGAGCGTGAGGTATAAACCCCCTTCCATTTCTGTATGGCGGCGTACTTTGTCAGAGGGCTCAGTCACACCGACAGAGCCGGCACAGAGTTCCCTTGGGACTCCAGATTTGACTGTCTCGTTGAAAGGCTCGAGAGCCTGCTTTGGAGGTCACTTGACAAGGCTCAGCTTTGCCGTGATTTTTGTACGTGAATTCTGACTGTAATGCTAATGCCAGGCGTTAGCCTTTCTCCCGAAGTCATAAAAGCAGAATGAGCGTTAAGAATCTGATTGCCTTTTAACTAAATTCAAAGCAAAGTTGCGGGATGAAGCGACTGGAAGTCCTGCAAGTCTGACTGGGTATTACTGGCGTGCATGTTGTCCGCCTGTCTACCCGGATCGTTCCTGCCTCTTGCTCTGTTCTGGTAATTCCTTTGGGTAACGCTTTGAGCTCTAGATGTAGTGCATCTTGACTTCCTCCCGACCCCCTGAGATGTTACCGGCCTTTGCCTTCCTCACGTTTAACAGGGCGTGGGAAGGCCAGAGAGACTGGAAGCCTCGGCTGTTGTGTGCGGAGAAGCTGTCAGCCTTCTAAGAGAGCACGTAGCCAGCAAGCGCATCGTGGTGCTTCGGTACCAAGCTGATACCACAGGCCTCAATCTTTTTTTTGTGAAAAGGGAGCACAAGGAAATGTGCTGATGTTGAAGGGGGGAAGAGGTAGGAGGCAGCTTTCAACCAATTTTAGGCTTAACTCCTGTGTTCCTGGGAATGGTTCTGGGCTTTGAGGGGTTTGCTTTTGGCTTTTTGCCTTAAGCGTGTCTACCTTTCAGGGCAACGCTTTCTTGGAAGTTGGAAACGGTGCTTCTGGAACACCAAACCAAACCGCGTAGCTGGGTGGGCCCTTTAGCGTGCTGCACCGTGCGTTTTATTCCCTGTAGGTCACTTGACCCCAGCCCGTACACGCTCTCCCGTTTGGCACGTTCTTACCCTGCTGGCTGAAAGTTTCTGTCTTTTCACTTCCTCAGCTTGCCACAGGCCATAACACTTGTGTGTTCATAGACCGCTTTCCTTGCTCACTGCTTTCAGATTTGAGCATCTATGCCATGGACGTACCAGGAGAGCAGCAGCTGGACGTAGAGCACAAGCCGTTTAACCAACGCTTGGATAAAGCTGCCAATCGTGTGACTCCAGAAGCCGAGAGACACGGTAAGATGCTATTCTGCCATTCTTGGATGGATGCTCTCACAGCCTTTCCGTCACCGTATGCCTGCTATGATATTCGTGGGAACAAGGGACGGCTGAATTCAGACCATTTTAAACATGACAAACTCTTGAAGAGTTTATAGGACAGAAGTCTATTAACTGGCAGATCAGGGAAGCTCCTCTCTGTGTGTGTATATGTATTATACTCTGTACTTTTGCAAGGCAAGTCTTTGCCTGTCCGTCTGAAATTGCAACAAGGACTCATGGCTGCATTTCGGGAGCAAAGCTGCTGAGCGAATAGGCTTTTCCTACTAGAAATCAAGCAGCTGTTCTGGCAAAACTTGACTTCAATTGTATCTTTAAATCCTAGGAGGCTGACAAATGGGACGAGGTGGTTAGAGGAAAGAGCCTCTCTCCAGGGAAGGCTCCACTGACTTGACCCTTAAGCCTAAACGTGTGTCTTACTAAGTTTGCTTTGTGTGTGTTAATGCATACCTGATTAATAAATTTCAGCTGATTTATCAGTTACAAGTTGGAATAAGTGGTCCTTGGCTACATAAACCTCTCCTCTGCATTTTTTCACGTGTTATGGCTTACTGTTCTACTTCAATACAAACCGGGAACGATTCTGGTACTGTTGCAATCTAACGGTAATACTGTCCCGACTTTGTCTTTCTAAAATGTAAGGTCCTTATTATCTGTTCTGGGAGATAGTGTAGTTCTGTGTATTGGCATGAACAAAATTAGTGGATTTGTTGTAACTCAGATTTAACTTTTCTGTTCTTAAAAGCTGAAAGGCTAAACTAAGCCAAGAGCTGAACAATGGGTAGGTACAAGAGCTTCTCCTGTTGTCACAGGAATGTTATGATAGCCTTCTTACTATTGTGTCACTTAGCAGCCTTTCTGTATTCAGAGGCTGTGGCGTGACGAATGTAATGTCTGTGGTCAAACCCTGCTTTTCTGTACCCAATTCTTTGTTACCACATGTAGGCCTCCTGCCTTACTTGTGTTGCCAGCCTCCCCTGGGATTACTCGGTCTGAACTGGTTGCTCTTGCTCCTTATATTATCAACGGAGAGGAAGAGAAACTTTCAGGGAGCAAACAGTTTCATCCAGGAGAAGCATTTTGAAAGCAATCAAATTGCATTGCATGCAACAAGCAATTTCTTCTGCTGTCTGCAAAAAGTGTATGGCTAGTTTGATTTCCACCACACATGTGGCAAGTTGGATTGGACGTGTCCACCCATCTTTGTGAAACTCTACGATTTTCAGTTTCTGTTAGTAACATTTGATGTTCAGTCAGTTATTAAAATGGCAACTATAGCAGTATTGACTGGTAAAGGAAAAATCCACACAGACGTGGTGGTTACCGCTGGGCTTGCTTTAGTCACGACTCGGAGCTGGGCCACCACCCTAGTGAGTGGCAGAGAACCAAGGGATACAGCACAGCTTATATACGCTTATCAAACCATTAGTCAACGTCTGAAGTCTTTAGGAATTTCCTTTGGTCCTGTCAGTTCTGTGAATCCATCACCTGACTCTGTCCCAGGTGATTCATCTATTCAGTTCCAGGCTCCTGCTGAGGTCATGATCTTCTTTCTGCCAGCTTTAACTCACGCACTCCTTCAAGCATGCTTAGTCTTTGAACAAGCAATTCCTATTCATGTGTAACAATTTCTCTAAAAACACCTGCATTTCTGAGAGCACCTATGTACACAAATTGATCATCTATTGTTTCTCTGTTCTCCCACTGATTAACTGGACTGGGTTTTAAACCAGCCTTGGATTAGGGCTATGCTTGGGATGAGGCCTGGTTGTGCCACTTAGCTGCTTTGGTGCTTTAAATTTTTTAGTTAAAAATACATTTTCTTTAACATTGACCTTAAATTTAGTAAAGCATACCTAAATATTATGGAGTAGCATGTGGAGGCTTTTCCTGATCATAGTTACATTAGAATAGTTAATAGCTTAATGATTTCTATGGTAGGTTGCGTTCTGTGCTGGAATGTAATCTCATTCATTTCCATTGAATGACAATAGAAGACTGAATTTTTTATAGGTGGTTCTTACTGTTTCCTTCCTTTTTTATATGCCCAGAGTTTTCCAATGTCACGTGTCATATCTGCATGCGAGTTGAGGGCTGTGTTAACAGCAAGAAGCTTTGCACATGGGGTTTTATGTACTGCAGTTTCTTTATAGTATCTAAGCTGTGTGCAGTACCTCTAAAGAACAAGTCTGATGAGGAGCAGCTGAGGGAACTGGGGGTGTTCAGCCTGAAGAAGAGGAGGCTCAGGGGAGACCTTATTGCTCTCTAGCTGGCAAGGACAGAGTAGCTTTCCCTCCCATCAGCTGCAGGTTTTGTTACCCCCTCTTTGGCATCCACAGTGGTGCCCAAGCTGAGTCAGGGCTGAGAACAGCAGGAGAGACCTTAAGTGTAAGGACTTAAAAAGTGTAAGGGGGCAATGGCAGCCTTTGTACCCTGGGCCTTTTTTGTTGCCTTTTTTTGGGGCCTTGGGTAAGCAAAGCCCCTCATACTTTCAGGGGAATAAAACTCCCCTGCCTTCCTGCTTTTGTCTGCCTCTGGGGCACCTGACCCAGCAGGGGCCCTGTTTTGATCGAGTAGTGACTGCCATGACTGGAAGTTTGGGCTTGTAAAGTTACACCAAACACTGAAGTGGAGGAAGGTGACACCACCTGCCTGAGGACTGCTGAGTAGCTGTAGGCAAGTCTTCATGAGCAAGTTATTAATGTGGCTTGCAGAATTTTGTTAACAAAATGGGGAAGGGGACCAGACGGCACACTGCTCCTGTTTTTCCTGCAGTCACATGTCCTGGTTCTTGGCAGCCTGAAACTGTATGTAGCCCAGTCAGACCTTTGTGTTAAGTGCTGTAGCACAGCCTATGACTTCCACAGGTTTCTGCTGATAAGGTATTTTGGTTGTGTTGACCCATGTATCTCAGCCATTTACTTCTTACAGCTGTTCTGGTGAAGTTCAGACCTTTTAGAAGTCATCTCACCTGTGGCTCTTTAATTGCCCTGCTAACACTGACTCTAGTATCATCTTTTATTTCCAGTTTGCAGATTCTGAAATTTAAAACCCACTTTCCGTCTTGTTCCCTGCTCATGACACTCGCCACTTGTCAGCTCTCACCTTACACAATCAGAATGCTCTTGAGGACTGGGATGGATTTGGCTTTCTCTGTACAGCCCCAAGTGTGATGGAGTGCCGATTGTTTATTGAATTTCCTCACTGACTGGATAGATTCCATAGCTTGTGTTATGTAGGAGGTCAGCCCAGAACAGGCATTCTCAGATGTTTGGATCGTGAGTGAATGTGCAAACAGTCAGCCACTGTTCCCTTTTTGAATTTGGAATGAGAACGGTATACAATGATACCATTTCATGGGCCTGCTGTGAATCACTTACCTGCACCCTTCTGACAGCTGGTGGGGCTGCAGAGCACGGTTGGGAGTGCCAATGAGATGATCAAATCGTACCATCTGCTTTTAAAATGTAGGCATTGCTGTTATAGTTGTGCCTGATACGTTTAAGCAGCACAGAGGCTACTTCTAAAAGCCTTCAGAATGTCTCTTGTGTGGTAATAAATTAGTAAGAATGCAGTAAATAATGTGGAACAGGAATATTTACGGAGTATATATTCTCCCCAAAAGCTCTGAAAGGTTTAATAAGGGAGGAATATCCCTGCTGCTCACTGAGATGCTGCTCACTGAGACAGAACGCAGCAGATGTTTAACAAGCTTTAACAGCCCCCAGACAGTAATTTAGGACCAGGTCTGAGGGGTACTGTGTACATGGAAGGCAGTGCCGGGAATTTTAGGATGTCAGGAGAGAGCTGTTCCCAAATGGTAGATGGGCAAAAATAGGAGTAGTGACAGTGTCCAGAAAGTGCCAGCGCAAGCTCTTCATTTCTGTATTTTGTCCAAATGACAGTGCCTCTGTTGACACAAAGCTCTCAAAGGCCCTGCAGACTGTACAGGGGCTGTTGCCAGAGAGGAGCACGATACCAGATTAATCACTGCTTGCTCTAGAGTTTGACTTGCATTTTTCATGTTGGCTCGGCTTGATTTGGCTTGTGTTTTCATTATTACTCTGATTACATTCCCATTTGTGTCAATAGGTACTGTTGGAAAGACATAATTTTCATTCTTCATGGCATAAATTACAGATTCCTGACTCTTAGGTTGTAGTTTTCTGTGTGAGATAAGGAGTAGAGGAAGGTGAGGAGGGGGGCATGGAAGATGGCTTCCTTTGAACTTTAATTCTCACTTTCTCAAGATGTGGGTTTTGTTTTGAACAGTTTGTTGGCTGCTGCAGAGCTGCTCGAGGGAGGTGACTAGATGACTCCTTTTGCCTCTGCTGTCTGGAATGCAGGATGCTACCCAGTGTCCTGTTGAAAATTTCTACAAGCTTCTGTTTTTTCTTATTTTTACTGGGGTCACAACACTTTCTCAGTCTCTCTTGGTCAGTGATACCCAGCACCGACGCGGATCCTTATTAGACCAGGAGCAATCCTGCATCCATGACACTTGAAAGAGATGTGACATCATAGTCCGTGGGATGCTTCTTCTGTTACAAGCTCCTTAAAGAAACCTGAGTGGTGAGTTTTCTCAGGAGGAATGTTTTCCATAAGAGAATATCACAGCCTGACTTTCTGTACTCTGGCATCTTAAATATCTAGTTCTTAGAGTTTGTCTTCCTTCTCATTCAGCTATTCACTATGTGAGAGATGCCCCATGCTCCTGTTAGTGCTGTAAAGAGCCTGATATCCTGGAGTTAAGATCTCACCCACCAAAAGCTGGAAAACAAACCATTAATTGTGGTTGCTCTCCTGAGAAATGGCTCTGCTTTCCTCCTTCTCTTTCACCTCCCTCTTCTCTCTTCTTTTACACTAGGCAGTGTGATTGCACTTTTTGCATTTTCATGGTTGGTTGTGGCTCATATAGCAGATTTTACTTCTCTGCTCTTGGGCATTTGTATTCTGTTTCTGTTCTCCAGAGATGCTTATGCTGTACACCTCATCATATTGGGTGCCTTCCAGTGATGCACCAAGTGAGGTGGCTAACATCTGTCACACTTTCTGTTTTAATTCCTCGCTTTCCCTGGGGGAGAAGAGTGTGCTGTGGAAGTTCTGCTTTCATAGCATGTTTTGGCTCTGGACTTCTTCATGGGAAGATTTGGAGTTATTTATTTTGGTATGTTTTTTCTTTTTCTACAGCTCTTGATTAGGGGAGACACATTCAAAAGAATGAAACTTTTTCCTGGAAGGGCAGGAGAAGAGATGAGTGGTGGTCCTAGTTTCTGGAGTGTGATTGAGAGCATTGGGAAGGCTCGTTTCATAGATTTGAATCAGTCTGTAAAAAAGGCCAATTTTTCAAAGCAATGAAACAGTCGACAGGGGATTTTGGTCAGTGATTCGCAGTACTTGGAAAATGTGATGCCTCGGATGTGGCATACGCTAAATGCTATACAGCCTCTGTAGTGGTCTGGGAGATTAAAATTTAAGGATGGCTTTGAATGTGTGGGTTGGGAGTGCTGAGGAGAGACGAGAGAGAGGTCAGTTTGATCTGTGGGGAAAGCAGGAGTTGCTTCCAAAATCTGAGTGTGGGTCAGGCCATACATTTGAAAGTTGAGCTGCATAATGTTCCATCTGATCCCCCTAGATTCCAGTAAAATAAGACAGGGAGTATGATATGAATCTCGAAAAATATTTAATATGCAATGATATTTTGATTAGGTTGAGGAGCTTTTCGGCATGTATATGCACAGTGGGTGTGGATGTAGTCAGTATCTACCTTCCCAGGCTTTGCATGATCTTCTCGATGTGGCTCTAAGTGGCAGTATTCCTATTTTAGCCTTGGGTGCATTGTTTAAAAGTCTGCGACTGCCTAGGTGTCTCTGTCTTGTTGATGGAGTGAGAGGTTCCTCCAGAGAGCCATCCAGGGTACCTAGATTTACCCCAAGTCTAGCCATTTTAAATGCCTTTGTAGGTGCTGTGGGACTGTCATTCACAGGCCTTTGGCTTTATCTTATTCTGTTATTGAAGCTGCCTCTTCTGCATTCAGGTTTCTCATGGGTTCTCTGGGTTTAAGTGTCCTGAAAGCCTCTCTCGTCCAGTCATCTGCTCGAGGCAGTCCCCTGCAATTTGGGAAGGCATTCATGCTTGATGTTAATAGATTTTGTTTTTTTTCTACGGACACGGGGAACATTACATACTGATTCCTTTCAGCACACATGGATGGAGCAGATGCAGAGTCCTGGGAAAATGTTTCAGAGTTAACTTGGTTTTGGTAGGGTTCTACTGAAAGCGCTAAAGGTGACCTAAATTGCTAGGAATGGACCATGGGTGCAGATCTGAAGGGACAGTAACCTCTAGCAGGGAACAGAGGAAGCAGTAGATGTGCAGGAACAACATGTTTGGTAGGAGTTTGAATGACTTGACCGAGGTCACGCACCAAACCCACAGCAGAGTTGGAAAAAGAATCAAAGCTACCAATTTTTTCTGCATTGTCTTCATCTTGGGGCCTTCAGCCATTCATTTCAACACTCCAGTGAGGTGCTATGCAGCTCAGAAGTGGGGGTTAAGAGACTGGGTTAATTACTCACCAGAATCTCTTTTCTTAGGCACATCCATTCAAAGTGAACCTTTCCAATCACTGGCCTTCTGATCTCATTGTTTCTCACTGATTGTTGTCAAACGCATACACAGCGTCGTCGTCATCATCATCATGCCAGTTCTCATCCCTCTCCTCACCCCCTTCTTGGCTGTTTGTATGTTTGGATTTGGTGAAAATAATATCCCTTTGCTGTAAAGAGTGCAATGTCCAAGCTGCGACTCACATTACCACATTTTATTTGCTCTTGCTGTCACACAGCCTCTGCAGGTCATAATTCACTGTGGGTGTCATCACAGAACAACCTTGCTGGCCCTGTTATTGTTATTGGGTCCAGAAGGATGAGTTGCTGACCTTTCCTAAGCGCTATTTCTGTTAACTGCTAAAAACCTTCAGAACAAAGTTGCATGTTTCTCAGTGGTGTGAGCCAGACACTTTATCTGCCTGCAAGCTTTCTGAATCTTTGCATGTGTGAAGACAGCTCCAGGTACTTCAAAGGAGAGCCTTGTTTACTCTGTGTATGCTTTGAGGAAAGGTAGGATTCAGGCCCTGGCTACTGATACTGAGCACTCCTGGTTAATCACATTCAGGTAGTTTCCCATTTGCTTGTAACAAAAGAGTGAGCTCACTTGTGAGCTACCATGCAGAAGGCATACAGCTTCTACAACCATGCAGACTGCCTGCTGCTGGTGTGGGTAGCCTGGTGCTGGTATGTGCTGTAGGGAGCTCATTAGGAATAGAGTAGCAGGGCTGGACAAAAGGTATTCTGTATTCCACTGTTTTCAGGGTAACGGCTGTCAAATGCCTGCTGTTCTGCTCTGCATCTCAACTCTTGGGCAGGGGTCCTCAAACTTTTTAAACAGGGGGCTGGTGTGTGGATTAAGTGGCAGGCAGTCATCTGCAGCTGCTTGGTTTCCCCCCCCCCCCAACCCCCGGTTGGGGGGTGGTGGGGTGTGTGTGTGTCGGTGGGGCAGGGGGGGTTCTGTAAATACCGGGGGCTGGATTGAGGACCCTGGGGGGGCTGTATCCAGCCCGCAGGCCGTAGTTTGAGGACCCCTGCTTTTGGGTATTACTTGCAACGCTGATTTGGAGCAAACCTCCCAAGCTGTACCAAGCCATACAGGATATACATAAAGGAACTGCCAGTTCCACAGTCCTGGAGATTATGGAGGAAAACCCCACCTTTCTAAATATGTCGTGGGGGATGGGGAAGCAGGATTTCTGGAAAGATTTGATGTTGACATTCATGGGAAAGCTTAAAACTAGAGGCATGTGAAAAGTCCCCATATTTTCTCTGATTTTAGGGTGGAGGATGAGGAAGTCTTGTTAGTTTAATTCCATCAGGGTAGTCTTAAATATCTCTTTGCTGAGGGACGTATATTAGGGCAGTGAGAGACAGACAGGTGCATTCCCCTGACTTCCTTCTTTCACAACTGCAGCACAGAGGCAAAGCTCAGGGCTGATGCTAGGCAACTAAATGAGAACTGTACAAACTGTGTTCTTGTCCAGCAGTTTAACCACTGGTGGTGCTGTAGGCAGATCACTTCAGTAAATGTCTCCATATATGTCTGGTCTGTAAAATGAGGTTAAAAATTTTGGCTTTCTTAAAGGACTTGGTGATCTACTCAAAGGAAGAGGTATATGCATCTAAGGAATCGGGGGTTAGTTTAGTTCTATATAAAATGAGATGAAGCAAGGTCATTGGCAAGCACACTGACACTCTCCACATCTCAGTGTTCATTGCCGTGATGGCAGTGAACCAGGGTTCAGCTAGCCTGTCCGGTGCTTCTAGACCAGTGCCTTTCAGGCGCTTGCGCTAGCACTTGGGTAGTGCCAAATGCTTAGCAAATGTTGGGATCAGAGATTTTTGTTGAAGCAAAACACAGATTGGAAGGGAGTGCTTTTCTTGCCTCTCTTTGTGAACGTTCTTGTAAACCTAGATAGCGACACCTTCCTTTGTTACTCATTTATTGGCCCATACAGGAGGATAACAATCCCGTTTTCTAGAATTGTTTGGTGCTTTGTTGTTGTGGTTTTTTTTCACTCCGGTGCAAGGCTGGTGACCGTGCTGAAGGCTGTGAGTTTAAACCACCTTGATGACCTGTGGGGGGAACCATTACACTTAAGTAAAATGTGATTACTCACCAGTGTGAAGTGCTCAGACAAGCTGTTCAAATAGTTGGTAAAAGCATGGAAATTGTTACTCAGTTGCCTGAGAAAGGGGGAGACGGTTTCTAGTTGCTTCCATTTTTCAATGTTGAATTCTGTGCACTCCTGAATAAATCAGCATCCAGTGTCACACAAGCCTCAGCTTTTGAATGCCAGCCGTTGTGGAGGACCAAACTCTGTATGTGCCCAGCCAGGTAACTCAAGGCACAGCGATGGGTGTGCGGTCGCCATGGCATGTTCTCTTTCTTTCTATACAAATGCATCCTCCTGCTGCACCCCCCCCCCCTCCCCCCCCGAAAAAAAAAAGGTGCACTTAGTTTGGTCTGTCCGTTTACCAGGCAGGGTTCCCGGTAGCTGGATAAAGGCCATTTGGATGCAGATTGCCTCTCCATGTTCCAGATCATTATCCGTGAAGTGTCCAGTATTTATGGTGCTGTAACTAAAGCACTCATGTGGAAGCTTCCTGTGACCTGTGTCCTCATATCATCAGTGTGCTATACCTGTTATACTAGAGATGCGTGGGGGAGTAACTCTGCATTGAGTGTAGATACTTTTAGTAACTTCAGATGGTATAGGACAGCTGGTGATTGCTAGAGATTAGCTCCCCCTTCTTCATGTACGCTTGAACTAGGCTGAATTCGAGGTCTTATGATTCGTCCAAATACCGCTGTCATCAATGAGAGTTAGTCCTTTATTTTGTCTGTATTTAAACAATGTGTTTAAGCGGAGGAATGGAGTTCAGTGTTGGAGAAGCAGAGCTTTGTGAAAGGTCTGGACGTAATTGTTGCACATGAGAGGTGAAACAAGGAATGGTAGTGCATCTGTGCATCTGTACTGCCTTAAGTAACAGGAAACTTGTGGTTCTTATTGTGGGTTTGCATTAGGTAGGTAGGTGTATCATCAGAAGTCTTGAGTATTGTTTTACTCCACTGGTAATACAGTTTAAGAATGTAAGAGAGGGTAATCACCTTGAGATGCTACCACCTCATCACTTGCCCCCCTTTTATTATTTGAACAGATGGCTTCTGGGAATGTACTGAAGTGGCCTTTAAGTCTGATATCTGCCCGTAAGGTTTTATGTTTTCAGTGCTAAAGTTTATATGTCCAAATGATGCTCTTGTATCCTTGTTATGATAGTGACTTGCTATACCTGGAACATGGTCTCCCTGCATGGTCCTCACAGGTTCTGTGACGGCAAATTTATAAGCAGCTGAGATAGCTTCCTTTTTAGCTCAGAAGTCCCCAAACAACAATAAAGGCAGAACAGAGCTAGTAAATTAGAGCATGTTTAGCTATTTATGAAGAATCAGATATGAAGCCAGAGTTGGAGGTGATGGCTTGGTGGAAACAAAATGTGACTGTTGAAGTCAAAGCAATTAAATTTGGATTCACCTGTAGCCTCCATTTATTTTTAGTTTCCCTGTTAGTGTTCCTTCTTAGCACTTAAGAGCATGCCCTGCCCCTCCCAGTATTCTCACCCACTCAGCTTCCCTGTCCTTTCTCATGACAGTGTTTGGGCTCTGATTTAACTTATGGTCTGATAGTTAAAAATAAAACCCAAAACAACCCAAACAAACAACAAAAACCTCAAACCAAAAGCACCTAACTGCCATTGCTGTAGGCAGAAATTGGCTAAGAAAATGTCCTAGTAAATATGGCACTTAATATGCGTGATCTTCAAAATCAAGACCGAAACCTGCATGCTGATTTTAGAGACTCAACTGTAAATCTCAACTAACTGCAGGAATCAATAGTATAACTCCACATTTAGACTAGTATTATAGTTTAGAGTGGACTTTATCTTTTAAATTACCAGCATAGCATATGCGTGTTGACCTTGATTAGAAGCTTCAGGTAATTCCTTCCATTATGTTTAATGTGAATGTGCAAGGTCTGCATTCTGTCTTTGCCCAGCCTTTCAGAAAGCGTATTGCAAACATTACGTGGATGCCCTTGGTAAATGTCTGACTGTTGCCAATTGCTGATACAGTCAGTGATTTAATGGACATTAACTGTGTCACCTACATCACGCAGGCTGAGATGCCACAGCAGCCGAGGGATAAAATTCTCCTCTGTTGGAGGATGAGAACTGATCGCTCTCTCTTTGGGACTGTATCAAATTTGTATAGGTTTGCCATAGGCTGTGAGCATGTTCTAACACTCACAATCTCCCTTCAAAAGGAGACATAATGAAATTCGTTTGCTGTAGAACGAGGAAGAGAGGGATGGGTTGTAGCCAGCTGGGAAGGATAACAAGCCAGAAAAGCAAAGCGTTCAGGAAAAAGGGAACCCCAGTCTGTAAAAGAGACAAACTGACGTACTTGTCAGGCCGCTATCCAAACAGTGAGAATTTCATGTAGTACACAGGAATGTGTTGGAGGATTTGTGAAGGGTGCTTGAGGAGCTCATCAACCAGCATTATCAGGCAGGAAAGCAACTATCAAGCCCTGGCCTGATAAATGATCAAAGAGCCCTGAAGAATTCCATAATGGAAGCTGGTGTAGTTTATGCAGTGTTTGGGGAATGCAGAGTGAGATAGTGGGATACTTAACAGTAGATTACACCCAAGGCATGAGCAAGAACAGCATGCTACTGGTCTCTTGACATTCCTGAAGCTCTCAGATGCTTGGCAAAGGTTTTTCTTAGCATAAAGACAAAAGCAGACTGCAATTAGCTGATTTGGGAGCAAAGCACTGGCCATTTTACCAGTGTCTTGCGTGTCTTTTGGCAACTTCACAGTGCGAGCTAACCTGCCATGGACGCATGTAGTGGTGTCCCAATCTGATGGGATGTCGGGATGCTAACCATGGAGTTGTCACCTTCACATAGTGTTGAGTGACCCTGCTCCTTTCTAATGCAAAATCCAAAGGTCAGTTACTACAGTAGCGAGTTTTCATTCTCCCTTCCTCCCAGGGATTTACTTGTGAGACCCTTGGCCTGGATCACTCTCACAGTGCACCAGAGCCCTGTAAGACTCGGAGTTCCTTCTCCCTGTTGCCCACCTCTGCCCTAGTCTCAGAATTTCCAGTGGTGTCACCTCTGGCCCACAGGCTGGGTAAGCTGAGTGCTGTGGAAATTTATGGCTAATAAGTCACACTAAGATGCTGTGCGTGATGAAGCAGGTGCCAAGGAGATGTGAATAAGGAACTGGATTTGGTGAAGTGACCGTAGATATTTTTTTTTTTTCCACTTCTTCTGTAACAGAGTGCTTTGAGACAGGTGCTGACAAAAAAATGTCCCCTTGCTGAGGCCTTCCCCTTGGCTGGCAGTCCTGTGTAAGCTGGAGCTAGGCCAGAGTATCAGGTTGCCTTCTGCCATGAAAAGCTAGAACTCTGATCTGGAAAGAATTGGAACTGTCCATGGAATGCTGTCACAGACACGGTCGGATAGTGATTTGCTGAGGAGAGGATGGCCGGGACTCAGTGTTACCTGAGATCAGTATTGGGAAAACAAACTTTGCAGCCATGGCAGCAACTGCTGTCTCTTAAATGTTACCCTTCACAGGGCTTGGCACCCTGAATGTTAGTCCTTCTTGCGGTGAGTGAACAGGGCCAAAGGAGCTGAAAGACCTTGCACAAATTGGGGAATGGCTGCTCCTTTTGCTGCCTGTGGATATATGTGATTGCACATCTGTCTGCAGGCACTCACCTTGTGCGTGTACTCTGTTACTTTCTACCATCATCATTTCAGTGTTGTGATAATTCTCAGTGCCAAGCAAGGGTGACACAAGAGTTGCCATCAGTTACATTAAACAACTGAGGACTCTTGGTATTAGCCCACACAAAGTGATTATCTCAAACTGTTTTCAGATGAGCTTTGCAGATTAGAATTAATGACCAATTTAAGTCACTGAGAACATAACTGCTTTTCAATATTTGGAATTTTAATGCTCCTTTAGTTGCTAAAATCTTGTAATTTCGCATGCCATCAGGCTATGAAACTTCATCTGAGCAGTGATTGTTCATGTGCACTTAACTCATTCCATTTTAGAATTGGATTCTGTTACTTAAACTATCCAAAGTCTTTCTACACCTAAGGCACCTCTCTAAATCTTTGTTGCATGGATTGATTTGCTTCTAGATTACTCCATTGTAGTAGGTTGTGTTTTCTGAAGGCCTGAAATGGGTATGACTTAAGATGAGTCTAGAAAGAGCTTATTTTCAAGTCAGGGTTCCCCAGATTGTGCTTCAGCTCACAAATGCATGTGGGCATACCTGTGCATGTTATATGGGCAAAGGGTACCAGTCACACAGACACATGTATGCGCTCCTGTCAGCGTCTGTAAGATGTAGTGAATGTTGACCAAATCTGCCATACTGTGCTGTTCATTCCACCATGCTCATGTGATGCAATTTAGGTTTCTTTTCCTACATTCCAGGCTCTCCAACCTTCTTGTTCCCTAGATCCTCTGCCTGGGAACTTGATGTTAAAACACTACTGGAAGAAGTTGCATGAAAGGCAGTCCTCGTCTTGTCCCAAATGACAAGACGGTAGCGGAAAAAGCAACGACTAGTGAGGCAAGAGAAAGATTTGATAAGGTAATAGAGAAAAAAGCATGGAGAGAATTGAGGGAAAAACTATAGGTGAAAGAAGGGAAGAGCAAAGGCAAGCTATTGCAACAAGTAAGGAAAAATGGCATTTTACTTTCTCAATGTCTCTGGGGAGGAGGAAGGGAGGTGACACTTAAGGAAGAATGGAAAGGTCAGATGAAACTTACCAAGCTGCCAGATCACGGTGAGAAGAAAGGGAGCCTATACCCTTCCTCAGCTGGGCAGAACAACTGCATGGTCAGTGGACTGCTCTCCACTACTCTTCTTACACCAGTTTCATACAGGTACAGCTCCAGCAGCTTTGGAGGGATATCTCTTCTGACTGATGGCAGTAAACAGGCATCTATTTTCAGACGCTGGCTAGTGGGAGATGATAGACATGATCCCAGGCTTCCCTGCAGAGGAGTAACTTCCAAAGGGTGGAATGTGGAAAGTCCTCTGATATATCATCTTGTTTTCTGCAATGCTTAATTGTAGTTCCAAATGTAAAAGTCATCAACGGTGCTGTCTAGGAAGATCAGTTCCCAATAATATACCTGAGCTACTGTGGATTAGGATTCTACTTCTTTCTTTATATGATCCTGGCTTTTTAAAGATGCCTTACAGCATATTGAAGTCACGTCTTCTTCCTGTCAACCCAGCTTTAGCAGAAAAGTGTAAAGGGCCTTTAAGCCTCTGTAGTCTCAGAGGTTCAATAGCTTGCCCAATGATTGCTGAAAAGTCAGTGGCAGAGAAAAGACCAGAGCCTATTTGCTAGTCCCTGCTCTGGCTGGTCTGCTAACATGAATGAAAAGAGACTTGGGGAGCTTAAACAGTTCATAAAAATGATATCCAAAGGGGAACAAATCTGAAGTAAGGAAATCTGACAGCAAAGCAGTTATCATATGCAGCTGTAGTGCACAATTGATTTTAAGGGCTCTGGAATTACGACTGCAGTGTGCTGTGTTGACTGGCATGGGACATGCTGGCAAATCATATTGAGGGCACTAGCAAGCTTGTCACCCATGCACTTCTGGTAATAATAATGTTTCACACAGTGAGTGCAAAGCCTCTGGTCTTTTGCATGTTCATTGATGTGGTTTGCACTTGATTTAGCACCACACATCTACGTTTCTCGTGTCATGTTCAAGAGTATTGGTCTTTTAAGAACAAAGCCAATCGGATGCAAATTTGGACACAGGTGTATGCATCTTTTTGAGTTGGAGTTCAAATGGACATGTATGCATTTCAGCGATGTGGCTGTTCCCTGTGCTTTGCCTGATGCCATGAAACTGCCTGCTTAGTCCAGCGCTTTTACAAACTTATTTTTCAGCTCCACTTTGGCACTGCCAGTCATTATAGTATGTTTTAAACACGTATGCTGATTAATCCGAGCTGTCTTGTTGGCAGCAACCTAGAACTTTGAATCTTGTTTTCTAACTTCATCTCTTCATTGGTTAGAGGATTAATTTTGGAATACAAACTACAGCAAGCAGGAGTGAGCCATGGAAGATGCCAGGCACCACTTGCTGGCAAAGGGAACAGTCTCCCTATGGAAGGCTTGAGCTCTGGTCTTGCAAGCTGCTTAAATTGTGGTAGCCTGGAATCTGTCAGAGGAAGGGGAAAGAAGCAATTTAGGCTGGCAAAATGTCATGTCCTAACAGCTGGACATGTATCGTGGCGGTCGTCATACTCGGTAAGATTTCAGGCCTAAACCCATTAACGTGCCCAGAGCTGGTGGCTTGAGCCAGTGGTTAGGGTGGCATGCTGCCTTATGAATGGTACCAGTGTTACCACTACTTCTGCCATTACAGGGGTGCTGAGAGCTCCCAATTATGCCAGATGCCACCTGGCAATTTGCAGGGTAAAAAGTAGTCTGTGACCAAAACAGCTGATCACCATATTCAGCAAGACAGTCAATGGAAAATGCTTTACTTGAGGGGATGTTATTAGCTGTATTCTGCATATAGGAGAACTGAGGTAGAGAAGGGCTGAAGATGACTAGCGCAGGGAGAATGTCTCTGTCAGGGTGGTTGAAGTGACCTGGGTTACTGCGTTAGGTGGTTATGCCTGAGCCTGGCATGAAAAAGTTAGAAAACTGCTGTCTTTAAAATGAGTAAGGAAGAAATGTTTCCCACCCTTAATCCATTGCACCTCTACATCTGGTCTGTATGGTGCTTTTCGGACTCCTCTGGAAACAAATCTTAGCGGTGGGTTGTTGTTAGTATGAAGAGTGCTTTCTATAATAAATGCCAAGACTGCTTCTCACAGGAAAAGCCTGACACGGCATCCCGTACATTGTTGGCAAATCTCCTGCTGACTTGGCCAGCAGGATCTGACCCAAGCTTTCTTTACAAAGCGCAGCATCTGGCAATGACCAGAAGCTGGTTGATTGTTTTCTTTTTTTAGCCATTTTCCCAGTACAGAGTGGAAAAAGGCCAATCCTATCATAATCTGCAGAAGACAAGGGGCTGTTAGGGTAGGGCTTGGCAAAGAACAGATGGACAAGATTGAAGATATACTGCCACATGACCTCCTACTTGCAGGGCAAATAGATTCTGTACCTTCCCAGAGCACTCCCAGTGGGAATGCCAGGGAGAGGAGTAGCTATGTTTTTGGCATATAAATTGCAGTCAGAACTAGGATAAGCTGAGGAAGCACTGGCATCATTTGAAGAGCGCGTGTTTACTTTGTCAGAGGAATATAAACAATAATGTTCTTCCATTGCAATTCAATCAATGCAGACTTCTACAGAATTGGCTGGCCTGTGAACAAACTGCCATTGCACAGCAGTAACCTCTTACTTGTCAGCGTGAAGTGCATACCCATGGAGACGTTCAGAGATGGCCAGAAAGGATGGAATTTATCACAGACTTTCTCTGGACTTAAACAATAAACTTTCATGCAGTAAGCCTTTCTATGGGAGTCTTCTCCAAAGGAAGGCCGCTGGGAAATGGAGAGTCAGTAAGAGGATGAGCAGATGCCTGCTGGGATAAAAAGCCTGCTATGTTTTTCTGAAGCTTTCAGGTGTTCCCATGTGCTTGCCACCTGGCTGTGTTTGAAGGTCATCTGTTTGCAGGAAGATGGCAGATTCTGTGGAAATTGGATACATGCTAGCTCTTGTCTGAACTTCTCCAGTCCTTGTCAGGCCACTGTTTGCTAAGGTAAAATGTCTGTATCTGCAAAATTCAAGTAATTAATGTTGCAGAGGTAGGAGCCCTGAACTGACTTCTCTTTGAAGTCAGCCACTCTGCTTCTGCTCTGCCCCAGCAATGGCAGGAAAACAATGACTCAGAAATGCTCTGAGGAGTTTTCTCACCAAAGGGAGGCAACACAGACTGACCTGTTAGTCCGTGCAGAAAAAAACAAAAACAGCTTTACCTTCAGCTTTCAGTTAAAAATAGCGCTTGCTTGCCAAGCAGAAAAGGTGCTGTATGAGAAGTGGTTGAGCATCTGTGGGCAACACTAAATTTATTCTCACAGTCCAGTTTAACAGTAAATGGAGTGTCAATGGGATAGACCCACTCCAGGTGCTTACACAACACCACATGTCACACAACATTCCTCATCCTACTGCCTGCTCTTTCGTGCTTCATTTTAGCTTCTATTCTCACTTCTTTACTCTTTTGTTGCTTTTAGTACTGAGACCCTGAGGATGCTGCGAAGTTCTCACTGCTCTTTTGGCGGTGGCAGCAGAGGTTGTTGGTGGAGAGATACAGTCTTAGTCTCGTCACAAGTAGAATTTTGACTGGCAGCAGAACAGAGGTTTCCAGTACCAGGACTGTCCAGCATCTGTCACAGCAAGCCCTTTAGACTTTTCTGATGGCAGAAAACAAGGCCTTTGCTTACTTTACAGAATTTAAGGTATGGTTTTCAATCTGTAGAAGAGGGGGGGAAGGGAGAAAGGGAAAAGGGAGAGAGACAGGCAAACTCACCCTGGGAAGTAGTGTACCACAGGAGATAAATGGTTCCTGCTCCAGCCAGATAAAGGGTGCAAGTAACTATGTAAGAATAAAAGATAGAAAGAGATATGGACGACATGTGTGACTGGGGGTGATGACAGCATTGTTCCCTGACACCTTGCTGAAAGCAGCATTCTCACAGATAAAATGTTCCCCACCAGTAGGTAGCTGTCAGAGAATACAGCCATTGTCTCCTACTGCCTTGCTGGAAGAAAATGATCTCTTTGATTTTTATTCTTTTTATCCACCCACCCCCCCCCCCCAAGGCAGGAACAGCTGCCCTGCTGGCATTATTTCTTAAATTTTGAGCATTGCTTTTGAAAAATAAGATCTAATATGGAAAAGCAGCACTATATGCTTTTTGCCCTTTTGGGTCTCACTGCAGGATCCAGTTGACACAGACTGGCACGATGACTTGCTGTGGGAACTGTTCTTTTGAAGACAGCATCAGGACATCATGTACCAGTGGTACTCATGAAACAGGCTATGCCATATGCGAACTAGACATTTCAGGAATTTAGAGGGTACCATGCAAGCAGATACTTATCTGTTCTGCATGCAGAACTTTAAATTGTCTGGTCAAGAAGAAAGTAGCCTTCTTCAGTACTGGAAATAACTGGAAGCTCTGAGTGTAAGGATACTGTGGTAGCTTGTAGGATGCTACCTCCCATGAACTGAGCTGGCCTGGAAAGAATGTTAAATGTGCCTGATGAGAAGCTGCTCAATTATCCTGAACTTCAGGGTGAGCTGAGCCTCCTAACAACTGCTACTGTCATTTAATGGTGAGCCCTACCAAAGCCAATGGAAAATGATGCCGCTGTGCCAAGTTGCTTAGAGAAGTGAAAGGCAGAGAAGCATCTTAGCTGTAATGGTGGTGCCCAGGGTAAAATCCATGTAACCTTCCATATCTGTGACAGTGGTGGACATGTTTACCGGGCCCTATGCAGACTATGCTTAGCATCTGGGTGAATGACTCTGCTCCTCACACTGTGTATGATGGCCTTTTTGAGATACAATGTAGCAGTGTTGAGGTCACAGACCAACGCTATTTGTCTGCATTGCCATTTCTCTGTTGTCATGCGTTGATATATACAAGGAATATAGCCTGTCATTCTCAGATACTCACCCTGCCTCTCCTCGCTCAGTCTCTCCCCGACCCTCATCCCCCACCCCTTCCTCTCCCTTTCCCCCTTCCCGGCGCCGCTGCCTGGCTCGGGCCGTACGGCGCCCGCGGCCCCACCCGCAGCCCACCGTGCGGCCCTCTCGGGCATCTGTGAGCGAGCCGGTGTGCCCCCCCCCCGCCCCTTCTCCCACCCTCTTCCCACCGTTGCCTCCTGAAATTACATCTCCCTTTTGAAGGCGCAGACGCTGAGCGGGGCACCGGGCGCTGCCGAGGCGCCCCCCGCCGGGCTTTTCCTCCGCGGGAGCGGGGCGTCCTGGCCCGGCAGCGGCGGGGGCCGGCCGGCGAGGGGGCCGGGCTTAGGGCCGCCAGGAGGCAGAGGGCGCCCGCGGAGGGGCGGAGAGGCGGCGGCGGGAGGGGAGAAGGCCGGGCGTCCGCCGCCAGCGGCTCCCGAGCTCCCCCCCCCCACCCCCGCCTGCCGGGCCGCGCTCCGCGGGCGCCATGGCCGGCGAGGTCGAGGGCCGGCGCAGCCCGGAGGCGCAGAGCGTCTGCGAGGCGCTGGGGCGCTACGAGGACGCGCTGCGGGGCGCCGTGCGGGAGATCCACGTGGACATGCAGGTGTTCAAGCAGGGGGTGGGCCGGCAGGTGGAGGAGGTGCTGCGCCTCGCCAGTCCCCTGGCGGACACCGTCTCTGAGCTGCAGCAGGAGAACCGGCGCCTGCGGGCGCAGCTGGAGCGCCTGGCTCGGCAGGTGGAGGCCCTCGGCCGCTCGGCGGGGTTGCCGCAGGAGTGGGTGGACGAGGCGGCGGGGAGCCCCCCAGCCGCGGGGCCCGGCTCCCCGGGGCAGGGTCCCACCGGCGGCAGGCTCTCCAACCGTACCAAGCTAGCGGTCGCTGGCCGGAGCCAAGTAAGTTCTGGCGGTGGGAGGGAGGGAAAGAGGGTGCATGAGCGGATGTTTTGCTGGTGTTGCCAGGCTCTGCAAGCGCTTAGGGACGCGGGGCTGCTTCTGCAGTGCAGGGTAAATGGGCTTTTGGGAGGCTCTCTGAGAAATGGTCTTGGTCCTGACACTCCAGACTGTGGCACTGCGTGCTCAAACTAGGACCCTGGTTAGAGCGGCAGCAACTTGTCAGTTCAGTGTGGTTAGAAGTAAGAAGAGAAGCTGAGGCAGCCTCAGCTATCGACATACATATGTGTGTAAATATCTGCGTATCCTTTCTGGACTCGATTCAGGGGGATCTGTGTGCCAGCAATGTTGTTTGCTGGTTGCCAAACTCGTAGAGAACAGCTCAGCATACAGCAGGCAGTAGCATGTTTTCCTAAGACAGTGACTTGGCATCCTGCAGTGAGACAGTTTTGCTGCACAACACTGTCATGCACTGCTGCAGCTCATCCCGAGAGCTGGGCCTCACTCAAGCTTAGTTTTTTGTACTTGTACAAAAAAAAAACCAAACCAAAAACAACTGTACTTGTACGCAAGTACAGTCTCCATGACCTAAACATGCACATTCCTCCCAGTGATGAAACTCTTTTCTGTTGCATAGTGGAGCCTTGTAATTCATTGCATGGAAACCTGTTAGTAGGAATCTCATCTGGCACTGACATATTTTGTGTAGTCCTTTTTCTGTGCATTGAGCTCTGTGGAAAGAGTTGAGAGCTCTTGTGCAGTCCTTGACACCAGGAGGTGGCTGCCAGACAGTACACCGTGATTCAGTCACATAAAATTTCTTGGCTTCCAGAGATGACAGCCTGCTTCATATAATCTTGGTTGAGCCATGTCTTAAGGGGTCTTTAAGACTGCTGGAGCATGAAAAGCTGGTCTGTGGTCTATCCAGGTTTTGGGGGTGGAAAATAAAAGCTTGGAAATGAAATTCACTCAAAGTTAAATTGGTGGGAAGGAGCAGAGTCTGTACTGCATTCCAGCCCTTTTCATTCCTACTGACTCAAGAATAGGCTCCCCGCAGCTGGGCAAGCAAAAAGGTAAAGCTGCTGCTTGATGCATTATTCCAATACAGTCATGGCAACTGCTGCCTTTTCCCCCCTGTGTCAAAGGTAAGCGGCATACACCCAACTTTCACATCTGTTCCTTTTTGTTCCACGGAGCCATCTGCACTCTTTCGTATTGCAAGGAACAGCTGAGCTGAGCAACATGGGAGGGGCAAGGGGCTGTGGTCCTTCACACCACCTCACCTGCTCCATCACCACTGCCTACACTGTAGTGTGTGCTGAACGGTCTGTGAAAAGTTTTGAGTCGAGGTTACGGCAATATTCAGCCTTATGTGTCGGTCTGCGTTAAAGCACAGAATGAACTTTTGTTTCCATTGGAACCTTCCTGCTTTGCTTTGAGGATTCAGGGAAGATCACACAAGTACTGCTAGTTCTTCGGTGCCCTCCCAGCAATTTTCCCCGGAAGGCTGGACAACTTCCCTAGTTAGTATAGCTGACTGAGAAGGAATTTCACTACTGAGAATCACAGGAGATGCGACTAGAGCTACACGCACCAAATGCATGTGGTGAAAACATGATTTTCTAAGTAAGGCTCTGATGTGGCTGTGCTCAAATGGCTAAAGAGCAAGCCTTGGTTGCTATGTCGGTCACCCAGATTCTCTGTAATGGAGAAAGTGTTCCCTCAGTTGCTTGCAATTTCTGGTTATGTGACTAGAACACTTGAAACAGAGTACCATAAGTGATAGCGTATGTTTTCAGATAAACGAGTACCTGGTGACACTTCTAGCCTTAGTAAATGCTTCCATAAGCGTGAAATATGAGGAACAAATAATACTGATGTGGAAATGGTAGCATATCGAGATGTGCTCTTTTGCTCTGGAAAAAAAAATATTGGTTTAATTCCTTTTTACTGTGTGGTTGATGCAGCCTTTATCCCCATAAAAGGCTGTTGCCTTCAACATTTCTAGCAAAATACTTGGGATAAGAGTTAAGACTATCTTTTGCAGGCTGGATATTGGAGATTCTGAGCATCTTCAGTATCTGAACCATTATTGTCTAATATTGCTAGATTATTTTTCAAGGTAATTTGATTGAAAAAAGTGAAGCCAGGGTGTTCCAGGCATAGTTCAGAAGTAAGTACGCAAATCTCCTTTTAATTCTAATTTTCAGGGAATCTCTGCAATGCTGTCCTTGAAATCTGGTATATAAGAGTCTCAAGTGCTGATTTAGGTGGAATTTTAAACAGCCATTAGCCACTGTGATTTGGAGGCGAGTCTTTCTGGTATTTTGATGCCAGACTTTAATTTGGTGCTCTAACCAGGCCAGAATCTGAGAGCTGCTTTTGCGAAGGTGGAAAATAGGGTATGTTTGAAGAATTAATTTTAAAGCAGGATGCTGGAGCCATAGCTGCGCTGCTGAGGATTTATCCCTCACTGAACTGTTTGTTGCTGTTTGTCATCCTTTGCAGTCACTGAGGTCTTTCCTACCTGTCTGTGATTGTTGGAAAGGAAGAGTTTTGACCTTTTTTGTTGATCAGATCTTACATTTTGGCAGGAGCTTTATCACCTATGATCTTTCTGTAGTGTTTGCGGTTGAGTATGATGCCTTTGTGAACAGGGAGGACTAAAAACACTGTAAGGGTGTTCTGGTTTTATACTGTCAGAAGAGTCTTTTTACAATGTGGACAGACTGCTGCAGAGAACCTGCCTGCAGTGGTCCAAGCAGCAGAGAGACAAATAGCTGGCTGTGACCAGCCGGGAAGTTCTAAACAAATGTTACCCACTGATATCTCTCTGTGGTTACCATGGAACCCAGCAGTCGGTCAGCATGGGAGCAACTGCATAAGACATAATGACCTGGGATATACAGGCAGGGAGATTAAGTGATCCCGCAGTCACCTGATATTACATACTGTGATTCTAAACCTTCTCAATTCCTATATTTTATAAAGGAAGTCCAATGGTTCCATTTCTTCCTTATTGTTCTCTTACACTTCCTGCAAGTGTCCTTTTGGCATGGTCACCTGCCAGGGTTGCCTTGATCTTTATCTAGATTATTTTTGTTGTTGCTGTTTGTTTTGGTTTAATTCACTGTGACATAGCTGTGGGCACCTGCTGAAGCTGCCGTGGTAGAATCGTTCCCTGTTGTCCATTTTTATACAGCCTTGCTTCAAAAAAGGTTCTGCAGAAGTGCTTCTACTGTTTTACTTCAGAGATTACTCCTATGTGCAAAAGCTTTCCTAATACGCTCATGGCATTCAAGGCTGCTTCTTCAAGCTGCAGGGTCAGTTACAGATAGAGAATACTTCTGTTATCTGATGGACAGTGGCTTTCTAGTAGAAGAATTAAATGTGGTGCACTTCTTGCTGGTGCCTAGCAGCCTTGTTTGCATTTCCTCACACCTTTCATCATTCTCCATTTGTGGTTTTTGGATGATCCTTTTACATGCAAGGAACAGTGTCAAATCTTGGCTTGTGGAAGTCGGTGATTTTGCTGTTCACCAAAGTGAAGCATCGATTTCATCTGACCTATGTAACAAGAGAGGGAGGTACCTCTCACAGATAAACAGCATTTCTAGATCCAATTATTTTTATCATGACCCTTTTAATAATTGGTGCTTTTATGGAAGACTTGGATGAGTGAGAGCTCTCATTTGAGAGAGAGGAATCTCATTTGTCTGTGATTCTAATCTCACGATCTGGTTCTTACTTTTTCTGAATGTGTGGGATTTTTCACTCCTGGGTTACAATATTTGCCTGTTTTATAGCAGCTTCCAGTTATGCATCTCCAAGGTCTAACTTCTTTGCAGTGAAGGAGGAATTCCAGCAGCCCTACAGCTATGGGAAGTGTTATTGCCCTGTATTACGTGGAAACTTCTGAGTTACAGAGATACTAGTTTTACAAACAAGCCTGAGTATATTAGTGTTAACTTTCTTTTCTTCAGCTTCACTGGTTCGTCATTGTGTTGTTGTTACGCGAGTTGTACAGATAAGTATTTCTCATTAAGCGTAGATAGAGGTACCTGTCACTCTGCTATTTACAGTCTATGTAGACAGCATTGACAGAAGAATTACCATTACACATGCGTTTGTCAGGAGCTTGGCATCTCCAAACAAAGTGGATTTTAAAGTACTGCAGCCTGACACTATTAAGTACATGGTAGAATCTGATCCTAGATTCTCCCAGTGTTAAATCAACACATGGGTCTTCCCCATCCTCCAGCCTGGTATCAGTTTCTTCCCCAGCACTGTTACCCAAATTGTGGTAATCGGGTTAGCATAAAATAAATGAATGCAGCATCTGTCACTGCATTAGGAAGCCACTGTAGGTGCTACGTGATCTTTGCAATGACCACGTCATTTGACTGTTCTGCTCCCTGTCCCCAGCTTATAAAGTAGACTCATGTTTACAGTCTACATAAGCATTCAAGACATTCCGGTCATAATGGCTGACACGAGTGGCTAAACAGTTCGAACTGTATGCACGGGTACATTCTAGGGAGCTGCACTAGCTGTTCTTTACATTTCAGTTCTGGATATAGGCAATAATTGTTGACTAGGATGTCAATTACATTAAATACAGAAATAAAAGTTCTGAACGCCTGATTCTGCATGGTTTGTATAATTAATATTTGATGTACTTTTCTCAAGTTAATCCTGGCACCTACTGATAACTGAATTTACTCATGCATAGTACCACCTTCTTGACGGATGTAAGAGTTTCAAAATAATTTAATTTTCACAGATTAAAAGATAGGGATACAATGACACAGATCCAGTTTAGTGGCAGTAAAGTCAGACTGTGTGCATATGGAAGCATTCGCTGCAGGGATAGCAGGTGGTGTAAAAATGAAAAATATTTTTAATTACCAGGAGAGAAAAATGTTATTTTAAAGAAGTTGTTTCAGTGGTGTGTTGTGAAAACAGTTTGCAGACTGGCTTTGCAAAAGAACTAATTACTCCTTTAGGGCCTGAGCTGAGCAGCTGTCTAAGGAGCGTGGCTTTGTTGGATGTGATCTCTTCTGAAAACCTGTCTGTAATGAAGCCTATGAATGGGAGAGATCCCACAGGAATTGTGGGGCCCAGACAGCTGAATCATAGTGCTTTTGCTTGTTAGAAAGTTTTAGATGCTGGGAAACAGAAGTTTTGAACATCCCAACTTCCCCGATCTAGTTTACTTTCCTTTCTTTTTAAATAGAAGGATAGAGGAAAATTAAAATGAAGCAAACGTTCTCCTTGTTTGCATTGATATACTGAACTTCATTACAGATTTGATTTATAGGACTTGCAACTTACCTTAAGGCAGGCTAACAGAGTTGTGGAATGGACATTCTAACTCCCAGCTCTCTTACGTGCACCTGAGGCCTTTGCTGGGCATCAGTGGAAATATGGGGCCATAAGCAACGCTGTGCTAAAACAGGCGGTATGCATGGTTGGTTCCTTGAGTGGTGGTGGTGGTGGTGGGTTTTTTTTAAAAAACACAAACAGACAAAACCAAACCAGTGTCTCATGCATGGTAGTGGTAAAAAGACTAAGGAGTGTCTTGGCTCATCATGTAACCTCTGCACTCTCATCTAGCAGAGCATGTAAGTGCATATATAACCTCAGAAAGATCATTGACGTAGAAACTAGGCAGAGGAGTTAAATGAAACCACCTGGCTAGAAACCTTTACAAGTCTTTTCTTGAAAGTACCTCTTCCACATATTCAGGAAGTCTTCAATCCTCCTCTGAACTTTGTATTGTTTTGTTTGAAAATCTTATCCAAGTGATCCTATCTCTTCTCCTCACCTCTGGCACAGAAAAAATTGACATGAGAATCTGACCCCAGGCTAAAAAAATAGTATACAACCCAATATAATAAAATACACCATCCAAATTGAGCCTTAGAGACAGTTCACAGTATCTCAGTGTCTTGCTGCTGTTCCTCTCTGTGTTTTATTGTAATATTTCTTTGTAAGACACTTGCTTACAAGGCAGTAGGTTCCCATCCTGAAGTCAAGTTAATGGGGTTTTACCACATTTCAGTGGTTTCTCCAAATTATGCTGTAGTCTTGAAGAGCCTGGACACTGATTGTGATCTGAGAATGTAGGGCCCAACCTTAAAGTCAAGAGAAGGATTTTCCTCAGCTTTAGTAGTGTAGGCATGTAGCTCTTACGTAGCTCTACTATGTAAACCTGTGTGCCATTGAAGTCAGTTGGAGGCTGACCCTTAAATATCTAGGAGGATCAGAATCTAGGCCCACAACTTGGTGACAAAATTGGGTTTAGGCTGCCTTAACTGTAATCTAATAGTAGGTAACAAATTCTCAGCAAGATCTCAGACCATAGTTTTCAGGGTTGACTGGGATTTGTGCTTGAGGTAGTGACAGTTCTAGTGTCTCATGTAATGGATATTAAAACAGTCTGTAGTCTGCAACACCTAACAAGATTAAACACTTTTTAAAAAATCTCCAAGGTGCATTAACATTGTTGTCTGGTGTTCTTAATTAAGTTTGGATGAGTGTAAACAGGTACATGTAAAAAGCAGACAAGTTCCCAGAAACTGTTTTTGTTTATTTATCTTGATCACGTGGTTTCTGTATTTTACATAAGATACATTTTTCCACCCAATAAATATTGTAATAATTTACGATGAAGCTATGTCATAAATAAGTAAAATCAAACCACCAGTTTGCTCCATATTTCCTGTGTATGAAAAGCAGACTAAGTTGTTACATGTATACAGCCTGCCTCTTTCCTTTTCTGTTATGTGCTGGTTTTTTTATACTTACCTGCAGTATGAAATCTTCTCCAGGATCTATCTTCAGTCAGTCTGTCTGAAGAAAGGAAAAAAACCCAAAAACACAAACACCAAAAACCACCAAGCCAAACCAAAACTTGCTTGGGTTGAGTTTATAAGTATTTTGGATTATGTTCATAATGGGACATGACAGATTTTTTTCCTTTATTTATTCATAACATTGGTGGCCAGTCTGTAGTTCAATACCTGTCTAGCATCAATTAAAACTTTTTCATGGATTTTGTGTTGGGGAATTTCACTCTACTTCTTGCATATACTGCTTCTTGGAATCTACATTTTTTTAATTGAAGTAATCATGTGTCTGTGAAGCAGTTTCTCCTTTCTTTAGTTTCTGCAGCCAAAAATCTCATAGTTCCTTGTGATTTGTTGCACGTGTGCATGCACACACACTCCCACCCCTCCAGACCAACAACAACAACAAAAAAAATCCTTGGCTGAGTTTCCTGGAATAATATTGGCAAACATTATGGGAAAAATTGGTACTTTTCTCAGAAAAAAACCCCTATCCTTACAGAAGTTGCAGATTATAATGCAGCTCTAAAGTTCCGGGATCATACTTTACATAATGCTTTTACAATACATTATCTGAATGTCATTTTTTCTGCAGCAAACAAAAAAACCTACAGAGCATTAAGTATTTTATGGAATCTCAATCACTCTCGCCACTATTGTGCAGAGTCTTCTGTTTATTGCCTTCGCAGCAGATGGTGATACCTTCATCTGGCAAAAGTGGAAGACCCCTCCCCTCCTAGGTGCATGGGGTCTGAGGGCAAGTATGTGAAGATTGCTACAAGTCCTACATTGCCAGTGCTCAGTTTGCAGGTTGGCTCTTGAGAGTAGATGATTGTTCCCTTCTTGTCTTGTGGTCGCTAGCACAAGGAAGACCTGTTCTTGGCAGGAGTTTCTGGATGTTCTTCTAACTTTTGCTGCGGTTTGAAATTAACTGTCCTGTCTGTTGTGTGTTCTGACAGAGCGTAGACCTGGATGACCGCCACAAACCTGAGTTTAGAAGAGTTTTTAGTTCTTCCATCATTGAAAATGGGCATCAGTCTTCATCAGGTAGGAACAGGGCATAAGAAGTAGTGCTACTTGTAAAACACCTGATCCTGGCAACCTTAGAGCAGCTGTCACACATTGGAAGCATTAGCGTCTTCTGTGGTTTTAGCATGGATACTGTACTGTGGCACTGATACCGTTGTAATTTATTTCCTAATTAGGAGTTTAACTTTCAAACTTTATTGTTAAGCATGCACTATGGCATTTCATAAATTAGAGACTATTGCTGTCATGTTATCTTGTAGCAGTAGTGATAAGGCCTGCTATTCTAGATGCCATTGTAGCCTTGCATCCTAAAACATTTTGCAAATTACCTGTCTGCTTCCATCATCCTTCAGTAGAGGAAGGACTTACTGTCTCCATTTTAGAGAAAACTGAGGCACACAGTGTTTCATAAAACCACAAACAAAACAAGAATGCTGCTTCCTACCCGTGGCAGGAGATCGGGGGCGGGGGCTGCACAGAGGAAGAGGAGGAGGTTACCAAATGCAGGTGCTAGTGGGTTGGTGATATGAAGAAGTTGTTCTTGCTGAGATTCATGTAGGACAGGTATGATCACTTACACTAGGGTTGTTCCTGCAGCATGCTGGAAATGGTATAATGTGCCACATGGAGAACTAGATGGAACAATGCCAATGGCTTGGAAAATAAAGTTGTTGCATGCAAATTGGTTTGTAACTTTGTTGCAAATCTGCAACTACATTTACTTCCTCTCTCCTTTTCCTTTTATTCACTAGGTCAGGCAAAAGTCTACCATGAACTGACCTCTCTTCATGCGTCAGACTCTTCTCCTGAAGCTCATGCCCCTGCAGTCACCTTACAGATGCCACACCTTCCTGTTACTGCAGTAACCAGGACATCAGAGAAGTTTTCAGGAGAGAACACCTGTTCAACAGGAACAACTAATGCATCTGCTGGCCTGCTGGGACAAAGCAAGAGCAAAAATGTGATGGCAGTGAAAACTTCCAACCAGTCAGGTAACAGAGACAAAAATAATTTGTTTGCTGAAGCTGTGTCCTATTTCTTTCCTTCAAGAAACTGGTGCTATGGGGATTGCCCTGGGACAGACCTAGTGTCAATTATGAAACCTTCTTCTATGTCTACATATACCATGGTGTATACATATATACCTGCCCCTGCTCTCCCCGGTCTGTTCCAGATATCCTTCCCCCTACCCCACTGGTCCATCCCTAAAATCGTTTCTCTCGGACACTGTGATTTAGACTGTTGTGGGTCCTAGGTGGAGTTTTAGGCTATAAGAACTTTTACTGCCTAATATAGTTGAGTTCATAGTGTAGCCTATCTTCTAGCACCGTTACTGAATAAGTATCTCTTCAATGTGGCCAGCTATTTTAATGAGATTTGCAGAAGCTTTTAGTGCTTTGAGACCCTTAGGCCCCTTGAGAAGTTAGGCAGGTACTTGGCTAATGGGTTCCACAGTCATTTGGAGGAAGGAATGGCCAACAGCAGACTGACACATATACACAAGTCAAGAGTGATTGCAGATTCTTACCTATATTTAAATTAAGTCTAACTAAAAAATCAGTCTCATTCATACTCAAGTCATTAATCTTTGAGCTGTATTTCATAGACATTTAGTGATAGTGAAATCAGTCTCATTCATACTCAAGTCATTAATCTTTGAGCTGTATTTCATAGACATTTAGTGATAGTGACACTTACAGATTAGATAATATGTATGGGTCAGAAATTAAAGAGAGAGACCGGATAGAATTGCCATCAAGAGACATTGGTTGCAGATTAATCAGATAAAAGCTGAAAGAATAATGCTAAGAATGTAGCATAGCCTTCTGTTGTATTTTTTTCTGCTGTTTCAGTGAAGACCTGGAATTCAAGTACGATGAGAACAATGGGTTCATCTGCCACTGGAGGTGAGTGTTCCTATCAGCATGTCCTTATGCAACACAAATGGAGAGGGATTCCGTGCTTCATGTCTGGGGGATTCAGATCTGAGCATGTAGTTCTGATTGGTAGGTACGTGGTAATATTGATATTGCTAACAAGACTTCATGCAGATTCAGTTTCCCGGGTAGCATGGATACTTGTTCTGCTGTATCAGATTCTCAGTCACTTCAAAGTGAGGGGTGCTTATCCTTATTTACACAGTGGTAAACATGTGTACTGAGTAGGCAGTCTCTGCAGTGGAAACAATAGGTGCCAGAAAAGTGTGGCAGAACAGATTGAGTGGTGAAGATTTCAACTGCCCAAGTGAAAACTGGGACTGAACGCAAGGTAATGGCAGTTGGAAAGTAGTGGGCCCACCCTATGGATTTTGAAGCAAATTCTTTTGAGCCAAATAGCAACAAGTAGTCTTCACATATGAATGTGTCAAAGGACAAAATGCCTTAAGGATTTTTGATTTTAGTCAGAATAGATTAATTGAGCTCTATCCAATAGTACTTCGATGTCACCATGCTGTTACTGTCTACACAATGTACTGGCATTTCACAGTGGTCTTAAGTGTCAGTTTAGCAAAGATGTAGCTCATCCAGAACAGTGATCACACTCCTCCTCAGCTTAAAACCTCTGAGATTTGCACAAATATCTGGCAGTTGTTTGTGGTCCCAAAGTTGTCACATCTGCATGCTGGCATTTACCAGGGTGTTTCACGTGAGAAGTCTAGTTGATCTGGATCCTTTCTATAAGCAGTGGGGAGAGTTCAGCATTTTCAGAGAGTGATTTGGACAGTGATTTTGTTACAAAGATGCCAGTTTTTCTTTGTGTATAGAAGGAGCCTTCAGTAAATGAGCTGCTGGCTTATGCACCAAGTTTTGGCTTTAGTGTGTTAAAACTGGGCAGGCCACTCTTGTTCTGCATTTACAGAGGATAGCTGGAGTCCAGAGCTAGGTTCTTAAGAGGCAAAGCACGAAAGGTAGAACCATAGGGGTGGGGGGAGGAAGATGCAAAGTTGGTTTTAAGCCACCTTTGCAACTTTTGGAGTCTGTTCTTCTTTATGAACCATAATGTTTCCTAGTGGAAATTAGGTACTTTAAATTATGCTCTCAGTCATGGCAGACTTCCCAAGTCTCCTTACATCTGCCAGAATGACTGCTGCAAGCTGAGCTGTAGCACCATTTCTTCCTTTCACTGAAATGTCTGTGGCAGTGTGCCCTCCTCTGAGGTCTGCACAAGGCCCTGAAATTTTCCAGCCTTCCCAATGCAATTTTACCAAAGGCATCCTCTTACAGCCTTTTCTGCTATGTTTACACCACCCTTGCTGCAGTGCAGCAATTTTGCAGCGGGATTGAACCCCAGGGAAAATCCCTTCCCAGCTTGTTAGCTCATACTGGAAGTTAGAACAGAGGCCTGCAGCATTTCGCTATGGTGAGTAAAAATCAGTGTGTGGCTATCTGTCAGGAAATGGTTTGAAAACATACTGAGGAAAGGAGATAAAAGACGTTTCTGCCCTGACGCATCTTGTCTTTCCTGCTTTTATACAGAGAATGCCACTTCTGTCACTAAGTCTGTCTCAACTGTGAGCTATGGAATGAGTAGTGGAACCAAAATGAGTGAAAGGTACGCATTTTTATTGACATTTTCTTAGGCTGTTGTGGTCAGTATAGTCTCAAAGGACAGGTGTTCTGCTGGCTTGGAGAACAGATGCTGTACTTTAAGCACTGGATGTATAATTGTACATTAATCTACTTGCCCTATTATGTTACATTAACCTCGGTAATACATTTAATGGATGTACTATGTCCAACAACGTGCAAATGGGCATATGCCTCTTAATCACACTTCTGCTTTCAGGGAATAACAGCCAGTAACTACTAGAATAATCACACTACCTGAACTAAAACCATCCTAGTGATGTACCGTATGTAGTTATTTCTGTTCAACATGGTAGTGCTTGAATACATACCCTGAATGGTCTCAGGTTGTACAGGTCCTCATTTCTAGCTGTACCTGTAGCTGACACAGCAGGTTCTCTATTGATCATACTTCTCACATGAAATCAGCAACGTGCCACATGTAAGATCCTCTTATGTCTAGCTTCAGGACCATTCATTCCCCTTAAACCCCTGGCCTGACTTGCTCTTTTGTGCCTCTGGTTCTTGTAGCAGGGCCATATCTTGGTTGATCCTCATGCCTTTCTTTTCACAAGGTGTCTGGTAGGCTGTATAAATAAGCGTCTCACCCGTGATCATGGCATTGGATAGCCTTAGCACTTTTTGTTCCCCTTTTTTGGGGGGGAGGTGGGGGGCTTCTTCAGGCTGCCCCTCCAGGCCACAGAACAGATGGGTCCCAGGTGCAGTATTTTAAGCCTGTTAAAGGTTGTGAACTTTCCTGAGGGCTATAGTGGAACTGAGATGGGAAGGGATAAAAATCATCTGCAGAGCAGTTTAAAGCAGACCTAATTGTGGGTTTCTGCATTGTTACGGTGTTAGTAAAACTCTCAGTGCCAGCGGTAGATTTTTGTTAGGAGGAGCAAGTTGTCAAGTACTTTAGAATCACTTTTAAAAAATACTCAGCTGTGTTGAATTTGTACTTCGGGTTTATTTTTGGGAACCAACATATGACTGCTGTCAGATATCCTTAATTTGGCTAGCCAAGAGTTTAGTTTGGAGATAAATGCCTTGCTGAGGACTACTACACGTTCTTGATTAACTCAGAGTCACGGTTGCTTAGTGTAGGATTACATGGTATCACAATTACTACCGGTAGGTATATCGAGGCATCCTCAGCATGCAAAATATCCATCAAGGAAAATGGGAGGGCAGCCGATTTAAATATCTTAAATTGGGCTTGCATCTGCCTTGAAAAGTATCCCAAATTTGGCATTACATTTCTTCTGAATTAGTTCCAACATCAGCATTTCAGTATTTGAATCATGAACCACTAAGCAGCCTAGAGAACTTGCTCTCGGATCTGACCTACATCTGTACCAGAAATGAATGTGTAATACTGATGTCATTGCTCTTTGCCTCAGTTTTCCCATCTCTGTCACAGGCAACATTTCCAAGTGGCTTACATCATTAATGCTGGTGAAGTGGTTTATGGCTCAAACAAACACACATTAAAGCCAAATCACAGCACTGTACTAGATACTAAGAAAATCAACTCCATCTCAGCCGAAACCAGGACAAATCCTATATTTCTCAATCATGTTACCAGCCTGTGGTCAGTGAAGCAACACTGACATGAGCTCAGGAACTCCTAAAGTTCCATTTTACCCTTCAGGAACCCCAAAGCTGGAAATTAAAGGGATTTAGTGCTCCTGTTTGGCCACAACTTGTTTATTTTTTCTTTTTTTTCTTTTTTTCTTTTTTCTTAAAGGTGTTTAGTTGTTCTTATGCTCAGTGCTATGAAGCATTCGTGACGTGTCCAGCTATATTTCATTTGTAAAAGTACCTTAGACTCTTCTATACTTAAGTGCTGTTGTCAATAAAATTTTGACTTTTACTTAAATGGCTTTTGACTCATACAGGTCCTCTTGAAACAGATGTTCTGGAGGTTTGGAGTATGCAACAGTGGGACCTTTATGCGGACTCCAGGCACTGCAGAGAGCTACTTTTCTGTTTAACCACATACTTTTCATGTTATGTTTTTCCAGTGCCACTGACAGTCACTGTGATGTGACCCCCAGCTCTCACTCCTCTCCTCCCACTGTACATCGCCGAGTTGAAAGGAGGCGAGAACTGGTGCGGTCTCAGACGCTCCCACGGACTACAGGAGCACTGGCCAGGAAGGCACTTCTTGAGAAATTCGAACAGGATGGTGGGAAGTACGTCATACCCCTTGTCTCTGAACTGGGTTTGTTAATGGGAAACTAGTTGGTCAGTTATTGCCAGCAGAGGACAAGCCAGAGACAGCTGGGTGGGAGGACTCTCTCAATGTAGGATTTTGAGCTAAGGGACAATATTGAGGTCATGTATAGCTTCACTGACTTTGCAGACTGAGCCCTGAAAATTTGTAGCTACAGATTCCTCTGGCTTTGGAGTTGTTTAGCTGAAGAAGCAGGTGCCTTTTATCAGGAAAGAGTGCTGTGAAAGCTGCCTTCTCCATCACTATAAGAGACTGGGAATATAGTGACTTTCTGTTGCTATTCATGAAGGACCAAAGGCCTGGACTGTTCTTTATGCACCATGATGGGGGTATGATTTAAATAGAAGAGGGCTTGGAATCCTAGGCTTTAGTGAAATGAAAATGAGTTTTTCTTGCAGGGCCAACAAGTTGAAGTTTCAACAACGTGTTTCTCAAATATCACCTGTACAGGGGCTGACCTGGGCAAGGTTGCATAGATGTTGCTGACAAGTAGGTTTAAGTTTTTCTAGAATGTAATTTAATCTGGTCTCTGTTAAATTTTCCAGAGGAAAAGGAGAATCCAGACCTAAGCTGAAGAGGTCGCAGAGTTTCGGGGTTGCCAGCGCTAGCAGCATTAAACAAATTCTGTTAGACTGGTGTCGCTCAAAAACCATAGGATACAAGGTGAAGACGTGCTAGCACTTTCAGCGCTTTCTTTTTCCGGAGAATTTGCCAACAAGGCATACTTAAAAGTGAATGTAAAACATGCTAGACAATGAGTTATCTTCTTCAAGGTCATCAGGTTTTGTGCGGATAATGCAAATATCATGGCTTGCATGGGCAGCACTTCAAGACAATCAAGGATTGCATGAGTGAGATTTTGTATGTCTGTCGAAGCAACGCATTGGTGTTTGTCTGAAAGCCTACATTTTTGTGCTATGGATACAGACTTCAGTATACACCCATACATTTTTTTTCTTAGTTGCAGGCTGTGACTTTTGCATTCTCATTATATATGGAAGGATCTGAAAAACACTTTGCTAGTACATGGAGACTACGGCCTTTCTGCTACACAGCAGGCCAAAGTATTCTCTGCTGGTCTTAGACATGTGGATTTGTAGTAGGTGGTTGAAGTTGAATTACACGGTGTTAGTGAGCTAATTTCTATGAGGTAACACCAGTGTAGCTAAAAGAATTCAGCACTTCAGATTTTAGTCATATTACCTGGCCTTAAACTGCAATTACCAAAGCAATTTCCAGGTGAAAGAAATTTTTTTCTAGGTTTTTTTGTGTGTGTGCACGTGTAATATGTTTTTCAACGTTACTGTAAAATTTGTATTGTTGAACTCTTATAGTATACATAAGCAGAACTATTGAAAATTACTGTTAGTTGCTTACCAGAAAAGCTGGGGCTTGAACTTTTGTATGATGGGAAGGCAAGAATGAAACAAGAGCCCAATTATGTTTCTTTTCACTGTGGCAGTTGGTAACAGTAAGCATTTGTTCTAAGAACTGGGTTTTGAAGTAGGTGTTATTCTTCCTGTATTTCTACCTATCTATGTAAACAGGCATTGAGTTGGGCCTTACTGAAAAGCAAAGCAAGCAAGTGTAGTTTTTATCTAGTGTTATGCACAGCCACAAAATGAACCGTTCTTCAATTATAAATATTTCATAGGGATAAGCAGTGTCCTTAGTTTCTGCAGATACTGAGCTGGTGTGTTGGGCCTGCTCCAGAGCTTGCTGATGTTGACAACATTCTTCCCAGTATTTGCAGCAAGGTTTTGGATCAGGGACCTTGGCTGTGTGTCTGCTTTGCATTTGGGCATTTTGGGCAAAAGGCTTTCATTGCTGAGCATGCCTTTTTTTTCTCAGAATATGAATAATGTAATGGATATACAAAGTGGGGAAGAAAAACATAAAGCCTGTGCTCTGTTGCTTTGGTTAGCGCAAGAGGACAGAAAACTGCAGAGAGCAAAAGCAGCTCTCTTCCCTGTTCCCCTGTGCTGCATTAACATGTGTGTTTTTCATCTTGACAGCACATTGATCTCCAGAACTTCTCCTCAAGCTGGAATGATGGGATGGCATTCTGTGCTCTTGTGCATTCTTTCTTTCCTGAGGCTTTTGATTATAATAAGCTCGACCCAGCTAATCGCAAGCAGAACTTTGAGCTGGCCTTCACCATGGCTGAGTGAGTATCACTTTAGATCTTTGTGAAGTGCTTCCAGTTAAGTCTAATGTGGCTGGGGAGCAGTGAAGAGTATAATCATTCTTCTTGTAGATCCTATATCACTACATGTCATGCCAAAAAAGATAATAAAGGTATGCGTAGAGAATCCGTAGAACAGGAGACTTGGCAGTCTGTAATCACTGGTCATTTCCCCAGGCACAGGATAATTCACTGGAGTTCAATGTTCAGATCTTTCACAGTCTTCAGGCAGTACTTGAATTCTGCTTTCCCACCTCTCTGATGCTCACCAGCCTTAGCACTGGCACACTAAAGATGATAAATCAGCCTCTTGAGTTATGCTTGGACTGAAGAGGAAAAAGCCCTACTTCTGTGTTTGGGGTTTTTTTGTCTTTTTTTTTTTTTTTTTAATTTTGTTCTTGAAGTAATTATTCTTAATGAATTTGCCGTTATCAATCATAAAAAAGAAATGTGAGTTCATAGAGCATATAAGGCATCCACTGTTTACTGACAGTCCATAGGAACTGGACATACAACTTGTAGTTTCTTAGCCAGTCCTACCTGCTTGATACCCAGTTTGAATTTGAGGCATGTTAATACATCCATCCAGTCTGTATGGAAAAACCATGACCCCTGAATGGCAGGGAGCAAGTCGAGTAACTTTTGGAATTGGGTTTTGTGGGAGCGTTCACCTCTGTCTGTACATTTCTTTGGCCAAACAAGAATGAAGGTTGAATTCAGCATACGCAGAGTTAGATTAAGGCTTCCCAATCTCTCAACCTGGTAACCACATTTTTTGTAAAGCAGACAGAGCTAATACCCTCAGTCACACTGTCCTGATCCTTTTTGATGCAGCATACAAGGCAATTAAATGATAACTTGTTAAAGTCATTATGAGTGTGAACTTGTCAGCTAGAAATAGTAACTTTTTTGACCCAGTATCAATATGATTCTTACTTGCTGTTTTGTTTGACTTGTGTAACGGTAAGAACACTCCATGTGGTATGCAGCTGGGTTTAGTATGCTTTTTCCAAATACTAACAGGATGTGGGAATACCTGGCTGCAGTTTCCTGCAGCTTCTGATACAGCTTCAAACACTGGTACCACCGTGCTGAAGCTCTGGGGTTCTTTCAGAACTTTTTTTTTTTTCTTTAATTAAAGCAATAACTTACAGAACTGGATTTGCCATTCCACAGAAAAACTTTGAAAAATCTTAGCGTAATGTTGGCTCTCCTTATTACAGCCCCTAGCAAAGGAAGTCATTTAGGAATTACAAGGGTTTTATACACACACGCATATATATGTATGTTGTTGCTTGTCAGTGAGTTGAAGGAGATTCTGTGGTACTTTTAGGTAGCTGATCTCTAAAGTAAAATTATCTACAACTCTCAAAGGAAAGTCGCAGTGTTTTTCTATCTCAGTTTTTATGTATAAGAGTAAGTACAGCAGAGAACAGAAGACAGCATGCATACAACAGTAAGAAACGTTAGGTAAGAGGTATCTACAGAAATGACTACTTCATAGCTCTGATTGCCTTTAAACTAGCTGTTCTCATCTAGTGCCAGAAAAGGCTATTCTCTCAGTTGCTGGTCTTCACTTGCATGCAAGTGCTGCTGATCAAACTGCTCCCTGCCCTTGTGATTTTTCATCTTAGGTCTCAGCAGACCTATTCCTTTCTGCTGGTCCAGATCTATCAGGCTCCAGTTCTCCAATGTGATCATCTGAGATCACGCACACCTTGAAGATACGGGGGTGCTGAAGAAACAGTCCACAGCCACATGGGTCTTCATTGGCACATCTCATCTCTTCTCATTTTTTTCCATTCTTTTGGAGCATCATTTATAATCACTCATGATTCGCAAACTCGCACAGCCCTGCTTACTGAGACTTGGGCAGAGGAACATGAGATTGGACTACATGCTACAGATACAAGGGATGTGAATGGCAATCGGTGGGAAAAAAACCCAAAACCTGATCCAAAACAGGGCTTTGGATCAGATCCCAGTATAGAGGAAGAGAGAGAAAGGACAGGAATATTCCATGATCACAAAAATAACTATCTCCAACCTGAGCCTGACTCACTGTAAAATGAAATATTGCTGGTAAACCTCAGGATTTCTTAAATGCCTCCGTGCTGCTCAAATCAGAGCAGCAAATGAATCTTGGAAGTAGATACAGGCCCCAGACTTAACTCTTGATTTGCTTTATCTGTTTTAATATTACTACAGGAAAATGGCTCACTGCGACCGTCTGATAGAAGTGGATGATATGATGGTGATGGGTCACAAGCCAGATCCCATGTGTGTCTTTACCTATGTCCAGTCTCTATACAATCATCTGCGATGCTTTGAATAAAACCTCTCCAGCCAGAAGGGTCAAGTACGGTATGCTAATGGGGAAAGTGACATTTTGCAAACGGAATGCAGTGTTATTTCTTGCTTTTTTACTGTCCCTTTGCTTACATTCAGCTGCGTGGCTGAAGTGTTGCTGAGCAGTGCCCCGAAGTGTTGATCACATCAGCATGTCAGTAATACAGAAATAGGTTTGAAAAACACGAAAAAAACCCATAGGGAAAGTCAAATGCTGTCACTTTGGTTCTAGTAGTAGGTTGGATTTTTAATATTCTTGTGTTTGAAGATCACAGGAAGCTTATTTGCTGCTTCTGCCTCTGTTAGGCTGGGGACACAGTTTTATGTAGCGACAGGTAACTCTGCTATGAAGATGTTCCCTCTTATAATGCAGGTAAAATTCCAGAAGACAGCACCTTCAATTCCCCTTTTCTGAGCGTAGCACAAAAGAAATAGCAGACTGACAAGGAAAATTCTGTTAGCAAATAATAACCTGGAGAACTTGACCAGTAGGGCAATATTGCCTCTCCTCCAACCCTAACGCCTAACTTCATACATGCGTGCAGGCAGACACATCAAACAGGCATTGTTCTGTTCTCTTAAAGCAGAAAGAGAACATGGCCTCTTACCTGCTGACTGGGGCAACAGATAACTACTATGTTACACAACAGTGTGTGTCTGTAATGGTCAAATTTAAAGTGATTTACTTAGAGGCTTGAAGCCCGTACTGGGGGTCAAGGATTAGTTTCTTGATCGTGAAGAACAGCAAGAGCTGGGGCTGTTCTGTACATGAGATTGTGTGTTTGCATGACTTAGTATTACCGGAAAGGGGGTAGCTAGGAAGGTACAAAATACTCTGAACAGTTGTAATAGATGCAAGACTGTAGCGTACTTTGACCTGGACTCTTAGGGAGACCATCTCCAGTGTGGACAGGAATTAAGTCTTTACAGCTTGCTCGGTCCTCATGCTGACTCTGAGGTGGACAGGCGGTATGTCAGAGAAGTATGAAAGGTTTGGGAGTTTTGAAATGCCTTGGACTAGTTTCCATTTTCAGTTAAATCAGCATTAAAACCACAACACGGTGGGATTATTCCAGGTTCGCTGGGCAAAAAGGTCATGTGTCACCCTTTCTGGTTTTCTCTTTGATAAATCAACAGAGCTTTGTTTTCACAGTGAATGTTAAAACCAAAACCACTAAAAAAAGCCTGCTTTTTAAAAAAAAGCCTTTTAAAATTAGCCTTTTAAAATTATTTCTTTCTTAAGAATGGGCTTTTAGAAAGTAAAAACTGAAAGCTGCGAGCTGTCTGCTCATGCTAGAGAATTTTAACCTGCATTTGTGCTTTTTGTAGATATTTATAAAGATTACTTTGGTTCTGTATTGATGAACATTTATAATAAAATATGTCAAATGCTTTTCAGATTTACTGCTGCTCTTTAGAATCAAGTGACAGATAACAGAGTAAAATCGGTGAAAAGAACCCAGAGCTTTTGCTTAGAAGATTTTTTTTGTGCTAGTTATGATATTGTGTGCTCTGAATTTCAGTTTAAAAAAGTACAGAAGTTTGGTAGCATTTGGAATAAGATTTTAGTTCAGCCTCCTTTTCTAGTGAAGTTCACTTAAGAAACCATGAATGAAGCAACCACTTTGTTAGCAGTCTCAGAAAAAACCAAAACAAACCACCAAACAGGGTAAGTTGAAAATGGTAAAGTACAAGTTAACTGCTGAAGGTCTGGATCATCGAGTTCAATTTGAAGTGTAGACAGGCTGTTGCTACGCTACCATGGAAACATTATGAAAGACTTCTAAATACACATCTTAATGTAAGTATCTGAAAGATACTTGGTCAAACTAGCAGGATCCTTGGTATTGCTCATCTCAAAGCTTTAAAGCAAGTAGATGGAAGTTGGGTGTGTGTTTGTCATATGACTGCTGTCGTCTTCAGTTTTTTACTTTGTCTTGAATTACCATAATTCTGAGGGGTAAGTGTGCACCTGTTGCTTCACCAGATACACTGTAAGGGTAGACACACTGTGCTTGTGTTTTGGAGAAGTGATTACAGTAAGCACGATAAAGACATCTGTCCACCGCTTAGGCATATTTATATTCTTGCAGCAGAATACTTTTCATTAACTAACAGAGCCAGGTGCTATCATAGCTACAAGAGGGGCAATGCTGGCTTTATACATCACAGTCCTTTACAGTCCCAGTTCATGGATGATTTTCCTGTGTGATGTGAGTGCTAAAGACATAGGTAAGTGTTTGGCCAATTTAGGCCTAGTAGCCAATAATTAAATAAAGGAAGTTTTATACAGTAAAATTATTGCCAATTCACCAGAGGAAGTTTACATCCTTCCTGTAATTTAGCTTGTTTTCACAGCTACCCAGAAGCTATTTGTACAGGTTTTCTAAAGTCTTCTCACTTCAGAGGTGGTGGTGAAGATACTGTGAAAGGGTTAAGGCCCTGAAACCAAGGAAGGTGTTGTGAGTACCTTAGGTACTTGGTTCAACAAAGAGGCTCTGGATGGTTGTAAAAAACGGGGGGACCAGGATAATCTCATGGTAGACAACTCAGTCTTGAGAACCCGTACACAGGACCACAGAGATAAGAAAGTTTTAAGGGAATGGAAACAATAGCCTTGAAGGATATGGTCTACTGATCCCAGAACTGAGTTTGCACAGAAGTAAAGGTCAATCGCATGCACAGTGAAGAAGACTACAAGCCTTCCGGCCACTCAGAGACCACCGGGGAAGATGACTGCACAGGTGGACCAGACATTTGCATATATTGAGTTCCAGGAACCCTCATGAGTTCTCTGAAATCTTATGAATATATATAACTTTGTGGTATATGATCTCTAAAGGTTTGCCAGATTGTTGGAGCACTTCCGGTGCAGCTATGCCCAGTGCAACCCCAGCGCTGCACTAAAGAATAGCTTACTTAATTAGCAGTCTGCTGTTACTGAGTTTTATTACATCGGCCTCCTTACCCAGCTGCAACTAGCTTCCCGCTGTGTGAGGTTAGAAAGCAAGGAGGTTTGGATGCTGCTGATCTTTATATCAATACCTGGTACTTGCCAGCAAACTTAATAGCAGGCGAGTGGAAGACTGTAAGGTGATTGTAACTGCGGTGGTTTGCTTCTAAGAAGAAGGAGGAGATGGAGATGTTGCTATGACATAATTTTAGAAAAGCCTACAGCTTTGTGCATTAAGAGTCTGATCTACGTGAATAACTTCAACTACTAGATTGTATGATTAAACTGAAATTAAAGTATGTAATATGTGCCCCCTGCTGGATTTTCTTAGTATTTTTAGTTTTAAAATGCAGAGAGGGTGTGTACGTAAGACAGTAAATGTGTTTGGCATGAGTGATAAGAGAACATATATTAAATCAGCAAGTATATGTTTTACACAGATGGACTGTTTCCTGGCTTTTCTAATGTTTCTGCGCTGTATCTAAAATTCAGTACTATCTAAGGTGGTTTACTGGCAACTTGATCCTCATTTTAAAGGCTAGATCAATGTGTTCTGTGCAAGATTTTCAAAGTAATCTCAGCAGCGACATCACCTACTTTTTAAAATTACATTTGCATGTAGCTTCCCACAGCAGGGAAGTCCTCCTCCTTGAAAGTACAATAATTGGATGGCTGCTTTTCATCACATCTCCATTTGTGTGACATTTCCACTCAAGTGTTTCATCTAAACATATGCTCAAACCAGTGCAAACTCTTGGATACATTAGGTATAAAACTAGCCTAATATGTCATTAAGTTAAACTTGACCTGGCTTACAGAGATAGTTTTGAAATGTCCAAAATAAAAGTTGGCATTGCTTTATGTGAGGTGCATTTAAAAGCCATTTTTGGTTATGCTAAAATAGCTCTATGTCTAGATGAAGCCTCAGTGGAGTTAGCGTAGAATCAGACTAGTTTGGGTTGGAAGGGACCTTTAAAGGTCAACGAGTCAAACCCCACCTGCAATGAGCAGGGACACCTTCCACTAGACCAGGTTGCCTGGAGCTCGGGAACGTTTCCAGTCATGGGGCATCTACCATCTTCTCTGGGCGGCTGGTGCCAGTGTTTCACCACCCTCACAGTAAACAATGTATTCCTTGTATCTACCTTAAATAGACCCTCTTTCGGTTTAAAACCACTCCCCCTTATCCTGGCACAACAGGCCCTACTGAAAAGCCAGTCCTGGTCTTTCTTACAAGCCCCTTAGGTCCTGGAGGGCTGCAGTTGGGTCTCCCAGACCCCAGCTCGCTCAGCCTGGCCCTGCTGGAGGCTATGCTGGACACTGGAGCAACGTCTGAATTCAGACCCATTGTTAGTCTCCTTTGCAGCGTCAGCAACAGTGAAAGCAAGCAGTTACCAGCTCAACCTACAGCATTCTCCCGGTTTCATGCACGCTCACAGCGGTCAGGATGACAGTTTAATCCTCTAAAGAGCGAGACTATCTATGGTATTTGTAATGCATTTAATAAAGACCACGGCAGCACATTTGATGTGGCTCTAACCTCATGAATGCTGGCTACTTGAGACTCCTCCACAGAAAAGAGGAGGTGTTTTTCCAGACTCTGAGGACTTTGGCGACTTCATCCACAACGAACCCGGTTTCGACGGCCAGACAAAACTCACCAAGGTGCAGAACTGCTCCTTTGTAAAACCCTCAGCAAAGGCGCAGCTGCGGCCGTGGCACGAGGACAGCGCGCCAGCGCTCCGCCCGCGCTTGGCGCGCGCCGCGCGGGAAGGGCGGTGCAGCTGCGGCGCGAGCTGCGGCCGTTGGCGAGGCGCACGGGGCGCGGCTGAGGCGGCAGCCAATCGGCGGCGGGGGCGGGGAGGGGGGGGCGGGGGGGCGGTGGCGCCGCGCGGCTCCGTCCCGTCGGGGTCGTTTTGGCCCCTCGCGGACGGCTGGAGGTGTTCGGGGGCTGACGAGCCTTTTCATGCCTTTCTGAATTGTCCTCGTCGCCGAGATGATTTTTCCTCTGCTGTCAGACGCGCACCTGATGCTAGCCTCAGGAAGTCTACAATGATTTAACCCCTGAAAATCATTTGAGGTAAAACCAAAACTTTCTTACAGTGTGTAATTAATATTGAAAGCTCAGTTGTAAATTTTGTTTGAGCAGTTTAAAAGGAAATAATCTTTTATGGTAGACTAACAAGGACAGGTTCAGGGTTGGTGAGGACAAATGAATTACCTTATGACGTTGTTGTGCACAGGTTGGCTCAGGACAGCGTCAGACGCTGGGTTCTCAGAAGAAAAGTGTGTGAAGGCCCATGCGTCTCAGCACATCTTGGCTGTCCATCACTTGGGGATTCCTCGGCTCTTGAAGCTTGAGCACACTTTCCCAAACATCAGGCGTGCATGGTTCTCGGCCATCATTTAGATAGCTCGGCATTTCAGTTTATTATGAATCCTTTTGTCATCCCTCTTTAATCTGCTCCTATTTCTGAATGCCTTAAAAATGTTACTGAGAGATAATATTTTGTGGAAGATGACCCATATGCAGCATGATACATGTTCTGTGACTCACGCTGCCCAAAGTAAACCTCTGTTCAAACTACCTTTGAGTTCAGATCAACTGAAGTCAATGGAAATCTTTTGGTTATTATGGAAATGGCTCCAGTTCCTGATCCAGCTGTTCATGTGACAAAAACTGCTGTTCTCAGCTATCTTTTTTTAGCTTGTTATGTTAAGAGTCTCTTAAAAAAATAATACTTATTAAGGAAAAACAAAAACTCCAAACCTAGACCAACGTGGGGGGCAAAATGTACAAACCAAGGGACAGAAGTATTCCTCTCTTGCAGAAATAAGTGGCAGACTTCATATGTGCAGTACCACATAAATTGATTTACAGGCCTTCCTCAGTAGTGGTCTATGTAATTGATTCTGATCAGTGTTCAGCCTAGTCATTACTTTTTGCTTTGCCTCGTGAGTCAGGAGCATGCTGGGTGTCTGTGACCACAGTTTTCCATCCTCCTGCGTCAGTTAGCATATATTGTTCCTTTTCCTTGATTGCCTTGCACCCCATTCTCTGTGGCTTCTGGAATCTCTAGGTCATTCTCCTTTCAGGCTAATGGCTTCAGTTCTGACATCAACTGTGTCTTCTGAAGCATGTGGGTTTTTTTGGCTAACTCTGAAATACCTGCATTTTTCTATAAGACAGTGTTTCTTCAGCTGAAACCCCTTTTTTGCTCCTCTGGAGTAGGCGCAGATTTCTGTTTACACGGCACCAGGCATGAGAGGCACTGTAGTTACCAGTTTTGATGATTCAAGAAAATTTAGCTACTGTTTGAAATTAAAGATGAGCAGCAGCTTTCTCTTCCTAGCTGTCACTCACTGTATTTGCAGCCAACAATTACAGTTGCTTCCAACTCTTTTGTCTTGGACCAGCTCACCTTCTTTTGACCGATGCTGCTAGCTCCTTTATCACTTTGCGAACTCTGAACCTTATTGGGAACTCTGAGAAACCCTGCTGTGGTCTAAACTACATCAGGGCTATACAGATGGGGCATAGTTCTTTTGTATCCTTCATTTATTATGTCTGGCTCCCAATCTTTGTTTGGAGATTATACTCTATATAATCATATAATTATTTATAAGTTTTTATTTATTTATATTACATAATTAATATAAAAATAAATAATCATATAAATATACAGAATATACCAGGAAGAAATATGGTTGCCACAGAGACAGAGCATACTGCTAAGGGTGTTTTATGACTGACATTTCAGAGAGCTATATACTTAACATGCCTTTCATTTGCTTTCACAATTTTTACGCATTTCTGCATTGAATTGATCAAAAATTACTGCCTGAAGCTGTGGGAACTATCACCATTAATGTACAAAGAATGCATTTTTATTTCCAGACAGATCTTAACCAGGCATGGGTGAAAAAAGCACCACTGACTTGTGTGTGCTCTGCATCTTCCACCTGGTGCAATAGCAAAAGCTTGCTAGAGATTGTGCTACTGTTCCCATAGCAACTGGGTTGTTTACCTTCCATGCTTCCATTCCTCCTGGAACACTTCGTCGCACATTTAAAAAGAAACTGCTGCTGCTGCTGCTGCTGCTGTGGAGACTGAGGCTGGAAGATAGCTGGGAGCAAACCCCCACCAGTGAAGGGGAACTGAGGATTGGCACGTAGCCAGGGTTTGACCCTGGCAGCAGTCCAGGCTAGGAGCAGTATCGGCCAAGAGGTGCGTGAGGGAGAAGGGGGATTGTTTAGGTGTACCTGTGCTGGAGTGTGGGCAAAGCTGTGTGTGGCTGAGGAGCATCTGTGTGCATTTGGCGTGAGGAGTTGCCACAGGAGCGCTGGACAAGCATAGTGCAAGCATAGGAAATTCAATAATCGAACTGCTGTGACTTTGCATATTGTCTTCACCCTACATTAAACCAGTGTCCCCAGTACTCTTTGTTCTTTGTTCTGCTTTAGTCTTTCCTAGGCTTTTCCATTTCTTCATTTACCTGCTCTATTTCCTCCTTCAGCTTTTCAGGTCCTGTTTTATCTTCTTTTTTTTTTTTTCCCTAATGACAATTCTCTCTTTTTTACAACCTAGACTTCATCTGTCTCTCCAGCCATATTCTTAAAACGTATTTACTTGTCCGGTCTGTGGGAGACTATTTATCCTTTATATTTGTTCACCTTTTCTGAGTTTTCTGTGACTGTCTGTTTAGTAATTCTGTCCTTCCTCACAGGTCTCCTTTTCTTTCCCTTCTCCCTCCTATGGCAGAGAGTCCATCTTTTCCTCTGAGTCCCACTTTCAAGCCTCTTTGTCTCTCTCCTCTTAGTTTCCACTCTCTAATTCTTCTGTTTCTTCATTTTCCCACTCCAAACTTTCTTCCCCTCCAAACTCTTCCCCACACAGCAAAGTCTTGGGGAGCCTTGAGCAAGAAGTCTTTTCTTTTCATACCTGTGTCATTTTGCAGGTAAAAGGGGCGGGAGTTTTTCTTAGGCACATGGACCTGGCTTCTGCCCTTCTTGCTTCTTTCTGCAGCCAAATGTAGTACTATTCCTATTTTCAGGTTCCACATTCTAAGAACTAACCTGCATTACATGCAGAAACTTTCCGAAAAACAATGGCCAGGTTGTTGCAAACTCCACCCAAGTTTCATCCCTCAGAATGGGATATTGCAAACAAGATGCAGTGTGCCAGTACAGAGTCTCAGAAATCCAGGTCAGAGTGCATGATAGCTGAGAGTCAGAGGCTGCTGGATGAAATAAAAAAGACAACTCAGAAAACCCAAAGTGGTGTCAACAAAAAAATAGGTAAGCCCTTGTGTTCTGCAAGTGTCAAGATGTGTTACTTATTTGAGCTATAAGACAGACTTACAAAATGAGTCAATATCAAATAGGAATATATGTTAATGCCATGCTCTCTGTTCTGATGGAAAAAATAAAAAAATATTTTAAAAAAATATTTTCAGGCAGATTCTTTATTTTACAACAAATAAATTACTTCTCCAAAACACACAGAAAGCTATTTCAACCAGACCTCCTGACACAGGGTTGCAAAACTGTCTCCCCACATCAGCTTACAGCACTACAGGCATTCCACTATGGAAGAAGTATTTTTAGCTATATCTAAGATGTGCTCTGGCATATAAGATGGGCTTGTATTAATACTTGTTTGCAATTTTTATTCTGCAGAACAGAGACGGGAAGAAATTAAATTCTGGAAACAAGAATTGGACAAAAAACATGAACAAATTGTTCATGAGACAGAGGTACTGTTGACTTTTAAGACTAGGCTGGAGAAATCTTTGGAGAGCTGCAAAGAGCCACTCGTCATTGCCCAAAAGTGTCTCCTGAACAGGTGAGACGATTAAGAAGAAAAGCATTCAGGGAGGGAAAAATAACCCTAGGTAATGAGCCTTTAACAAATAATAAAAAAGGCTGCAAACTAAGGGCCTGCCTGCCTTTGTAGTGGAGTCACAGTCTGATTTAGGTATTTCAACACCAGGAAACAAAGGCCATAAAGGAAAAACTTCCCATGTGGCAGGGAAAAGCCTTTGATCTGGAAAGATGGGCTTGATCTTCTGTTAGCTGCAGGCATTTGAACAATGTGGCTGATGGTTTTTCTTTTTGTTTAGGCAGAGGCGAGCTGGGATTGAATTGGTGCATGATGAAGTGGAACAGGAACTGGTGAAGGAAGCTGAAGTCCTTCAGGGGGTTATTGCTTTGCTTGGACGTACATTGGAACAAACCAATGAGCAAATCAGGTGCAGACGCAAAAAGCGTAACTGAACACGGACACCCATAATCCTGAGAAGCTGTAGGGTCAGGCAGAGCATAGGTTCAAAGTTACCTTCAGTGCTAAACGGTTACAGAAGGTTAGCCCTAATTCATACCGTTGGATCAGTAATGGTGAGAAAGTTCTGTTTGTTAGAACTCAAAAGTATTTGCACATGATCCCTGGTCTTCTCATGATCCAGTCTTGTGCCATGAATTCCAATAAAAATTGTACCATCAATTTATATGGAGGCAGCTTCATGCTCTAGATTTGGGGACTTTTCAACTAACAGTTCACACATGAAGAATTGCATAACAGCATTTGTATTACCTAATGCATGTATGTGTGCATGTTAGGGACGCTTGTGAGTGGCTATGCTTTGCCTTAGAGTGCGGGTTTCTCTCATCCTAGACTAAACCGATCAGCAAAATACAGTCTGGAAATGGATCTGAAGGACAAGTTCACAGCTTTGATGATTGATGATTACTGTGCTAGTCTGACAAACAACATTCCTGATACCAGATATGCTGATAATGCAGTGAAAATTGAAGGAAAGTAAGTGGTTATTTAGTTCAATGAACATATGATAATTATACAGCTAATATAAGCTGTTCCACTAATAGTAAGATTAAAGTAATTTTGTGTAAAACAGACTATATCTGTCCATCACCTGTCTCTTTTAGATTGTTTTTTATACTTCTGTCAATCACTCTAGTATCTGTGTAATGCATCTGTGAAATAAGCCACAATAATTGTGTTTCCAGTGACCTGCAGTTCACTGAAAGTTTTTGAGGCTCACAGTTAGCTAATGGAAAATTTCACACGTTGTTTAAACCCAGGATGGATTTATTAATCTAACTTCTCCTCTCCAAGGGTGTCCTAGTGGGGAGAACGCTGGACTGGGACATGAGGTGTGGAGTCAGTTTCTGACTCAGTCATTAACCTGGAAAATGCACCTTTTCTGTATGGGTCAGTTAGTGTGAATGGTTTAGATGGAGAAATAGCTACCACAGAAAATGGGGTGGAAAGAGGAAACATACTGAGAAAGCAGTGTGTGTGTGGGACAGGACACGACTGGCTCTGCAAGAACTGACAAACTTGGAACACCAAGAAACTGACAGATCTTGCTGCTAGCATGCATTACCACCAGGTTGTGTAACTCAGACCACTCCCAGGATGGTGTGGGCTGCTACATGCAAACAACAATTACAGCTTTTTATATCCACACAATGAAAACAATGAAGCCTCTAAGGAACTTCCCAAATGCCTGCCTGCAAGCCGCTGGTGCACAGTTATGACCCTCTAAATCTGGGAATACAGTTGGGGATTGGCTTTCCAACTACTGTTCCAACCAGTTACTGTAAGTGACTGTCTTATAGGTGGTAAATTGTGAGAGAAAGTGAATGTTTTTTGTGAATAGTTACTTGCTATTATTAGTAACAGCTGAATTATATTAGTAATAACAGCCTAATTAAGGAAATGTGTTCTAAGAAATATTGGCTGTTATCTGTGTTTCCCCCACAACTTAATTCTTTATTGGGGAAATGAAGGTTATAAAAAAGTTCCTCTGTGACTTTAGCAAATTTGTTTCCATCCTACCCTTGTGTAATTCATTCTGAAATGTTTGTGACAGAGAGGGTTTTTGGTTTGTATCTGTAGAATTCCCAGTAAAACTGGCCCTCACTGGGATGTGCTGCAGTTAATAGTACTGCTTTGTTCTTGGGTTTGTGGAGTACTTCTAGATTTATGAAGGCACAGAGTGCCTGATGCTGCCAGTTGATGACCTTTTACTTTTAATCTCTTTCAGTTTTGTTAGCCCTGAAGACTGGATAGCTTTCTCAAACATGAACATTGAAAAGGCCAATGAGCAGAGAAACAATTCTTTGGCACTGAGGGCACTGATTGACGGCATCTTCTTGCAGACAGCAAATGACATGCGCAAGCAATGTGAGATGGTGAATGTTGCATTTAGAAAAAGGGTGAAGGAAGTCAAGGATGCCAAGCACAAGCTAGAGACACTCCTTGCAATGGTAAGTGGTAGGGGACAGTCAGTGAAAAAGTGGAAGCAATGGGCTTGGGTTATCTACCAGTTTTCTCAACACAGTGGCTTGAGCTGCTTTGCATTAAGAATTTTACCTTTGCAATATTAGTGGCCCCTGCCACAGTCCACCCCGCCAATTAGTCTTAGATTTTATTTTCTCAGCTCTGTGTGCACCATTACGGAGGTGAATTTCTGGAATCACTCACTCGATAGAAGTGTTGCTGTATACATCAGTAAAGCCGGAATTTCCCTTGTGATTTTTAGTTACATGTGGATCCTACAGAATCTTCATGATTGTGATATAAGAGTCCAATAACTTATAAAATCAGGGTTAATGTGTTCAAAATTTGATACATGAAAAAGGAGTGTTAATACTAAAAATTAATTGCTGAGCATTAAATCTCCAGTTTCAGTAGGAACAGTGTCATCTGCTTTCCAATGAAGGACTCATAATCCTGGCTGACCTCTGTAAAATATCCGTTGATGAAATAATGTCTTAACATAACGGGATTTATTGTGATTGTTACTACAATAACTACTAAAGAAGATGTTGATGATTTCACCCATTGTAAGAGACAGCATGCAGCACTTCCTTCTGTTGGATTTGTTAAGGTGATAGATGAGGCTGCCTCACAGGAGAAGAACATTGCAGCCTTAAAGAAAGCAATCGCTGATGAAGAAGGACCTTTTAAAGTGGCTCAAACCCGCTTGGAATCAAGAAACCATCGCCCCAATGTGGAATTGTGTTATGATACAGTGCAATACAGGCTGACTAGTGAAGTTCAAGAAATTGCAAAAAATATTCAAAGGCAAGTGGAAATGAAAGAGGGGACAATCTGTGGTATAGATTACTGGGTTAATTCAGTGAGTCACAGTAACACTGGGTCCCAGCTATTCTCCCTGAAAGGCTGGGAAATGCTTTTCCCTTAAGGGCAGGACATTTTAAGGGAAGCTGCATGGATATTGTTTCCCTGTGAATCCCCTTCTGTCTTTTTTTGCTCAGTATTCTTAGCCCATATGAAAAAAAACCACCAATCCATGTGTTTTCAACTAATGTCTGTCTGTATTTTCTCTGTTAGATTAAAGGACACACTGGCACAGGCCGAGACAGAGCTGAAAGGTCTGAGCCGTCGACAGCTTTCCTTGGAGGAGGAGATCCAGGTCAAGGAGAATACACTGTACATTGACGAAGTGCTCTGCATGCAAATGAGAGAGTCCATTTGTATTAACAGCTTCTGAAGCCATCACACTGGGAGACAGTGTGTGCCTCAAAGAGCCAGCTCCTGCTGAAATTTTATTGATGAACCTCCAGATTCATTGGTTTGGCTCAGTGTTGTCCTGGTTCTAGTTGTGCAAGGTAATTAAAACAGACCTAGTACTTCCAGCTATCTGTTTCGCAGCTATCTTTGCTCTAGAATGCTTGATGGAACCTCCCACTTGGCAGTAGAATCCAAGAATAAGAAGAAATGACCCTCCATACTATCTTGTGTGCAACCAGTGATAGCTTTTCCCGTTGAAAGGTCTAGAAGCTTTGGAAGCTAGAACAGGAGTCTCCTCATAAAGTCACTTGTTGGAAAGCTGGGCAAGTGGGAGGGGTGACTCAGGACTAGCCATGGTATGTTTGGTTCTAAACATCTGCTGTCAAGAGCTAGGCACAGGGTGTGTATCAAACTTACTAGAAGGTAGGGACTGGTGATACCCAGGATAGTGCATGTGACTGTACCTAAATTAAGATCAAGCCAAGGCTGACTTTGGGCTAATCACTTCCCCACCCCATTGGTCAGTTTCCCTATTTGCAAAATGGAAACGATGAGACGGGCCTTATTGGTAAAGTGTTTGAAGCTCTACAGTGAGAAGTGCTGAAAAAGAGGAGGGCCTTAGCTTTACTAGAGATGGAAAAGGGCTCACTGCTTCCTTTGGTTCTGGCGAGTCAAAACAAAGCAAGGGCAAGAATAAATGATGCGGGAGATACAGGAGGGTGGTTCCCAAGTCCAACATTTTAATGCATGGAGTGTAAAATTGTCCCTTGCCTCTCTCTTGCTGTAATGATATCTCCTTTTCAGAGGCAGTGCTGTCAAGCTTCAAATACCTTACTGATGCTTTCCTTGCTTCAGATGTCACTGGGTGTTCTCTCTTCCTGTGGTTTATACCATTGTGTGAGTGATGATGAAATAATTAAGCTCCGAGTCAAGCACGTGTTTGAACTTCCTGTAAATACCACCCAACATCTGATCCTCCTCACTGCTGTCTGGTTGGACTGTGTAAATCCTGACGTGTATGCATGGACAACAGTCATGTCACTCAGATACAAGCTCAGGCCATAAAAGCTCATGACAAGATGCTTTTGTGACTAATGAGCAATCTAGATAAGCCAAAATCCTTGGTTTTGAGTAAATGCTTGGGGTTTTACTCTGTTTTCACTCCAAACTGACTGAAAACAATCTCCTGCTGCATAATTTTTGAGAAGAGCAAAGGTTCCTTTTACCCCCAGAACTGATGCATCCCTGGGATCTGTGCAGACCTGGGAGGATCTACTGAATTCAGAATCTAGTACGCAAAGTATCATGACAGCATGGTTTACTCCAGATACAATTGTGGTCTGGCTCCAGTTCAACACAGCATCCCTCAAGAGTGAGATGCGTTTATCTTTTTGCCGTTTAGTGACATTCAACCCATCTGCCTCAATTTAAGCACAGAGGTAAACACTGGGCCTGGGAGGTGACTGAGAATCCCTAGCTTGAACTAGAAGTGACAGAGGGAACCCCAGTCTAGGAAGGACATGTGGAATTGTTAGGGCTTGTTATTAAACTTCTGTAGTATTCTGTACCTTGCTAAGGAGCTTGGAAAGCCCTGTTTCTCTGAGTGGTTCTCAGGCTCATTCTAATGCTAAAATGTAATACGGGGAAGGTAGTTATGTTAACATTTCCGTAAGCGACCTTCCGATGAGCATGGGGACCTCATCTTTCTCTGGGTAGTGGAGAGAGGAAGGGAATGGGAGTTTTGAAGCATAAACTCTCACCTTTATGGTAGTCAAAATGCATTTACTTTCTGCATGGTTTTGCAGCAGCCTCTCCATAAAGGTGACACTTAGAAATGCCCAGACTTTCAGAAATAACAAGTTCTTGCACGATAAGATGAGCTTAGCAGCTCATCTTCCAGCAGCTCATGGTCATGGTTTAATTCAAGTGTTAATTTCTTGAAAAATAATGAACACTGCTACTACTACTGAACAGAGCTTGTGAGTGCAGTAACTAGAACAAGTTCTAAACAAGTAACTAAACAAGTTTCCCAATTTCACCAACAGAAGTGACTGTCGGCAGATCAGTTTTTTACCTTGACATTAGCAGAGAATCAGCTTTGTATTATGACAACAGGATGTACTACAGTAATCTCCACTCTCCCATTAAGGGGTGTGTGTGTGTGTGTGTGTGTGAGGGTAGGGCTTGTATATGATATACCCTTCTAAGAGATAGACAACTTCTGTTACCATTAGAAGATACTAAACCCACGGCTTGTGCTATGATCTTATTTGACATATTGGAAATTATCCCAGATAGGGGAGTAGATCCAAATACAACTTCTAGAAATCTTTGCAGATCTCTGGTGTTTACTGAAAAACTCTGCAGTTTAACAGAACTTAGTTGTCAGCAACTGTCAGGTATACTGCATGCATCCCTCAGACATGCAAAGACCTGATGCTCATTTACATGGATCAGCTGTTGCACACCTTTGGTGACACCAAAGTGTTTTGACATGGGCACCAGTTAATTTATGTGTGTTGTGAGACATTTGTGCACTGCCAAAATGGAGCAAAACCATCAGTGTAGGTTGATGTAGGCAACAGGTCTGTAAGCAAATAAGGTATACAGACTTATTTTCCTCATATGCAGATTTCCCTGCAAAAGGGTGGCATTCAGAAAAATCTGAAAGGATAAGAAAGTTAGTTACTAAACATGAAGGTGTCTTAACCAGGATAAGCCTAAAGCTTTCTTACAAAAAATGACGTTTTCTTGTCTTAAAGGTTGTTCTTGCTCACAGCTGATGTTACAACCACCAGTAATTTGGGTGTTTTAGTTCTTTATGAGAACAACCTGACACCACCCTGACAGCAAAGACTAGCACAATGGGGACTGTCACTGGATAAGGCTAATTATCTGAACTAGACTATAGCTGGAATACAGGAATGGCTCACTTATGAAAATTACCTTCTGAACATAAAACTGAAGCAGTCAGGAATTCCTGTTGATGACTGCTACTATGCAGAAGGCCCATATGATAACTTTGCTTAATGTTGTGATATTGCAGTAAGGTGTCACTATTGTTTCCCTTACCTGCAGAACATGCCAGTAGGCTGGGAGGAGGTTGGTGAGGGTAAGTCTCATTGTGACCCATTCTGGGTCACTGAAATAGCAGCTCCGTAGACTGATGCTCCTGACTGGGATCTCCACTAGCAGGACCCTGGCTAGGTGATCATGCTTCATGACTCTTTCAAAGAAGAAGTTCACATTCAGTTTTGGGGCTCTCTTGGCCAAGTTTGCCCATGACATTCCCCAGACCACTTGCCCATGAGGGTCATGGATATGACATTTGATATTCAAAGTGCACAGGGAATGAGCACTGTGCTCTTGCAGGATGACCAGCAGTTCATTGGAGTCATTGAAAGTCAGGGTGACCAGGCTGTGCAACTTGGACATAGTTTGGTGGAACAAGGTGCTGCTGTAGACGGGAAGGTAGAAACTGAAGAAATCCTCAATATTTATTTCAGAAATAAAACTTCTGTTGGTCAAGCAGCTCAGAGAATTCAGAAGCTCACAGCCTTCTTCCAAGCTTACTCTCGCTCCTTGGAAGTTGACATAATCAAGCTGTTTGCTTGTTCTTTTCAGGAAGGTAGCCAAGTTCTTGATAAACTGCTCCCTGACTACAGTTTTCCAGATCAAGTGGTCTAGGTCCAGGTATTTGATGCTCAAGGATACTAGGCGACTGTTAAACTTACCCAGGTGTGAAAGAAGACCTCTCATAATCACTTGAAATTTTTGGGTAAAGGCAGTATTGTAAGGATTTGCTAACTTGATCTCAAGGTGCTCCAAATACTTGCCAAATCTCTTGACATACCACAGTGCACTTTGCAGCTCCAATGTATGTGCCCTTAATGGTCGGCCACAGAATGTGATGGCTCTGCTTCTCCAGAGGGATCCCGAGTACATGGCCCAATTCCACTTTTTACAGACAAGGCAGCCTGAGATCTGTCCCTGTCATGTAACCAATGGAAGACGTGCTCGAGACAGACATCAGGTAGATGGGCCCAGGCACTCTGCTCAGGTTCACTGTCATCTTCCGTTAGAAGACAGTTTTTCACTTTTCTTCTGGGTGTTGTGCCAAACCTACACAAAGAAAGCTGTGGGTAGATTTCTTGCCATTCCCAACAGAATGGGCTTCCAAGTAAACGGATGAAAGTTTGCTTCTTCGCATTGAACACCAACAATCCTTTCTTTGCCACTGTACTCAAGCTGTCAGGGTCAAACAGGCTTTTGGGTCTAAATTATAGTCCAACCTAAATTGAAAGCAAAAGACAATAAGTGAAGGGCAATCACAGTACAAGCACAGGACACATCTTTTAACTTTCTGGTCTTCAATCTAGCTAAACAGTGACATGGTGTCAACACCTGATAGAGCAGCCACAGCCTGTAGAAACCTTTGATTAGTGTCAGCTGTAGCCAGTAAATTGTTTTGTAGCCTGTTGCCTAGTGACTAAAAGTATCCAGTGCTGTACACATTTGGACAGTACTGTCAGCACAAAAGTAGTGCAAATGACTTTTCTTACCCTTCTGGTGTCACAGCACTTTCCAAACTATCAGGCTGCAACAAGGTCTTTTACCATCTCATACCAACATACTCTTCATGCCAGTCCCTCTGCTGCCTTCTCCTAGTCTCTCCTCATCCCAGGCATGCATTCTCTCTGCTTCTTCCTCCTCTCTTCCTTGTCCCTCTTCATTGGTTGCCCAGTGTCTTAACAGAACAGCCACAGCTGCACCTTACCTACCTCAGCCAACCTGACACCCCTGAAGCCAGCCCACAGTTGTTTATTGTCAATGCTAATTAACCAGCTTCATTCTTCTACATTCTGGGGTACTGTTCCATGACAATCATCTGAGGCAGTACACTGCCATAGATTAAGGTACTATCCCTTTTGAGAGTAATAATATAAGCTGTTCCATCACTCGGTTCAAGCAGGTTGTTCAGTCACTGCTCCAATGGATAGGGAGAAGGCTGGTGAGTCAGAAGGCCAACTGGGTAGTGGTAAAGCACATAAGGACGCAACCACAATGCAAGAAGTTACCAGTTCCACTCTCAAGGCTGGACTGTATAAGTATTCAGCTCCTTGTGCACTTTTCCAGCTCTCATAGTCTCCATCCAGAGGTCAACATTTGTTTTCTCTACCGCGGCCCCTTCCCTCTACAAAGCTCGGCCATCACCATGGAGCAGAGGTACCATTTGTCATGTCATGATAACAGACTTTACGCAAGGTCAAACAGCAAAGCCAGCCAACTTGGGCCAAGCTATTTGGGCTAAGGTGAAGGCAAAAAGGAAAAGCAGACTTGGTTGGTAGTCTTAGGAAGTGAGAAATACAGGCCACAACCTGCAAGCCAGGTGCAGGCTGTATGTCTGGTCTTGTCACAGCCAAGAAGGGAAGTGATGCATCCTCTATCTCTTCAGCTATGAATTGCAAACTTCAGCTGCGAAACGCAAGCTACCTCCCACTGGCTTGTTAGGTGCGTGTTTTCATGAGGCCTTTTATAAATCAGGCACGTTGGCTCTGCAAACAGCCAAAAGGCAGGGAAAGCTAGTGTTTTCTTAGTACCTTTGCACAGAGGCAAAAATTCAGAATGTGTTTACTTTCCCACCTCTATAGTGCATGTGTCTTTATCATGCCCAGTTGGTAAACCACTCCTTAGGTCTTGGGGATGAAACTGGAAAAACATCTAGTAATACTCTCTTATGGTCTGCCCCAAAATCAAAGCTTACCGGCTGACAGGACTACAGGAAGATGCAATTCCTAAGTACGTGATGCTAATCTCCACACAATCTATCTTCTTCGCATGTGCTGTTCTGTTGGGTAACAAAGCTGAACAGGATGGAAACAACAGAGGCACCATAAAGAGATGAAGAAAACATGCAGATCCCCAAAAGTCTTCTTTAGACATAAAAGGCTCAGGTATTTTTCTTTTAGTTTTGTAAATGGGTATGAAAAGACAGGCTGTCCAGTTCAGCCTCAGCCTGCTGCTTCCGTTTTGTCCTACAGTTCTGTCAACTGTCATCTCTGTGCCTGTATACCCTGTCTGTTCAATTAGTACCACGTCTATTCTTAGGGATTCCCCCTCCCCATCTAAAATGCCCATCCAAACCTCCAGCTCTTGAGATAACCCCTAGAAACCGAGCATGTGGGCCTGATTACCACCTGACTCCGCCTCTTGTGTTTAGTACCTCCATCTAAACCCCCCTCCAAGAGCAATTTGTTTTGGAGAACTGTCAGTCGTTTAGAAAGTCTTTAGATGAATGACCCTATTTTGCCTGTCCAAAGATCTGAGCCAGGTCTTACAATACGGTGGCTCAGGCAGCAGTTGACTAGTGAGAAGAGCCTGAAACCTTCCCTGTGGAGACTGGCGGTGGCGGGGAGATGCATAATATGTCTGCAACGATCTGGAGCAGAACGTATTGGGCTGTAATACATAGAAATGCATGTCTATTAACAAGGGGATATTTATTGAGCTATTCTCTCCCATATTATAGTGTGTGAATACACAGGGGTACAAACACCCTCACGTGGAACTTTGTTTTAAACCACAGCTCTTAGGAACTTAGGGAAAGTATGTTTATAAGCCAGTGGTGGGACTGGAGAGATATCCTGCAGTATTAATGGGTCGGCTTCCCCATGGCTTTGAGCTAAACCTTAGCTGTGGGGGTGTCTCTCACTACCTGTCAGCTCCGAGTTTAACTCAGTGGGGAGAAACCAAACCAAAGCTCTGGAAAAAAGCAAGCTACTGCAGCTCTTTCCAGGGCAGTTTTTCAGGTAGAAACGCTCTAAAGATAGACAATTTGCATGCCTTGTTTTCCTCTACAGTAGGGTTAAAGACGACCACCACCCCAAAATAAAACAAAAAAACCCCAAACCACATTCTCTGCACTTGACAATTCTTTGCTACCCGATTTGCTTCAGAGGGCATCCCAGATGGTTCCCAGCACAACGCTGTGCAGTTACACCGGCTGGCTCCTCCAGCAAGAGCTGCAGAAGCCGGTGGAGACAAAGCGAACCAACGAAAACCTTCTGAGGTGCTAGCTCATAATGACCGAGCAGAACGTAGGAGACGCCGTGGCACGGCTACCCCGGCAGGGACCCAGCCGGGGAGCCCTTTTGCTGCCGCTGCTGCTGCTGCCGCGGGTCTCTGGGCCGCTGACCCGCCCGGCACCGACCCCGACGCGGGCGGCTGTGCTGCGGAGCGCGCCGCCGCTCGTCGTGACGCGCAGCGGCCTTGCCCCGCCCCGCCCCGCCGCACGCGCACGCCCCTTGCCCCGCCCCGCCGCGCCGCACGCGCACGCCCCCCGGGCGGAGCAGCCGCCGCTGTTGCGCAGGCGCCGAGCCGTGCAACGGCCGCCGCGCGCGCGAGGGCGCAGCCAATGGGGGCGGGCCGCGGCAGTCGCGCGCTGTTCAAACGCGGCGGCGGCGGCGCGAGGAGGACCGCGGCGGGCCCGTCCCGGCGTCCGTCGCTGTGAGTACAGCCCCATGCGGCCCGCGCTCGCTGCCGTGCGAGAGGTCCCAGCCGCCTCCGCCGGTCTCGGCGCCGCCTTCCGCGCTGCCTTCCGCGCTCGTTCCACCCGTCCCCGGCCGGGCCAGCCCGGCGCCGCGGCGGTGCAGAGCCCTGCCCGAGCAGTGCAGGGGCCGGGCCGCGCTCCAGGGCCGCGCCCGCGTTACCACGCCGGGCCCCCTAAGGCGCCCGGCGCAGAAGCTGCCGGTTCTCTTTGCCACGGGTCCCAGGTGAACCGGCGCACCAGGTCGCGCTGTGCGATGCCCCTTTGATAACGGATACGCGTAATCCTGGGGCGGCAGCTGCCGGGCGCTTCACCCGAGCAGTACTTTTGTAGCATAAATTAATGACCATTAGTCAGCGGTGTATTCGTAGGAAGCGGGATAAGCTGTAAGAGAACGGACCCGGTTGCCTGCTTACTAACCTTTCCGTGCTGCCACATGCAGGAATGCGTTAAAGGTGGTGCATCCCGAATGCCTGCACCACGAAAAGATTTCGGTACGGCTTACTGCTTTCTGCCGCAATTAAGGGCACCTGTGAGAGATGGAGACAACTTGGGAGATTAGAGACAGTAAGGACTATCAGTAGGCCTTCCTAACGCGTGGTATAATAATGGCAGAGAGCAGCCGGCTTTTTTTATCAAGTCACCTGCAATGAAGTGTTAGTAAAATTAATTCACTCTCAATTCAGGTTGCTGACATACATTTGCATTTCAGTTGCTTTTTAGAAGTAATCTGCTAGTAGTATCCTATGAAAGTGAAGAATTTAAGATAGATATATATATGTTTGAATCATCATATATCATATAGATAACAGGCATTTTCCTGCAAATGTCTTTTGCTAGTAACAATCCTGCCCACTTAAGGATTTATGTATCCACAATCACAACTGTGCCTGAAGCGTGAGTCTTCAGCTAGCAACTCTGGCAGGAGACAATAGCAGCTGTGTAAACTTGTCTGGCAATGGAAGGCTGTTTTAATTAATGAAGGCGAAAATCGGGGATACGAGTCCTTAGTCTGAGACACCAACAAGACGCTCGCAGTTGCAGAGCATTCTACCTCACAAGCTTGAGCCTCGCAGCTTAGGTCTGACGTCTGCTGCTGGAAATGCAGCATAAGACTTCTTCACGGATGTGCACAGACCTGAATAGCTGTAGCAGTCAAGGCCCTTCTTCAAGCCTCCAAGTAAAAGTCTTGCTTTTAATTAGCTCTAATTTTGTTGTTTCAGCCAAATGTAACAATTTACTGTGTAACAATTTCCATTTCTCCTCTTTCATGCTGCTCTATACTTTGCTCTAATTCTTGTTCTCATTGTAATTGTTTTAGAAATAAGGTTGACCAAGGACTGGAACAAGATGGTATCTGTGCTCCAAAATGTCAAGGCAACAATGGCCTGGCGGAAACACCAGCTCCTAGCTGACTTTGATGACAATGAGAGCCCTGTACCTGACAAATTCAAGAGAAGGCCTTCTCTGAGGTCTCTCAATACCATCCGCATGTCTCTAAGGAAGCGAGTACCATTAAAGCAAGTAGAGCTGAACTTTCGTAAGACCCCAACTTGGGAAAGTCTGGAAGCAAGACAGAAGTGCCAAACTCTTCAGAGTATTAAAAGAACAGCAAAAAATGCTTTTGGAACAGTGTCCCAGGTACTTCACGCTTGCAGTGTACTTTGCACTTGCAGTGTACTTCAGTACTAAGATTTCAGTAGAAGAGTGCTGTATTCCAAGGGGTCTATCCCACACACTTACACACCATGACATTTGTCTCACAGCTACTAACTAGTCAAATCTTTAATATCCTTGCGAAAGTATAGACAGACAAATTATGGATCTGGCAGAATGGGGAGGAAAGTGAAAAGAAGTGTGAAACTTCTATTACTAGATAAATGGTTTTCCCCTACTGTATTGCGTATGGCACAATACGTATGTATGTATCATGTATGGCACAGCAGCCCTCACAAGGTGAAAGGTAAGTAGAGACTGCCATGGCTTGCAAAGAATTGTTTCTGAGAAATGCGTAGCACTTTGGATTATTTTTTAATTTTTTCACTCCTTTTCCTGTACCCATGCTATTTATTAGCATGTTCTTTATTATAGTCAATCTAAATTTGGACTGGCAAGAGCCACAGGGTAGCAAACTCCAGCTTCCACTTCCCTTTGGTGGAGACCTCTGACTTTAACCGCATCAATTATATGTTAGGGAGCCTGGCTGTTTCCTGCGTAAGAGCAGAAGGAGCTCTGTTCCAATGCCTGCTGAAGTCCTCGGCAAGTTCCAGGGACTGGGGGAGCAAATGACTGCTTCGATGCAAACGGGTACAGAGGCTTGAGAAGCATTCATGCTGCTAGACTAAACCTGATATGTGAATGAAAGCTAGGGATTCAGCTCAAATGTTCCTTGTCCTTCTGGTTCCAAACTCTAGGATAATTGAGTTCATTTAGCATAATATGTCTGTCTAATGCTTCTTCCAGAAAATACAGAAGTCTTGCCAAAGCCCAGTACGCTCAATGGTGACCTTTCTAGCTGAATCCAACAGCGGAAGCTGTGCAACCAGTCCTACCAAGAAAAGTACTACAGCTCGAACCCCTTGCCATAAGAAGAGTGTTACTTCAGCAGCCAGTTCTAAAGGCACCCCAAGATCCAGCAAAAGAGCCTTGCTTGGGCCAACAAGGGTGCCAGAATGTAAAGAATGGAGGAGATTCTCGTCCTCGCTTGATAAAGATGCTGTCTCTCTTCGGAGATCAAGAAGAGCAGCAGCGCTGAAGAGTCCTTACTCATCACCACCTCCCGGCAGTGGAAAGATGTAAGCCGCATTCTTTTGTAAATCTTATTCCTTTTTTTCGTTACTGTGATTAGAGTATCTTGTAAGGTAAAAGGCAAGATATGAAGGTCGCTATCCTGTTCCCCTGAAAGGGCGTCCTGTTTGAATAGTTAAGAAAGTACTTAGAGGTCCCTGTATAGACAGGGACTGAGCACCGCATAAAGCTGAAACATTAAACTTAATTTTGTGCTGTGACAACTTTTTTAAAATCATGCTCCCACTTTTTACACCATGTTTCTCAGCAGCAGTACCCACCAGACACTAGAGACATACCTGAGGGTTTTGATGATGCCTGTCTGGTAAAGAAAAACGCTCTCGATACATCTCGCTCCTGCTTAGCTCTAACTTTTCCAAAGTTGCTTTTTGTATTGCAAAGATACTTGGAATAGCTCCCGCTTAGGCTGAGCCCTTTATAGAGAGTAGAGAGATTCTTGTCTCGGAGATTTAACATGAATTAGATAAAGGATTGTGAGCTAGGGCAATACTGCATAATGCATGCACAGGTTTTTGTTTTGGTCAAAGTCACGTAAGAAATATCAAAGCTGGAAGCTGAATCCCAGCCTTGTGAATCTGAACCCGGTGTCTGAATTGGAAGACAGTCGTTTTGGGGATGAATGGAGTTGTGAAGCAGATGGTCAGTGGAATTAAGAGCATGATTGTTACAGCCCTAAACTTCTCTGGGTAAAGTCTGGAGGTAAGAAGAGTTGTTAACTGCAGGGACAGAGGCTTGTGTAGCGTTACCTAGTCAGTCTGTCGTGTTGGATCTTTGGTAATGACTGTTCTGTTTTGCAGAGAGTTTGACTGCGAGTTGGAGCTGGTCTCCTCAGGGATTTGCCAGTTGAAGCGTATCTCCCAGGCATTTGATGATACCATTGTGCAAGAGGAGAGGTAAATACTGCTAACAGTCCCTCAACTTTTAGCATCAGGTTATCTCCCACTGGGACATTGCCAATTGCAGGCTAAGCGATCCCTGTAACTCAGGACAAGGAATAGCTGCAGAACCTTCTCAGCTGTAATGTAGCATAGCCCTTCTTTCTCCAAGATACCTGTGCAGATTAAATCAGCAGTTGGACTTGCAGTTTCTAAAACCTGTCGAATGCTCTCCTCGTCTTCGTGTTTCTTGCTGTGGAAGTCAGATTTTTGTATTTTTTTTTTCCCCAGCGAGAGCCTACCTTTGACCTTGTGTGAAACAGTTCCTCCCTTTCTCTGTCTAAAAGATGTGCTGAGTCAGGCTGGGGGGTGGGATTCCCATTGCAGTGACGCTGTCATTGGTGCCTGCACATTTATAAGAAAATCCTTTTATTAGGTAGCATTATGTTAACAAACAGTCCGTGGTACCCATAACTCAAAAATTTAGAGGATGCAGAAACCGCTTATATAACACCTTGGTTAATCCATGAGGTGATAGGCTGCTGTGTTTGTAAAGGTTATGTCGTTCTAAATTAGACATATTAGGACAGTAAAAACTACAGGTCAGAACTCTTGTCACAGGGCAGTTCCCTAAACCTCTTCCTCTCTTGGAACACTTTATGTCAACCATTCAGTAACTAAATGTCAAGCACCTAAAATCCTCTGGAGAGGGCTCAGCGTTAAGTAATTTATCTACAAAGAGGTAAAGGCTTAAAATCCTACATAATTCCAAAAAATTCAATTTTTACCAATGGGACCATTTCTAGGTAACTATAGGTTAAACCTTGTTAATGATCATATCCATTGAAGATTCACTAAATCTCACTCCTAATATTCTCCTGTCTGTTAGTGATATGACAGTTTCTCTCATTCGTAACTGAAGATAGTATCAACCAGGTAAAGTAGTTGTTCACTTACCTTGTCTACACCTGCATGCATCTGTGGGGGGAAAACCTGCTGTTTGGAAAGAGAAAGGCTTATTAATTCATGCTGCTTTAATGTATTATTATGAAGAACCGTAGGGTTCTTCCCTCATAGTCACTGTGGTGCGCTCTGCTACAGCAGACCATTGTGCAGTTGTGTAACTTCACCTCTACACTGTGGGTTCGCAATGAACTGTAGTTGGGGTTCTACGCAAACAGCAGCTTTTCTCACCCCAGACCGGAAAACTACTGGTACTAATGTCTTTGCCACTTGGCCTCAGTTCTCACTGATTACTAACGAAGATCACAAAGCATGACAGAACCAACTATTACCTTGAAATGTCTAATTTTACAGCCTTTCTGTTCCATCCCTAGCATTGTCTTAGTAGTTAAGATGATGCTGTCACAGTAACAGCAGTTGGTACCTGTATTGCTGGCATTATTAAACACAGCAATTGTACCTAAATGGATGGGAGCAGGAATGCTTTGCTGTTAAGTTTCTATACATCACTTCTAGGATCTATTTGCAGAACCATTACCAGGTAAATGCCTCTTGCCTTCACTGAGATCTGTGTTGTGATGTTAGTATCTTCACCCGTTATGTTGGAAGTGTTGCTTTTGTTAAAGGGAAATTTAGATCCTGAAAACCATGTCCTATTTTAGCAACAAAGATAGGCGTAAGACGTTGATTGCTGGAACTTTTCAGGAAAAGTGACAGCAGTTTCAAATGCTTTACTGAAGCCTGAAACAGTGATGTGTACTTCTTCCACTAAGCAATTTGGTCTGGTTCCCCTGCATGTATAGAGGCATAAAATGTGCTGTTACTGGCTAGTTTGTACTGGAATAATTGTGAAATAAACTTTTTTGGAGGTGCCCTTAGTCTTGCATATTAGTATCCAACTGCTCTGAGTTTTAGTGTTTCAGCTCCCTTTTCATCTTCTCCATGATGAAACAAACCTTGATCTCAAACTCTTTCTAGTTGCCAGCTCCATGTATTGTTCTAGTGTTTTTCATTTTAATGAATTAGATTACATCAAAAGAAGTGCTCCTGTTGCTAGTTAGTGTTGCAGTACTTAATTTGTCTGCTGCCATTTATGCTCACTGAAGGTAACAAAATACTTCCTTGCTAGCGTCTAGAACTTAAGACAGTGCAAGTGTAGAGGTCCCAGACTCTTCCTTGCTCCCATCTAACAGTTTTCCAGCAATTTGCCTGAAAATCAGTCAATTCACCGTACTGACTTCACGCTGCTAATGGTGGTCTTGTTCTTTTGCAGGCAACATGCAATATCGAACTACTACTACCTAATGGCACAAAACTTGCAGTCTGTGCGTCGATCTCGGAAACTTTCTCAAGCTATCAGAAGGCGGGCAAAGAAACTCCATCGAGCACTTGCTACCTAGACCAGAGACGGCTGTAACTGTTATGAGCATATATGAAGGAGAGCTCTGTGTAGCACTCGAGAGGGTGTATACTCCATACATTGAACAAGCCATTCCATTTTATAATCTTTCTTGACAAAGCAGCCCAGGATTTCCTTTCCCTTGCACTCTCTTTTCAAATGAACAGGAGAATCAAAATTGTGCAGCAGTGTGTAATTGCCTACCGAGATGATCCTGAATGTGAGTTCCATAAGGCTGTTAAGTCCTTTGAAACTTATAACTGACCAGTAGGAATGGCCACAGACTTAAGAAGGGTGGTCTTAGGTAATAGTAGTATTTAGACTGGTATCCAAATGCCACAGGTTTTAGTGTGAGTACTTTGCTTACTAAAAGCGCTGGTCCATTATTTTTTTTCTGTATACGAACAACCCAAAAGTTACGCATCATGTTGAACTGGAAGTTAATGAAACAGCAGTGGCTTGTTTGAGTTCTGACCACAACTGCAACTCCAAGGCAACAGGTTTCTGTGCAGTCAGTCATGCCCCAAGAGAGGAGCTGCATGAGGACTCTTAATTGATGGCCTTAGCTTTAGTTAGGCTAATCTAATAGCAAACCTTATGTTAAGTAGTTGGGTTCCAGACAAATGAGAACAACTTTGTAATTTCTTGCCGCTGCTTTAAATAGCATCTTGGCAGCTGAGTTGAACGTTGCTTTCCTAGTAGGACATCTGACTTTTAGTTATACACAGAAAGTGGTTATATAATTAATGTAACTTCTTAAAACTACTATTGTAGTATCACAGCGCAGGTGTTTTATTTGATGAAGTATACTAAGCATTTGATACCTGCATTTTGCTTCTAACTACTTTTAAAAAAAGTAATGTTCTTTTGACGAGCTTTTTTGGTAGATGATTCACTTTAACCAAGTTTAGTCTTTCAAACTAAAGCAAAGATCTCTCAGGCTTCTAGAATTCACCACCAGGGCTGTTTTACATGGTGGGAGCTTTGTGCAGGGTTCTCGGATTACATTCACTTTAAGATGAACCTTCAAACAAAAGACTGATTTGGGAAACATTGTTCTACTTGATAATTTTTAAGATGCACATGTAATTTAGTAAAACTGGAACTACTAAAATTTTAATGGTATTAAGTATAAATATTGGAAGCAGTAATGTTAAATTCTGATTTATGTGCAAGTATAGGTTTTAAACTTGCTCCTCATTTTTCTTTACTCTTGTCAAATGAGACTGTTTTAAAATATTGAAACAGTCAATGAGGCCTGGAAACACGAAAACAACCCTGAGTTCACAAAGCTTTCAGATGACTGAGAGCTTTAGATGTGTTATTTTTTGGTGTGGTTTTTTTTGTATTGTATTGGTTTTGTTGTGTTTTTTCTTAACCACTTTTCTATATGGAACAGTAACCTGAAGTTATTCTTTGCATGTACTGAAACTTCTTCTATAAAGCTTTCACAAAGATGGTGTCTCATTACTGAAAGACTTGTATGATTTTTCAAAAGGAAGGAGTGCTGGAGTTTTGTGAAAAGTCACCTGCCAATCTAAGTATTATTTCAGACAGTCAGAAGCGTTACACCTGTTACAACAGCCTCTATTTTTACTGTTTCCACTGGCTACTAGGACATGTACGATGATGATCTAATACTTCCCACATCACTGGTAAGAAAAATCAGTGACACTGTTTGCTTAAAGGCAAGGAAGGTTTTATTTAAATGACTAATCTCTTTTATAAGGTTTTAAAAACCAGCTCACATCAAAATCTATACCAGTTGTAGAAATCTTACTCCTTATTTCATATTAAGAAATTCATTATTGTACATTTTTGAATTTTTACAAGGCAGCCATATGAAATATAAACATTTGTCACCAGATAGAACCTTCTCACTGACAAACAGTTTAGAAGTATGCACTTAATAAAACTACAGACTGAAAGAACGTGTACAATTTCAAGTTTCCTTGTATGAATCCAGCTGTAAGTGGACTGCCCCCTTCCCTCTCCCACAAATAGAAAAACAAGTTATGCAGAAGGCTTGGGGTTCTGTGCGAGAACTGCCATTCTGGGCCCCAGACCGGTCCTTTATCTTTAAAGCTTGCAATCTGTAAATTATGTTTCAACATTGTAATCTCTGCTGCCTGTCCTCTCCCACCACGTTCTGTACATCCTTACAAACGAGAAATGAACTGTCAAATTTGTTTCACTGTCCCCCACAACTGTATCTGGTTTCAAAGGTAGCTTATCAAGATAAACAGAGATAGAGGGTAAACTGTAATCCCCTTAACTTGGGCTTGAACTAAAATGAGGGAAAGAGGAAATAACACCTCCTGACCTCAGTTCCACAGTCCATGGCACAGGATTCTAGCTGTTCTGGGCCATTTCTTATTTCTGAAAACAAAACAAAACTCTTTTCATCCAGAAAAACGTGTTATTACCTCCATTTTATTTAATGGGGGACTGATTTTAGGATCATCTGTAGTAACCTATACTTACACTTGAGTGCTTAAACATCATGGAAGTCAAATTACCTTGTTAAACCCACAGTTTCTGCTGAAGC